>NC_090266.1:426357548-426669048 GCF_040414725.1 Anabrus simplex | reverse complement strand
GTAAAATTTGAGCAAAGTAGTGAATGTTTTGTGGAACTGCATATATTTCTAGGATTTTTAAAAAAAGCTCCGCTAATGAGCGAGTTGGCCACGCGGTTAGGGTCGCCTAGCTGTGAGCTTACATTTGAGACGTAGTGGGTTCGAATCCCAAGGTAGGCAGCCCCGAAGATGGCTTTCATGGTTTCCCATTTTCACATCAGACAAATGCTGGGGCTGTAACTTAATTAAGGCCACCGCCGCTACCTTCCTAATCCTAGCCCATTCCTATACTTGCGTCACCGGAAACCTTCGATGTGTTGGTGCGAAGTTAAACCACTAGGATGAAATGAAGCTCCGCTGACCTCCGGTGTAATAAAAACAATTTCTTCAAACTAGTGTAATAAATTACGTTCCACCGAGGTCGATAGCTGAGGTCGGTATCCAGTATTCGGGAGATAGTGGGTTCGAACCCCACTGTCGGCATCCCTGAAGATGGTTTTCCGTGGTTTCCAATTTTCACACCAGGCAAATGCTGGAGCTGTACCTTAATTAGGGCCACGGACGCTTCCTTTCCAGTCCCATCGTCGCCATAAGATCTATCTGTGTCGGTGCGACGTAAAGCAAATTGTAAACAAAAAATTACATTCCCTGCAATTTTCATCGCAATATGCCACAAAATTTATCCACAGCACCGTTTTAAGTTCGCTGGTTGGCTGGCTGGCCGCGTTGGAATAACGTGGTACAACATAGTACGAAGTTCTGTTTCCCCACCTGAAAAACGCAATTCTTCATATGAATTTGTAAATAGAAGAATATATTTTTATTTGGACACTTCGCTAATAGAATGAACATCCTTTTTACACTCTCGAAGGATGAAATTAATCATTTCAGATTTTAAATAGGAGAATAGTATAGGCCTACTGTATTTCAGTTTTTAAAAACTTTACTAATAGAATAAACATTATTATTCCACCCTCTCCCAATTCCTTTTATCAAATGGATCTTACTGGGATTTGAATTAATCTTTATTTCATTCTTTTACATTTCGATTTACGTCGCCCCGAAGCAGATAGGTCTTATAGCGACGATAGGCTAGGAGTGGGAAGGAAGTAGCCGTGGCCGTAATGAAGGAACAGTCCCAGCATTTGCCTAGTGTGAAAATTGGAAAACACGAAAAACCATATTCAACGCTGCCGACAGTAGGGTTCGAACCTACTATCTCCTGAATGCAAGCTCACAGCTGCTTGACCTAAGAGCACGGCAACTTGCTGGGTTCCACATAATCAACGGTTTTTATTAATGAATGTACTCTTAAGGTTGTGAAGAAAGGACGTATTTGTATGTGAAACCTTCTTCTTCCTCTTCCTCTTCGTCTCTCCATTTGACCTTTTTGAAAAGTTCCTTGTTTAGCGTCGACTTCTTAAGATCTTTTCCTGCCATGCGTTTTGCTATATTCCCACCTAGCTCCCTTCATAAAGCTGCACTTTGTTCTTATTGGTTTTTCTTGGTATGTCTCTCTCTCTCTCTTTTCACCAGGAAGAACCGGTGTAGAGATTCTGATTCTCCCCAGCGCCTTACATTCAAAGAGTATGTGTTCCGCAGATTCCTCTTCTTGATTGCATTTCTTACATAAATAATCCCTTACTATTCCAATTCGGTATAGAGCGTCTCTCTTATATACTCAGACCGTCCAGCTGCGTTTTTACTCTCGGAGACCCAAGCAGCTGTACGCGACGCTCGCGCATAGTTCATGACCTCGTAAGCAGAGTGCACGCGTTCAACGTAGCATCAGTCTGAATCACAGCCTGTTAACATAATGAGACAGTTATCATTGCAACACCGTATTTTCGTGTGTAAAATTTATCTTAAGTACGAGTCGGCTCGACAGGTACACGATGCATTTGTTCGGCAATTTCCTGGTGAAGTGTCACCTTCACGAGCACATATTTACGTAATCTATATACATGTATATAAAATAAGAGTTTTGTCTGTACATTGCTCAGAATTTGAAGAAAAATGGTATTTCTGTATCGGTCATATCCATAGTAACAAGGTAATGCAATTTTTACTTTTCCGTAATGTCTGTCTGTCTGTCTGTCTGTCTGTCTGTCTGTCTGTCTGTCTGTCTGTCTGTCTGTCTGTCTGTCTGTCTGTCTGTCTGTCTGTCTGTCTGTCTGTCTGTCTGTCTGTCTGTCTGTCTGTCTGTCTGTCTGTACACGCATCACTAGAAAATGGCTAAAGAGAAATTAATAAAAATCGGTATGCAAAGTCGGGGAATAAGTCGCTACAATCTAGACTATAAATAATTTTATTCACACTGAATGAAATGATAGTTTAGGGGAAGGCCTAGAATTTCATTCTTAAATATTTACGTCATTAGTGCTCCTGTCTCATTGAAAACTGGTATACAAATTCGAAGAATGAGCCACTATAATCTAGGCTATAAACCATTTTATTCACGCTGAATGAAATGGTAGTTTAGGGGAAGGAATAAAATTCAGTTCTCAAATATTTATATTATTAATGCTTGTATCGATAAATACTGCATAACCGAAGTTTTATAGAATTACATTTCCGACCATTTATGTCTTATACATTTTTACCTGCTATGATAACATAGATATTCATGCATTTGTATTTTTGTTGCTATGTCCATACCGACGGCGACCTGCGAGAAAATGGGTAATGAAAATCGCTATATAGAGTCGGGGAATAAGAAACTACAGTCTAAGCTATAAACAATTTTATTCACCCTGGATGAAATTGTAGTTTAGGGAAAGGCGCCTAAAATTTCATTTTTAAATACCTATGTTTTTGGTCCTATCGAAAAGTACTACATAACAAAAGTTACAGGCAATACAATTTCCGATCATTTAAGTTGTATTCAGTTTTACCGTTCTATCTATGATGAGTGGCATTTCAGAGTCGGAAGAAAACTAAATGTGAAGGCCTACAGTATCGAAAGCGCATAAAATCAACAAGCGCATCAACAATAACATTACATTGACCATTGTTTGCTGTGATGTTATTTGTCTCTTATGCTGCCCTCAACTCCGACAGATGGGATTACTGCTGCGTACCGAGTAAAATAGCCCGACTGAATATTGGCGGGAAACATTCTTCTTCAGCATGCCATTCCTCAGATTCATAAATTTTCTGATACAGCTGCTACGTAACACACTGGTTCTTCATTCTTCATAGTACTCCAGTTATTCGATCTCTACTCTGACGCGCTGTTTTGAATGAGCAGTGTGCATACTTAAGGCAGGCTGACTTACTAGTAGTAGTAGTATGACCTGGGGAATGACAATTTAGGCCTATTCCAAATCATAGCACCACAATTCACAACTCAAAATTCCACGCTGAAGAGAGCCGTTTCTTAAAGAAAGCTTCTTCCTCTTCACTTGTATTAAATTCTACATTCATTTTATTGCAAATTATCAGTGAAGAGGGGTTTCTCCTCTGGCTTGGAGGAAAAATTTGCCTCCAAGTCCGATAGATTTTTCCACCGCCAGTGTAGTGAATTGATATTTTCCGACTCATCGGGTACTTCTAGGAACAGATTATTAAAAGGGCATAGTTTTTGCCCTGGGAGTCTCCACTTTTCGACACTCTCCCCGCCAAAAAAAGACGAAGAATGTTCACGAATCACGGCTGTCTGCGGCTTGGTCATTCCAGCTCTGGATCTTTGGACTGTTAGATCGGCAGTGTAGTCCTGTTCGTTAAAAGTGAGAAAATGTGTGTTGTTTCATTTGATTATTTCATATGAAAGCATTGCTTTAATCGCACCATTCATACTGACGTCATGGTAATGTACGTTTATTTCAGTTGGGAATACCACTAAGACAGTCTTTCTGAAGGTGTAAAAAGGCAGGTGGACAGTGAGTGTCTACCATTATAATGAAAACTCCCGAACCTGATTGCGACTGATGGTATGGAAGCGGGTCTACCATTACAGTGAAAATTCCCTAATACAGTCTTCATATGAGAAAACATGTTTGGTGACTTCCCCGTCGCGTTTCTAGGGTAACATTAGGAGCTATGCAATTTAATACAATCTTGCTCACAACGTGTACACTAGAATTCCGTATACAATGTAGAATTCCGTAGCGAAGCACGGGTTCATCAGCTAGTTGTAAATAAATTTGAAACTACTGGCTCAGTGCTCAATAAATAACATGCGCGCAAACCAACAGTTTTAACAGAGGAAAAGCTAGATGGCATTGGTGCGAATCTTTAACGGTCACCGAATAATTTACTCACAAAATTAGCACAATAAGTAGGGTTTTCGGTTTATCCTGAACACAGAGCTACAAGGCTGTTACATATCAAACCATACAGGTTTACACGGGCCCATTGTTTAAAACCTGCTCATCCAGCCAAAAGTGTGAGATATTGTGAGTGGTACCTTGCATCATCGAACACCGAGCTCGATAGCTGCAGACGCTTAAGTGCGGCCAGTATCCAGTATTCGAGAGATAGTAGGTTCGAACCCCAGTGTCGGCAGCCCTGAAGATGGTTTTCCGTGGTTTCGCATTTTCACACCAGGCAAATGCTGGGGCTGTACCTTAATTAAGGCCACGGCCGCTTCCTTCCCAGTCCTATACTTTTCCTGTCCCTTCGTCGCCATAAGACATATCTGTGTCGGTGCGACGTAAAAGCCAGTAGCATCATTGAATGATCATTTATTCGACCCACAGCGTGTGCTCTTTTGAGATGAGGCCTGGTTGCATCTTAATGGTCATGTGGACAGCCATAATTCTCGCTTTCGGTGTGCAGAAAATCCTGAAGGTGTTTGCGAAGTCCCTCATTATGATAGGAAGATTGGTGTTTGGTGTGCTGTTAGTGCAAGACGAATAATTGGGCCTATTTGTTTCGAGACGACAGGAAAAGCAGAGAGGTACCAAGATGACATTTTGACGTCATTCTTACATCAGTTAACGAAAGAAGAAAAATCGTGTGGGTGGTTTCAACAAGATTCAGACCCTGCTCATACAGCACAAGGTTCGCTTCTTACAGTCGCGCAAGTGCTTGCAGACAGAGTGATCAGTGCTGGTCTGTTTCCCCCTCGTTCTCCACATCTAACGGTGTGTGATTTGTACTTGCTGGGTAAAGTGAAAGGAAAAGTCTATCGAACAAACCTTCACACATTGGAGGAACGGAAAGAAAACATTACGAATGAAATCAGAACCATTCAGTGGCAGAATTCACTCGCGTCAGCCAAAATGTGGTTTCTAGACACAATGCTTGTATAACCCAGGAAGGACGACACTTCCAGCATCCTTTACAAGATAATATTTCATATAAGATTGTATACACGCTTAAAGCAGGGTGGGCGCGCGCGACGTAAGTTGGGCTGAAGCAGCTGCCGTAGCGCAGTGTACAAACACCGTGCGCTCGGTCTGGGTTTATTTAAGATTATAAGATTATACTGGCCAGTGGAGAGCCCCATAACCCATCTTGTATTCTCTCTGCTAACGAGGGATATCTATCGGCTCGAACAAGATTTTTTTTTAATTCGTACTGTAGATGGGGCCGCCTCTGTGGTGTAGTGGTTAGCGTGATTAGCTGCCACCCCCGGAGGTCCGGGTTCGATTCCCGGCTCTGCCACGAAATTTGAAAAGTGGTACGAGGGCTGGAACGGGGTCCACTCAGCCTCGGGAGGTCAACTGAGTAGAGGTGGGTTCGATTCCCACCTCAGCCATCGTGGAAGTGGTTTTCCGTGGTTTCCCACTTCTCCTCCAGGCAAATGCCGGGATGGTACCTAACTTAAGGCCACGGCCGCTTCCTTCGCTCTTCCTTGCCTGTCCCATCCAATCTTCCCATCCCCCTACAAGGCCCCTGTTCATCATAGCAGGTGAGGCCGCCTGGGCGAGGTACTGGTCATACTCCCCAGTTGTATCCCCCGACCAAGAGTCTGAAGCTCCAGGACACTGCCCTTGAGGCGGTAGAGGTGGGATCCCTCGCTGAGTCCGAGGGAAAAGCCGAACCTGGAGGGTAAACAGATGATGATGATGATGATGACTGTAGATGGGTCGAACCAGTTCATTCGTATGAATTACTTCACTCATTCACACTCTTTACTGTGAATCGTTCAAATGAAGTAGTTCGCTCATGAAGTAATGAAGCCTGAGGAAGCTGCTCACTATGTCGCTCAGCAGCGACCTCGTTCACAGTGTCTCACTCGCTCATAAATCTTCACAACACTTAATAGTATTACCAAGAGGTGTCAGAGCTATGTGTTCAGGGCAGCCTATGGCTTACCCGCTTACAACATCCAGATGATGTTTGATAGGGACAAGAAGAAGATAAATAGAGAAGCCTGTCCCATATAAAGAAGGAAACGCATGTAAAAACATAGTTGACAGGTAGGATGGGCCTCGGAGTGAAGAGGTAATTAGCAACACAGATAGTGACAGGGGGAAGAAAACGAGTGAGCGAACGATAGACGAATCCAATAAGTTGTGAATGTTATGAAGTGTGAAAACTGAGAAGTGTACGAACTATCAGTTCACTGAAATTGAGTGGTTAGTTCACACTTCATAGCAGGGGAAACGTTCATTTTGAACGACTCATTCACGAGCCACCCATCACTAATTTGTACACAGACCCATCTCACAATTCTAACCAAGCCATCGAAGGCATTTGATTGTGTTTCACTTGGTTTGTACACGACAGCGATTGAACTCTAGTCAACACCATCAGTTACCTCAGCAAGTAGTTGACGTGTTTACTATACGTGTGTCAGTATTTCCATACAAATACAGCAAAAGTGTACGAAACCATTAATATTTGGAACGTTTTAAATATTGTAACATCCAACATAAGAAGGCGTTATCCAACGGAAGACGGTGTAGGACAGGATGATTACACTTTCGGTATGTTTTTGATGGATTTTGATTATTCAGAACATGAAAATTTATTTGACTGCTTAACTGAAAGCACATTGGATGGATAGCGGACGAGGAAAAAGTCTTTGTAGTGCTAGTGTCAGTGGAGGAAACAGTACTCCTTACAGGGAAGCTAACAGTCCTCTAAACTTTTGGAAGAACGTCTTGAACGTATTTTGAATGATTATCATACGCCTGCACGTAAAGTTTCGACCTAGAGCTAGTTACTGAAGAGACATCCGTCTATAAAAAGCACATCGACAATCACAGTAATGTTTTAATATGTGGAGAAAAACGTAAAGAACATCAATTTCGCGGAAACAAGGAAATCAGAGAAATGGCGGTAAAACAACACATTCTATTCCAATTTGACATAGCAAGGAATGAAGGAAAATGTGTCTATTACTGGCACCTGAAATTTTCGGCAATGAAAAAGAGCAAAAGAAATTGGACACACAAAGTTTAAATGTTCTGTATCTTTCATAGCACGTTTCAAGAAAGAGTACAGAATGTGACGTAGACACATCACTGCTTTCATGCCAACCACAGATATACAAGAAGACCAATATATTCGTCAGTCTGGGGCCCGTTTTGTCGAAGAAGTAAACCAGAAAACTGTAAGTTTCCAAATACAGCCACACTGCATTTGGAATAAAGATCAATGTGCATTTAATTATAAACTAACTTCTGCAGGGACATCTAAAAAACGGGAAAATCAACAGTTGCCTTGGTTCAGCCTGCAAACAATACAACTCATAGTTACACAATAGTCGTTGGACTTTCAGTGAGTGGACACCTGTAACTTTCTTTGTATATTTGTCTTCAGGGAAAAACTTTCGGCCAGGAACTTAAAAAGGAAAATGGAGACAATCCTCCACCAAACACACATTTGGAGGTTAGCACAAGTGGGAAAATGTCAAAAGACCATTTAAAATCCTTTTTCTTGAATGACCTTAGCGACAAAGTCGCAAGTAACCAGAAGTGTATAATTCTATGTGATTCTTGGAGTGCTCACAAGGACACAATAGTATCATCATTCCACCAAAAACAACAAAATACGTACAGCCTTTATATGTACACTAGCAAGATATCCGTGCTTCGCTACGGTATTATAATGAAATTTATAATTGAAAGCTTAACGTTTTATATATAATCCGCCGAAATTCGCGATCTGACTGGTTATCTGAGAGAATCCGCCAAAATTCGCGATCTGACTCGTTTTCTAATAGATTACGGCAAGTTTCCTCCCATTTTTCAATCTTTCTTTCCAGCAATCGATTTCGTACTTCCCGGGCTAGGTCCAGGTATTCCACCCGGTCAGTTGGGTCCCTAAATCTTTGCCATCTTTTCCTATAAGAATTTTTAATTTGGACAAATCCTTGAGGAGGTCCGGCGTGGTGTCCTCTTGGGTGCCTTGGCGGTACTGAACCCGCAGCTGGACTGCATTCTTAGTCATTACCCGTCCAGGACCCGTTTCCAGCGCGGTCTGCACATTTGACGACGGTCCAGAACATTATTATTATTATTATTGTTACGGAGTTTTCCGTGGTAGTTAGAGGTGAAAGAAGGTGCGGGGGGTGAACAGGTCTCAGGCTACGAAATTAAAGTGAATTCAAAATTTAACAAGGTTATATTTTCTTTTCAAAATTAAGAAATAACAAGCATGGCAGGTACAGAGTAGCAAAGCCACTATTCGAGAATGTACAATTACAGAGTTACAGGATGGGCTCCGAGAGCCAAACCCACAATACATGAACAATTAGCTCAATCTTACGATATACAGAATTCAACAAAGGGGCAGAAGACCCCAATCAAGCCCAGGAGCACTTGCTCCAAATTACACAGTAAAGCCTCCTCGGGGCATACAACACTCAGTTTTCGAAAAAGAGCCACTCGCTCTCAACTTTAAGCCTATCAAAGGCCACACCAAACTCCACCTTCAAGTTGTCCTCTTAGGACATATACACAGGGGTAACATACCCAACCTACTGAGGTCTATTAAGTGAGAAAAAGGTTAATTACTTGACCTCTAAAATAACAATGGAGAGGAGGCGATCTGCACTCCTAATACACTGTTTAAAACCTACTTGGCACTAGGCCGTTAATGCAAGGGCTAATCCCATACTAAAGAGGTGACTTAAGAAAGAAACAATTTACATTACTGTTACGGAAGAATCGGTTGAGAAAATTAAGTTCACCTCAGAACAAGATGAGTGGGAGATCGAGAGGGTTAAGCACTCTCTATCCCAATATGTAGCTTTAAAAGATAATAGGTGCTAAGAGTAGTTACATTTTAGGAAAAGGTTACATGGTGGAAACGCTTCGGACCCGCCCCGAGAGTTAAACTGCTGAGCTAGCAAGAAAAGAAGTTATTAAAAGGCCATTACCTGGTTATTGAGCTGCTGCCCGAAGAAAGAGGCGCTTCCTGCCCCCTGTTATGTACTTTACACACTGAAAGATGGTACAGAAGTGGCGCAGAGACCCTAAGATCAGCAGTTTATATACTCTCGCAGAAAGTTCGAGGCGTTTCAGGAAGAAAAACACCCGCCCACAATCATTTATTGGCTAGGGTACAGCAACATATCCCCTTTGGAGAAGATACACCTGATTGGTTAGAAATTAATTTTAAAAATTCGGGATTGGCTAAATACAAAACAAGGGGAAAGAAAGGGGTATACAGCCAACTTAAACAATAACAGAAAGAAATTTAACAAGAAACAAACTTTTGAAATAAAAATTTCTCCAAAACACAGTTCTTTCACTTCGCACTAGGGTGCACTATTGTTGATCTTCAGTAGTGTCCTCTAGAAGAGAATGTTCACACTTCTTACTACAAGCAAAACAAAAATACGTCGAAAACAACACAGTTCAGAAACTTCAAAATTTCCAAGTAGTGACATCTTCAGGGTAACTTGAAAATTAACACATAAGACAAAGTTCAGACTAATTCCAGTAGGGGAGTTTCAACTGGCGCAAGGTTTAAATAAGCGGCGTGGAGGTGTACCGCCCGGTACAATTATTATTATTATTATTATTATTATTATTATTATTATTATTATTATTATTATTATTATTATTATTATTATTATTATTATAGATGTTCTGGACCCCATAGCAAGATGCAAGATCGCTACTTGGCGGTAAATTACATCTGCTGCCACTGTCATTGTTAACAATGTGACCAGCACCATTGCCGCGCGTAGTCAAGTGTGCGGTATTTCTGGTAATACGAATGACATACTCCGTGCATTGTTGACCTTATTATAGAGGTGAACAATTGGACGGTCAATCTCATTCCTATCGTTTATTTCAAAGGTGTTTAAATTTTTATTTATATGGCAGGAGAATCTGCTGTAATCTAAGAACGTTCTCCGAAGAAAAAATGGCTATTGAAAACGAACCCAGGAAAGATAAAAAATGATCGGTTTAGGATCAGAATAAGTACATCGGAAATCTACAGCCTGTATCCAGTCATTCGACAGGGTCAGGAATGGAATGAATAAAGCCCCCATCTGGCGGCGGCAATAGGAATTGTACCGGCTGCCGAAGCCTGTCGCACTCCTCTGGGGCAATGGATAATGAATGACAAATGAAATTAAATGATATTGGACAGTGTTACTGGAATGAATGATGACAGGGAAAACCGGAGTGTCCGGAGAAAACCCTGTCCCGCCTCCGATTTGTCCAGCACGAATGTCTCATGGAGTGACCGGGATTTGAACCACATAACCCAGCTGTGAGAGGCATGCGCGCTGCCACCTGAGCAACGGAGGGTCCTTATAAGTACATTGTGAACAGTAAAATCAACAATTCTCACCTCCTTTTACACCCTACCCCCCCCCCCAAAAAAAAAACAGAAAGGCATGTTTCTTTATGTTTAAAGGAGATTCCAAACACCAATGTTCACGTCTATTACCTTCTGTTTTGAGATATAAGTATCCCCATAAAAATAATTCACTTTTTTCACTTCCTTTCACACTCCTCCCCCCGCCCCAATTTTATTTTCCGGCAAAAACCTTGTTTCTTTAATAGTAAAGGATCTTCTAAATACCAATTATCACGACTCTAACTTCCTCAGTTTTTGATTTGTGTGACCTCATGAAAGGAATTCAACTCCTTCTAAATACCGCCCCCCAAGATGATCCCCCCCCCCAAAAAACACGTGTTTCTTTGTTTCTAAAGGAGATCCAAATACCAATTTTCACGTCTGTAACAACTTTAGTTTTTATGAGACGTTAGTATTCTCATACAATTAAATCAATTAATGTTTCATTCCTTTCACCCCCCCCCCCTCATTGGATTTTTCGAGAATACGTGTTTCTTTACTTTTAAAGCAGAATCCAAGTATCAAATTTCACGTCTGTAACATCTTCATTTTTTAGATATCAGTAGCTTAATTAAAATAATTCAACACCATTTTCAGTCACTTTACAACACCCCCCCCCCCCAACCAGCCAAGTGGTATTTCGGAAAACTAAAAATACACGTTTCTTGAATTTTAATAGAGATAAAAGGTACCATTTTTCACTTCTGTAACATGTTAAGTTTTTGAGATATACTGTAGAAATCCTCATTTTAAAATTTCAACCCGTTTTTAGTTTCCCTTAAATGGAGTTTCCAAAAAAAATCACCTATGTTTCTTTACATTTACAGGAGATTCCAAATACCAATTTTTACGTCTGTAACATTTTACGTTTCTCAGGTATTCTGTGGATATAGTCTTTCAAAAATTTCACCCCAATTTGTCACTCCTGTTTAACCGCCAGAAATTGAATTTTCCAAAAACAAAAAAATACATGTTACTTTATTTTTAAAGGAGATCCCATGTACAAATGTTCAGTTCTGTAATATCTTCAGTTTCTGAGATATATGTATCCGCATTAATGACATTCAACCCATTATTCACCCTTTTACATTCCTCCTATTGGGATTTTCCGAAAACAAAAAATGCATGTTTCTTTATTTTTAAAGGAGGTTTTAAATACCAATTTTTACATCTGTAAACGTTTCAAGTTTTAAGATGTAGATACACTCATTTTAAAAATTCACGCCCCTCTTCCCCCTCCCATTAATTGAATTCTCCAAAAACAACAAAATACGTGTTTCCTTATTTTTAAAAGAGATCAAAAGTACCAATTTTCAGGTCTGTCATTTCTACAGTTTCTGAGATATAAGTACCGGTATCCTGATTAAAGGCATTCAATCCCTTTTTTCACCCTTTTTCACCCGTCCTATTGAGATTTTCTGAAAACAAAAAAATACGTGTTTCTTTATTTTTAATGATGATTCTAAATACCAAATTTTACATCTGTAAACTTTCAAAGTTTGGAGATATAGATACACTCATTTTAAAAATTCACCCGCTTTTCACCCCCCGATTAAATGGATTTTCCAAAAACAAAAACATACGTGTTTCTTTATTTTTAAAGGAGATCCCAAACACCAATTATCAGGTCTGTAATATCTTAAGTTTGAGATATAGGTATCCTCATTAAATGCGTTCAACCCTTTTTCACCCCTTTCCCCCCCTCCTATTGGGATTTTCTGAAAACAAAAAAATACGTGTTTCTTTATTTTTAATGAAGATTCTAAATGCCAATTTTTACATCTGTAAACTTTCAAAGTTTTGAGATATAGATACACTCATTTTAAAAATTCACCCCCCCTTTTCCCCCTCCCATTAATTGGATTTTCCAAAAACAAAAAACACGTGTGTCTTTATTTTTAAAAGAGATCAAAAGTACCAATTTTCAGGTCTGTAATATCTTCAGTTTCTGAGATATAAGTACCGGTATCCTGATTAAAGGCATTCAACCAATTTTTCACCCTTTTTCACCCGTCCTATTGGGATTTTCTGAAAACAAAAAAATTCGTGTTTCCTTATTTTCAAAGAAGATTCTAAATACCAATTTTTACATTTGTAAACTTTTAAAGTTTTTGAGATATAGGTGCACTCATTTTAAAATTTCACCCCCATTTTTCACCCCCTTAGCGACGGAATATCCAAAAATCCTCTCTTAGCGAGCACCTACATCTTAATATGAATGTATCCCCAAAATTTCATTTCATTATGTCCAGTAGTTTTGGCTCGGCGATGATGAATCAGTCAGTCAGTTAGTCAGTCAGTCAGTCAGTCAGGATATATATATATAGACTAGCAAGATACCCGTGCTTCGCTACGGTATTATACTGAAATTTATAATTGAATGCTTAAAGTTTTATATTTAATCCTCCGAAATTCGCGATCTGACTCGTTTTCTGAGAGAATCCGCCAAAACTCGCGATCTGACTCGTTTTCTGAGAGATTACGGCAAAGTTACACCCATTTGTCATCCTTTCTTTCCAGCAATCGATTTCGTACTTCCCGCGCTAGGTCCAGGTATTCCACGCGGTCAGTTGGGTCCCTAAATCTTTGCCATTTTTTCCTATAAGCATTTTTAGTATGGATCAAATCCTGAAGGAGATGCGGCGTGGTGTCGTCTTGGGTGCCTTGGCGGTACTGAACCCGTGGCCGGACTGTATTTGCAGTCATTACCAGGCCAGGGCCCGTTTCCAGCGCGGTCCGCACAATTTGATTACGGTCCAGAACATTATTATTATTATTATTATTATTATTATTATTATTATTATTATTATTATTATTATTATTATTATTATTATTATTATTATTATTATTAGATGTTCTGGACCCCACAGCAAGATGCAAGACCGCTACTTGGCGGTATATTACATCTGCTGCCATTGTCATTGTTGACAATGTGACCAGCACCATTGTCGCGCGTAGGCAAGTGTGCGGGATTTCTGGCGATACGAATGACATACTTCCGTACATTATTGACCTTATTATAGAGGTGAACAATTTGACGGTCAATCTCAACCTATTTTTATTTCAAATGTGTTTAAATTTTTATTTATATGCCAGGAGAGTCTACTGTAATCTAAGAACGTTCCCCGAAGGAAAAAGATGACTGTTGAAATCGAACCCAGGAAAGATTAAAAATGATCGGTTTATGATCAGAATAAGTACATCGAAAATCTACAGCCTGTTTCCTGTCAATCGACAGGGTCAGGGATGGAATGAATAAAGCCCCATCTAGCGGCGACAATAGGAATTGTGTTGGCTGCCGAAGCACTCCTCTCTGGCAATGAGCGATGAATGACAAATGAAATGAAATATTGGACAGTGTTGCTGGAATGAATGATGACAGGGAAAAGCGGAGTATCCGGAGAAAAACCTGTCCCGCCTCCGTTTTGCCCAGCATGAATGTCACATGGAGTGACCGGGATTTGAACCACGGAACCCAGCAGTGAGAAGCCGGCGCGCTGCCGCCTGAGCAACGGAGGCTCCTTATAAGTACATTATGAACAGTAAAATCAACTGGTCTCATCTCCTTTTACACCCCACGTCGTTAAGTTTATTTACTCCCCCCCCCCCCCAAAGACAAATTAAAAAAGTCGTGTTTCTTTATATTTAAAGGAGATTCCAATCACAAATGTTCACGTCTATTACCTTCAGTTTTGAGATATAAGTATCCACTTCTTTTCACACTCCCCCCCCTCCACAGTGAATTTACCGGCAAAAAATTGCTTGTTTCTTTAATAGTAAAGGATCTTCTAAATACCAATTATCACGACTCTAACTTCTTCAAGTTTTCGATTTATATGTCCTCGTGAAAGGAATTCAGCTCCTTTTCAGTCCCGCCCCGCAAGATGGTTCCCCCTCCCCCACAAAAAAAGGCGTTTTTCTTTGTTTTTAAAGGAAATCCAAATAACAATTTTCACGTCTGTAACAACTTTATACTTATTAGATGTATGTATTCTCATACAATTAAATCAATTTTTTTTTCAATTCTTTCACCCCCCCCCCCCCCCACCTTCATACCTTCATTGGCTTTTCAGAAAATACATTTTTCTTTACTTTCAAAGCAGATTCCAAATATCAAGTTTCACGTCTGTAACATCCTCATTTTTGAGATATCAGTAGCCTAATTAAAAGAAATCAACACCATTTTCAGTCACTTTTACCCCCACTCCACCCAAGTGGTATTTCCGAAAACTAAAAATACACGTTTCTTTATTTTTAGTAGAGATAAAAAATACCATTTTCACTTCTGTAACATGTTAAGTTTTTTGATATATACTGTAGAAATTCTCATTTTAAAATTTCACCCCCTTTTATTTCCCCTTAAGGGAAGTTTCCAAAAACAAATCACCTATGTTTCTTTACATTTACAGGAAATTCCAAATACCCACTTTTTACGTCTGTAACATTTTACGTTTCTCAGATATTCTGCAGATATAGTCTTTCGAAAACTTCACTCCAATTTGTCACACCTGCTTAACCGCCATTAATTGGGTTTTCCAAAAACAAATAAATACGCGTTTCTTTATTTTTAAAGGAGGACCCATATACAAATTTTCAGTTCTGTAATATCTTCAGTTTCTGAGATATATGTATCCTCATTAAAGGCATTCAACCCATTATTTACCCTTTTACACCCCTCCTATTAGGATTTACAGAAAACAAAAAATACGTGTTCCTTTATTTTTAAAGATATTCTAAATACCAATTTTTACATCTGTAAACTTTTGAAGTTTTAAGATGTAGACACACTCATTTTAAAAATTCATCCCCATATTCACCCCCATTATTTGGATTTTCCAAAAAAGGAAAAATACGTGCCACTTTATTTTTAAAGTAGATCCCAAATACCAATTTTCAGGTCTGTAATATCTTCAGGTTCTGAAATATAAGTAGCCTCATTATGGCATTCAACACTTTTTTTCACAATTTTCCACCCTTCCCATTAGGATTTTCCGAAAAAAATACGTGTTTCTTTATTTTTAAAAGAGATTCTAAATACCAATTTTTACGTCTATAAATTTTAAAAGTTTTGAGATATAGTTACACTCATTTTAAAAATTCACCCCATTTTTCACCCCTCCCCCATATTTCGATTTTCCAAAAACAAAAAATACATGTTTCTTTATTTTTAAAGGAGATCCCAAACACCAGTTTTCAGGTCTGTAATATCTTCAGGTTCTGAAATATAAGTAGCCTCAATAAAGGCATTCAACCCCTTTTTCACTCTTTTACACCCTTCCTATTGGAATTTTCCGAAAACAAAGAAATACATGTTTCTTCATTTTTAAAGGAGATTCTAAATACCAATTTTTACATATAAACTTTAAAAGTTTTGAGATATAGATACACTCATTTTAAAAATTCCCCCCTTCCCCCCCATTAATTGGTTTTTCCAAAAACAAAAAAATACGTGTTTCTTTTTTAAAGGAGATCCCAAACACCAATTTTCAGGTCTGTGATATTCAGTTTCTGAGATATAAGTATCCTCATTAAAGGCATTCAACCACTTTTTCACCCCTTTTCACCCCTCCTATTGGGATTTTCCGAAAACAAAAAATACGTGTTTCTTTATTTTTAATGAAGATTCTAAATACCAATTTTTACATCTGTAAACTTTAAAAGTTTTGAGATATAGATGCACTCATTTTAAAAATTCACCCCCCTTTTCACCCTCCCATTAATTGGATTTTCCAAAAACAAAAAATACGTGTTTCTTTATTTTTAAAAGAGATCAAACGTACTAATTCTCAGTTCTGTAATATCTTCAGTTTCTGAGAAATAAGTACCGGTATCCTGATTAAAGGCATTCAACCCCTTTTTCACCGTTTTTCACCCCTCCTATTGGGATTTTCTGAAAACAAAAAAATACGTGTTTCCTTATTTTTAAAGAAGATTCTAAATACCAATTTTTACATCTGTAAACTTTAAAAGTTTTGAGATATAGATGCACTCATTTTAAAAATTCACCCCCCTTTTCACCCTCCCATTAATTGGATTTTCCAAAAACAAAAAATACGTGTTTCTTTATTTTTAAAAGAGATCAAACGTACTAATTCTCAGTTCTGTAATATCTTCAGTTTCTGAGAAATAAGTACCGGTATCCTGATTAAAGGCATTCAACCCCTTTTTCACCGTTTTTCACCCCTCCTATTGGGATTTTCTGAAAACAAAAAAATACGTGTTTCCTTATTTTTAAAGAAGATTCTAAATACCAATTTTTACATCTGTAAACTTTTAAAGTTTTGAGATATAGATACACTCATTTTAAAATTTAAGCCCCCTTTTCACCCCCTTAGCGAAGGAATATCCAAAAATCCTCTCTTAGCGAGCACCTACAGGTTAATATAAATCTATGCCCAAAATTTCATTTCTTTTTGTCCAGTAGTTTTGGCTCGGCGATGATGAATCAGTCAGTCAGTCAGTTAGTCAGTCAGGACAAGTTATTTTATATATATAGATTTCTTCCGAGAATATAAACTATATGTAACAAGTATAACAGACTATATTAGGACTCTCTGCATTGACTTCGAAACTAAATTAGGAAATAGAATTTTCATAATGAAAATGCATTCTATTATTCATAACCAGTTGTCTGCTGCAGTGTATCACCCTATGCTTCAGTATTCCTGGCAAACGCCTGTGTACAACACACCCGCTCATGTTGCTGAATTAAAGAATTAAAGTGGCATTTGACTTTCCAGCTCAAGAGTGTGATTGAGGATTGTCGGGATAGTGATTTTGCCAAATGTGCCTATTGTGTATCACCATACTGTTTCATGCATTTTGTTGAGAAACTTCAAGTACATTTTTTTAAAATCCGACATTGGGAAAACTAAGAGTAATATAATCGAATGTTTTTACCGTCCTAACAGCAGTGGTACGTGAAGCTTCTAAATAAAATAGGAACACAAAATTCCTGTTCAAGCTAAGAGAAATCCCTCGTAAGTGCCAGCAGTTCTTTTGTAAGCTTCTTGTTTGGACTTTGAACTAATTCATTTGCAAGTCTGCATCCTGGATCACTTTTCCAGTTTTCCAGTATCTTCTTTTGTACCCATTTACCTATATAATCAGGCATGCCCATATGATATCCCATATACTGGTTCTGGGACCATAAAAGCTGATTCACCGAGCTCGATAGCTGCAGACGCTTAAGTGCGGCCAGTATCCAGTATTCGGGCGATAGTAGGTTCGAACCCCACTGTCGGCAGCCCTGAAAATGGTTTTCCGTGGTTTCCCATTTTCACACCAAGCAAATGCTGGGGCTGTACTTTAATGAAGGCCACGGCCGCTTCCTTCCCACTCCTAGCCCTTTCCTGTCCCATCGTCACCGTAAGACCTATCTGTGTCGGTGCAACGTAAAACAACTAGCAAAAAAAGGTGATTCTGATCTATTTCTAGCCAGTTCACCTGCTTTCTCATTTCCTTCTATTCCTGTATGCCCCGGTACCCATATCATTTTTGTAACATTGTATTCTGAGAGCTTCAGGAGAAGTATGTGGCAATACCAAAAAATTTCCGATGATATTCGAAAAGCTTCGAACTTTTAATGGCTAATTCGCTATCACCTGAAAATTAGAATTTTCATAACTCTGTATTCCATATGTGAAACAATAGTACCCCTTTAATGAACAACAACCACGCCATTTTGGTCTTCCTATCGACCACGCTGACGGATATTTGTTTCTCATTGTTATATGAAAGAATCAAAACCAAACAAGAAGCATACAAAAGAACTGCTTACACTTACGAGGGATGTCTCTCTGCTCGAACAGGAATTTTGTGTTCCTATTTTATTTAGAAGTTCACCGGACAAAAATTTAGCCACCCTATTGCGCACCCACAGATGGAGAGTTAAGCCTGTACAGATGGCACAACGAACGGGTCCCGTGCTCAACCGCACGCGTACTTCCTCTAAGTAACATAAGACAGCCGCAATCAGTGAGACATTGATGTTTCAAGCGGACAGTGTACATCAACATGGGTAGATGTAAGGATGTGACAGAGTGACAAAACGGGACAATCGTGTTTGGCCATGTCCATGGCCATACAGTGCATGAAGTTGCTGGCTTTCTTGGTGTATCGCAGTGGACTGTTCAACATGTCTACAAGCAGTGGTGTACTACGCGTTGCCACGAAACACGACGTCAAAATTGTCCGTTTGTTTGTCTCTGTGTTTGTTCTACCATCACGGGTAAACGGCTTAATAGATCTAGATCAAATTTCATATTTACAGTCTACTCATCCAGGAGCACGTTTCGATATACATATCACTTAAAAATCACTGAACAGACTGGGGTTTTATAGGAATACTAGAAGAGTTTTTATTCCATTTTCTCTTATACTATTGATTAATCCCCACCCAACTTCATATTTAGAATCATCTCATCCAAGAGCAGTTTTCGATATAAATATCATTTAAAAACCACCGAACAGACTACGGGTTTATACGAAGACCTGAAGAGTTTTTCATTTTCTTTTACACTATTGATTATATCTCGACAAAACTTCATATTTAAAGGCTACTCATCCAGGAGCAGTTTTCAATTTGCATATCATTTAAAAATCACTAAATAGACAGGGGTATTAAAGGAAGACCACAAGAGTTCTATTTTTTATCAATTTTATCTTACATTATCGGTTATATCTCGGCTAAACTTCATATCTGGAGTCTACTCATCCAGAAGCAGGTTTCGATAGGCATATCATTTAAACATCACTGAAAAGACTGGGAATTTATAGGAAGACCAGAAGAGTTATTCAATTTTCTCTTACGATATTGATTACTTGCAAAATCTGGACTATATATGAAACGACCTTTTATTTTAAATAATTTTTATGCACATAATTTCGCTTATTCTTCAAATGACGGAGAAAATTACAATTTTCTACGGGCTTCATGCTCTGCAGCCAATTACGGACACTCTCAGAGATTTTATTTGTAGTATCCATAAAAGGAGAAAGTCAGAGGATGCATCGTATTTCTCTGGGCTTTAAAATTACCCCCACCTAGTGTATCTAAACGGCGAGGTAACAGGAGGTAGAACTTTTCCCTTTGGTGTCGGCGTGTCTGTCTGTATGTCTGGTAATCTATCTGTTTGTATATTCCTAAAAGTGGAAAACTGCTGGTCTTATATCAACCGAGCTACGCATTTGGATTCTACTCACTCAGGATTGTGTTACCTGGTAATCACATAGAGTTTGTACTTATAGGAAGATTATTCTCAAATATTTTCCTATCAAAGGACAGTATACAGCAAACGTTTAAGAATACGTTATTTCCGTTCCTTTATGGCATATACGTATTTATCGTACGACGGATAATAACGCAGATGATTACGAAATATTGGACTTTTAGTCCAAGTCCCATGGGGCATGTCATGCATGTCCCTTCAAGGTGGGAAACGGGAAAATCTACAGAGCCATTTTACTCTTTTTGATAGGACAAATATTAAAGGAGGTATCATCAATGTCAGAGCACCACGTCAGTGGTCAGAGATACAATATGCAACCTGTGAACCATGGAGAATTTTGCACAACTTCGGACCAGGAACTGTACCGTACAACAAATTCGGAAACAATCTCTCTCGACTTCGTTCAGCTTCATCATATTTCACATTACTCTCACGCGCTCTCGTGGGAAAATATTTTAACATGTCGCATTAAACGTGTGAATAGAGCCATGTTACTTCGCATAAATTCCTGAAGGTAACATGTAATCCACTGCAAATTCCCGTGCGAAGAACTGGTACAAATACTACTCTTGTTATAAAACGAACTACTCAAATAGTACATTTATATTGTAATTAAAGAAAAGAAGTCTAATTCAACGAAATTAGCAAAGTAATATTCATATGAGAGTGTAGAGCGGTATATTTGATTTCATCTGCTTATGATTGAAGCCTATTATATTACACTGGAAAAGGTGTAGATGTTCACATACAGTATGTTTGCCAGTTTCAGAAACGTCATAGTGGAAAAATGGAATTCAACCCAAATCCAATCCACAACATAATCAAGATATCCTAATAAGCCTCTGATGCATTCGGGAGCTATAATAATTTCGTGTGGCTATTTCTAGTCGAGTGCAGCCCTTGTAGGGCAGACCCTCCGATGAGGGTGGGCGGCATCAGCCATGTGTAGGTAACTGCGTATCACTGTGGTGGAGGATAGTGTTATGTGTGGTGTGTGAGTTGCAGGGATGTTGGGGACAGCACAGACACCCAGCCCCTGGGCCATTGGAATTAACCAATGAAGGTTAAAATCCCCGACCCGGCCGGGAATCGAACCCGGGACCCTCTGAACCGAAGTCCAGTACGCTGACCATTCAGCCAACGTGTCGGACATTCGGGAGCTAAGACGAAGGACTGTTAACAAAGACATATTTGAGAAAATGGGGTGAAGGCGTCAACCATAAGTGCAATTGCGTGCTGTTTTATTTTTCCTTTTCTTGAGCCGGCCCCTCAGTGTAGGGGTAGCGTACCTGTCTCTCACCTGGAAGCCCCGGATTCGATTCCTGGCCAGATATGTGACTTTTACCTGGATATGAGAGCTAGTACGATGTCTACTCAACCTACGTGATTAGAAGTGACGAAGTATCTCACGGTGAGACAGCGGCGTTAGTCTAGAAAGCCAAGAATAATGCCCAAGGAGATTCGTTTTGCCGATCACACGACACCTCGTAATCTGTAGGCCTTGGGACTGAGCGGCGGTCGCTTGGTAGGCTATGGTCCTTTGGCGCCATTGCACAATGGGGTTTGGATAGCTTCCCTTTTGTTATTTGAAGTTATCGGATTCTCTTTCTACTATTTTCCTCTAAACATGTTTATTTCAATTATTGTAGAGTGGTATTCATGACTAGTTATTCGAGCTGCTTGAGTAAATTTATTTTAAATAGTGTGTTCAAAATTATAATGGGATTAACTTTGTGATGTGCTCATTATATCAGGGGCTGCCTGGCCGAGGCGGTAAAGGCGTGTTCAGTTCGCCCGAAAGGACGAGGGTTCGAATCCCCGTCAGAAAGTCGTAAAATTTAAGAAACAAGATTTCCACTTTCGGAGGTGCACATGGCCCTGAAGTTCACTCAGTCAACAACAAAAATGAGTACCAGGTTAATTCCTGGGGGCAAAGGCGGCCGGGCGTAGAGCCAACCACTCTTCCCCAACACGTGCCGAGGTTAACAATGGTGAAAGCCTTTACCTTTCACTCCTCCAAGGGCCTTCATGGCCTGTACGGAGATGACTTTGCTTTGCTTTGCTCATTATATCGTAATTAAAAAGCAGATAATTTATCTGTAAACAGTAAAGAAGGTAACAGGTGTAGTTGCGTTGATTTAACCCAAATTTAGGACTGGTTCCGATATTGCTTTGAGTGAATATGAGATCATCTTCATTCTGATGAGAAAACTCACATTTTGAACTCATGCCTAGTGGTGATCGGTGCAGATGTATAACATCATTAAGATATCTTGTTTATGTTTATTCAGTAAATAACGTTCAGATGAGTGGGGACAATCTTTGAAACACGCAGCCTTGCGATATAATCAAGGTGATTAAAGGCAAGAACGTGCTTAATAGATTTATCTTGGTACATGAATTATTACAAGATATTTGGCTGTAACCCAGCATAAGTTTGAAGTTTGCAGCAACAACGCAGTAGATAATATTGCCGATCGTCTATCTGAAATCATATGTCGTTGGGGGTAAGAGGAAAAATGCCGGCCATGACCATCGATAATGCAGCAAACATGGTTGCTGCTATAATAAAGCTAAATCTATGGCATGTGTCCTGTGGCGAATACATTACATTTGGTGTTTAACGACGGTATCAGAAGTACTCCTCCTCTTGAAGATATCCTGAATCTTTGCTCCAGAATTGACACATATTTTAAGCACAACAAGACGGCATAAGAAAAGCTGAAGACCTTTCAACTTGCGGCAGGCGTCCAATAATTGCGTTTAATTCAACAATGTCCTACAAGATGGAACAGAAATTTTAATATGATAAGTAGGCCGCTGGAAGTTTAGGAGCAACTTATTCTCGCTCAGTGTGAACTACTGAATGCACTTCAAGCCCTGAAAGCCGAGGAATCACAAATCATGAAGGAAGTAACATCGATCCTGCACTGTTGTTCTGTCAGCAACTCGGTATGTGACTTCTTCCCAAATCATTTCTTTAGTTCGCGGACTATTTCTTCAGGTCTCGGAGAGGAAGTCGCTCACTGAAGTGGCGCTCGAGTTCCAAATACAAATTTTGGATGCCATTTTCTAGGAGGCTATTTCCTTATGAAAGCCGCTCGGTAACTAGGGGTGCTCCACTCGTCAACCCACGCTAGAAGAAAATAACATTCCGAGTCCCTTTAAAGGCTAAAGAAGCTCGCCAACAAGTGGAGAACGACTTAGGAATTGTTCTCAAATAGCGAGCAACAAAATCGCCAGAAGATTTTGCAAGTACATACATGCTGTCTTCAAATTTGGAAGGGGCTGCAGATGATCTCGTACGGTTCATGAAAGTAAAGGTGGCACAGGTAAAGCAAAACATCAACGGTACAACCAGATGCTGCGATCTTAATGAGACAATTTCTGGAAATACAACCACTGCCAGGTATTGCGGATCCGGTTGCGTATTGGCCCAGCAATAATTTAAATATCTTAAGTGAACTTGTTCTTGCTTACTTTAGTGTACCTGCTACATCTGTGCCCGCAGAGGAGGTTTTCATGTGGTGGACAAATTCTTCCAGACCGAATGTCGTCACTTTTTGCAAATCGACCTGAGACTCTGGTACTTGAATAGAAATTCCTCCCTTATAACACCTGTTCCATGCAATAAAGAGCACCAACGGTACTTCGCACACTGTCTGTGTACAACGTATTGTGTCTGATCTTAATGCTTGTCAAACGATGAAGAATTGAGTTCATTTGTATACTTTACTTATTTCCATTACGGATGTTATCTTAACAGATTTGTCATTTAACATTTTACCATATAGTTATCAATGAAATGTTTGACATTGTATGAGTTTAGGAACATTACTAAGAACTAGATGTCCTTCTGTCAATCACATGCTTTATGGAATACGTTTATCCATATGCATTAATGTTTATTTTATTTTATTTATTTGTATGTCTATTTCTTTATTTATGTCTATTTGATATGCCTCATATTAAGCACAGATTTGCAAGTACAATGTTTGTTATGTTTTTAATTTGTATTGCATTATTAAAATTGTACAAATAACCAATAATAGGAAGTACGGAATATAGTACCACTGATAATAATTGATAATCCTCTTAATAACTGTAAACTGTAGCTTAGAAAGTCAGTATAAATTTTAAATTTACCGCTATAAAGTTGTACTTGGTTCTGTATTCGGTTTAACCGAGTAATGACGTCATAGTACTCGCTCCGAACTGAACCGCTCCGTCCCCACCACTAATCATCCAAGTTTTAGCTATTGTGGCGCTGTGTTGGTAGATGCTACCAGTGAACAAAATAAGAAACTGCAGAGAGCTTTAAACTCCTGCATTAGATTTATTTCTTCATTGAACATTGCCTCACATGTATCCCCTTTTAATGCACAACTTTCTTGGTTAGAAGTAGAGCAGCACAGAAATCAGCATGTCTCAACCATAACCTATCAACTCTTGACTGAAATTATACCTGAATATCTCTCCAGTAATTTCCGTTTTCTATCTTCCTGTCAAAACCGTGATACGCGATCTGGGTCAATAATTGCAATACCTCCACATCATACTTTCAGTAATTCTTTACTTGTGTCTGGCGCTAGAATATGGAATGCTTTACCCCCTGAAATTAGAAATCGTTCCTCATTACTTACCTGCAAAAGACAGTCTAAAATGTTCCTCTTGAATACGTAGGCTATAAAACACTAATGTTCATAAGAAAACAGAACACCTTGAAAGACTAGAGGTAGGAAGTTCATATTCACAGGACATGTTCATTAGTATGTTCTGCAGAAACGATTAGCATTTCAGTCACCTAGGTTCAACATGTGTCGTGTTGCCTAGTGGGCACTGGATCCTCCATGGGCACTGACAACTTGTTCCATGCGTGATGGACTCGATGCGTATAACGCGTATGGCTACGGGTCGCAGGATGTCATTCACGTAGGTCAATCTGGTCACAGTGCCCTGGACACGTACCAAATGTGATTTGCGGTTCTATCCAATAGCACCCCACACCATAAGGCCTTGAGTTGGCGCTATATGTCTTGTGCAAATGCAGTCATTGTGATGCCTCTCCCGCTGTCTGCGGCGAACCAAAATGCGGCCATCATTTTCAAACAAACAGAACCTGGATTCGTCCGAAAACCTTATCTGCTGCCATTCCTGTTCCCAGTAACGTCGTTCCATACATCATTGCAGTCTAGCATGTTTATGCACATTAGTAAATGGTAGGCGGAGAAGTGGACGATGTAATAAATGACCGTAATAAACGGCGACTGAGGCGTCGATCTTCTCGCGGGGTGGTCTGGATGGTGCGACTAGACCCATCTCGTCGTGTTCTACGACCTTCTGTGAGCCATTCTGTACACACCCGTTGTACTGCCGACACGAGCAGTAATTTCCCGAATGGATGCATCACGTTCTCTCATGCCCATAATGCGCCCTCATTTAAACTCACTAGCGACAACGAGAGCCGCAGGCACATTTTACCAGTCGGTGGTGTTGCGCCGATATATCAATATTGACCTTGAACCTGAGGGCCGACATGGTTCAAATGCTAATCATTTCTTCAGAACATACTAATGCTCATGCTCTGTGTATATGAGCTTCATATCTCCAGTTTCCCAATGAGTTCTGTTTTTTTTATGAACATGAGTGTATATAGTTATGCGTGAATGTGCGAGTGAATATCTTGACCAAATAGTTCCCAAATGTTTTCATAAATTACTGTTATGTTATACGAATTTGACGTAGAGTAGTTAATATCGAATTAATTATGCTCATTTTAGACTCAGGATGTAGATCTTTTAGTTTTAGTCTATGTAATGTTATATTATTACATTATATACATGTATTAAGTTTGAACATATACCAAATGTATTCAGTATCAAGCCGTATAATGTGCTTAAGTGTAAGAGAGGGCCAAGAGCAGTAACTTCGCCACAAAAAGGTCATAAATAAATAAATAAATAAATAAATAAATAAATAAATACAGAAGAGCACAGACCTGTTTATCTGCATGTTGGCAGTTAAGTCATCCTGACTACACATTAATCCAGCTGCTTCGATATGACTTAAGTCATAATACTGATGACGGTAAACCTTTTCACGTTCACTTCCTTCATGATGGGTTTGTGATTCTTCTTATAAACTACTTAAATCTTACACAGAATTTACAAAATATAAAATAGAATGAATTTAAGAGTACTTACAATACACCTTGTTATAGGCACCACAACACCACAAAAATCTTGCAGCCGATAAATTCGCGCGCGGGCTGTATCTCCCGCACTGTGGGGATTTGTCGATTCTCTTCTCCCCAGCTGCCGAAATAAAACAATATGACAGATTCCAGGTAGCAAAATACGGTCGACTGCCTGCTAACCCGAGCGGATGAAGTGACATATACTTCTCCTCCGGAAGTTAGTAATCTTACACAGTATATTTCACCACTATGCTGCTGAGAAATATTGTGTGTTCTCGGGAATTACGCCAACTAAACGACACTCAGCACTTAACAGTAATCTTCCGATTCTAACTATAGAAGTTATAAAGCTCATCACCTCACACATTTGAAAAGTTACACGAGTTCTTTCCAATCCTGGTGCTAACCGTTGCATGTTGGAGCTCTTTTGCTGATCCATATAGAATGAATAGGTCCTCAAGGTGTTGGGTTTTTGTAAGTTTTGCCGGGAACGCTACCCAGTGCGTCTATTGTTTCACCATAGTACGTCATCATTTACACCGTTGGACCCTCTTTTTTTTCAGATTTTAACCCCGGGAATTCCTTAAATTTTATTCATTGTGATGGTGATATTCAAAGATTTTTTGCATTCTTCCTGCGAATGCAATTACAAAGTGTCCTTTGCTAATATTCCCGCGGCTTGGTGATGAAATCTTGACACGTGTGGATTCTTCCCTGGTGTTTATCTGATGAACTACTTTCATGGACATATTAACTAATATATCTCCTTGTAAGATGAAAGCTTGTAAAACATTCCAATACATTCCTAATAATAATTTGATTTCTAATGTAGGCCGAAATGTCTCCAGATCATTAGTTACTAATTATTGGTACGAGGGCGAATCAAAACGTAAGTTACACTAGCTCGCCGCGAGAGCACGTTGTGTATCGTGACCGTGGCCAATGCAGAGTAGGCCACAGCAACTGCTGACACGTCCGATAGGAAGGTTGGTGTGGTATCCCGTCATGTTGTGTGTGCAGAACGGTCTAAGCTCAATGGCGCGTCAACTGGATGGTCACTCCAAGTGTGAGGTGCGTGCAACGATCAGATTTCTACGGGCTAAACGGCTCAATTGCACGGACATTCATCGTGAAGTCACTGCTGTATATGGTGAGCGTGCAATTTCTCGCCCAGGTATTGTAAAGTGGCGTAAGCAATTCAATGCCGGACGCACGGATCTCACGGACGAATATCGCGAAGGCAGGCACGCAACGACCAGTACCGTTGCCAATTTTGACCGTGTGGATGGGATCATTAGGGAGAATCGGTGCATAACACTGCAGGAAATTGCCAGCATGCTGAACATTTCGTATGGCAGTGTGTTCTCCATTGTACACCAGCACCTTGGATTTCGTAAACTGTGTCGAAGATGGGTCCCATGTCTGCAGACCGATAATCACAAGGGACAAAGTTTCCAATCGTCACTGTCATTTTTGCAACTGTATTCTTTGGAGGGCAACGAGTTTCTGCGGCGAACCATCACAGGGGATGAAACGTGGGTCCATCAATTCACCCCCGAAACAAAGAGAACATCGATGGAATTGGTGCACACCATATCGCCATCACGAAAGAAGGCCAAGGTCCAACCTTTGGCAGGAAGGGTAATGGCGACATTGTTCTTTGACATTAACGGTGTGGTGCAAGTGGGATTTATGCTAAAAAGCGCGACAATCAACTCGGCTTCGTATTGTCAAACGTTGAACCGGTTGCTTAAGGCAATTAAAGAAAAGCGGCGGGGAAAATTGAATACCGGTGTGATTTCGTTGCATAATAACGCAACACATCACACGACCCGCCAAACATCCGAACTGCTTCAGTGATTCAAATGGGAGGTATGGCAACATCCTCCATACAGTCCAGACTTAGAGCCATGCGATTATCATGTGTTCGGTAAGCCGAAAAAGTATCGCGGTGGATAACGATTCCGAAACGATGAGGAGGTGAAAGCAGCTGTCTCCGGATCGTTACATAGCGCTGGAGGAGATTTCTACGCATCCGAAATCTAAAATTTGGTTGTCCGTTCCGAGATATGTTTACAGTCTCTTGGGAACCATGTGAAAAGCGAACTTACATTGAATGTTGTCACAGCCGTGTTGCCTATGTGTAGGTGGTTTTATAAATGGCCATAATTTGGAAGTGTAACTTACTTTTTGATACGCCCTCGTACTTATGTGACACCCGAATATGTTCCGAAGATCTCCCGCTTTCATCGGCGTTCGAGTCACGTGACGCGTAACGAAGAAAACCAGACAGGGAACTCATTTATCGATTTCTTGCCCGCTATATGATAACATGGAAGCTCACCCTCCCGCGCTGCAAATACTGTGACTCCCACGGCGATTCTGTGGAATCTGTAGGATTATGGGTTCACTATTATTCCCTTTTTATTGTTATAGTCTAGTAAGCGACCTTCATCATATCAAGGATCCTGTTCCATTTCAAAGATCCTATATTTACGTTGATTTACATATTATTTTATTTTTATATACAATTTGCATTACGTTGCACCGACACAGACAAGTTTTGTGGTGACGACGGGGTAGGGGTGTGTTAGGATCGAGAAGAGAGCGCCCGTGGCCTTTATTAAGGTACAGCTCCAGTATTTGCTTTGTGCGAAAATAGAAAACCACGGAAAACCATCTCGAGGGCTGCTGACAGTGGGATTCCAACCAACAGCTGAAGTGGCAAGCAGGTGCTTCTTGCCACTTTTCCAACACTGAGCAACCTTTCATGTTCATGTCATGTTCCTGCATGAGCGATCAGTTGCAATCAAATTATCGTCATCAGAGTTGTTTGCGGTACTGTCATTTGATAGCTCATTTTGAGGCGACAGTAAGTATAGAATAGTTGTCCACGTTTATATTAATTTTCTCCATGCAACTACTTATGATACCTGTAAATATCAATAAGCACAACACATAAACACATTGTTTGCAAAAGATGAAAGCCACAAAAGGAGAAAATCAATTCGAGCGAGTTGGCAGTGCAGTTAGGGGTGCGCAGCTGTGAGTTTGCATCCGAGAGATAGTGGGTTCGAACCCCACTGTCGGCAGCCCTGAAGATGGTTTATCGTGGTTTCCCATTTCCACGCCAGGAAAATGCTGGGGCTGTAATTTAATTAAGGCCACGTGGCCGCTTCCTTCCCATCCCTATCCCTTTCCTATCCCATCGTCGCCATAAGACCTATCTATGACGGTGGGACGAGAAGCAACTTGTAAAGATAGAGAAACAAATGGAAGAAAATAAACGTACCATCCAAACTGTCGAACAGCTCCTGTTCTTGAATGCTGAGAGGCATTTCAAAACATCGTCTGTATGTTTCTTCTAGACGAAGGAAACTTTTCCAGTGTTGGCATTCATTATTCAAAACATGGACACTTCCATGTACGAATATAAGCTATAGTTCCGTTCTTGTGAGTTTCGACTTGACAGTTAACCGGATGTCAGGCATTGGTGCCAAATTGTTACAAGCACAAACAACTGATCCACGACACACAACACGAACGAAAATGTGTATACTCGAATATAAGTCCAGAATCAAATATTCTTTGTAGCATCATGCGTAACTCACATAAAATTAACGATAACACACCACATATTTATGATAAGGCTATAAGATAAAAATATATCAATGCTCGAACAGGTAAACGCGAGGGAATGTTATGGTGGAAGGCAAACTAGTTTATGCCCATGCCTTCTGGCTATTTCATCCACCACGCAAACTGGGTACTAGGGCTTGTTTTGTTTTACATGATGCGTGAGATCCCCCCTTCGTCATGACAGCGCAAACCGAAATAGTGTGCTCCATCAAACTCTCATTCAGCTCATTATTTCTAGCCGCATTGTTGGTTCTTTGTCAAGTATGACTGTGAATTGACAAAGACCGCTAAAAGAACTGAGCACAATACAACACACAGCTGATAGCACGTGGTTTCAGTAAACAACAGATCGGCAACACTGTTAACCAGAAGTAGATTCTAACGCACTCTATCGGACCGATCGGTAGCCAATGATTGGCTGTTTATTAATTCACTTAGCCTCCGCCAAAAGGCAGCGCTCATATGTTAAATCGAAACTCGTAAGAACTGAACTATACTGTCCTACCTGCCGTCTCTGATCAAGTGACTGAACGCTGGAGTACGAGGAGTACTGTACAGTAAGGAAGCGACTTCTTGCGCAGCCAGTCAAACACGCCTCACCGACGCGCCAATTTAAGCATGTGAACCTTAATTATGCCTTCTAGTAATAGAGGAAGTTAATTTCAGAATTAATCTTGGTCACGGTTCCGTCCAACTGAGCTCACTCCACGCACGCGCGCAATTCCAGAACGACCCGCGATTCCTCAGTTCAGACACTTTCGTCGATAGTTTATACCGATCACGATCGAATATTACCAGAGATACACGGGTAAATATCTGTTTTCAAGTCGTAAGAAAATGTTACGTGTTTTAAAACAGAACATTCTATCACACAAGTTATAATCTCCCAGAACTATTCGAATGTACCGATTAACAAATAAGACAGAATAATAGCTTCCGACCAGACTTCTGTACGAAAGCAAAGCAGTCGTGCGTTTCAAAATAAAATTTTAATTTTGTTTCCCTTTAACATACTAGAAAATTTGTTCAGTTGAGAATGATCAAGTAATTAACTTTCTGCTGTTGTGGAAAATTCTCATTAAATTCTCATTAATATGTTTCTACTCTTATAAATCCGGATCCCGTGAGATCTCCGAAGTTAAACAACATTGGGCGTGGTCAATATTTGGATGGGTTGCCACGCGCTGTTGGTGGGGGGTAAGGGAATGGAGGAGCGGAAAGGAACTGGCCACCCTACCGCACGTAAACTCCGGCTCAGGCACACCTCTGCGGAGGTTCGGACCTGCCTTCGGGCAGAATACACCCTCACCTCACCTTTTATAAATCCAAAAATATCTCATTCTACTTTTAAAAATCTGTGTTTCGTTCCGTAGGCTCTTTTCAACAAAGCCACTCCAGAGCAATCTTAAGGAAAACCAAAGGGTGTCGTTTAGTCTCGCAAAAGATGACTGCTCCGATAAGTACACCGTAAAGTTTATTTACGGTGAACTACCGGGTTATGTATAATAATCTCGCCAAGGCCGAGATGATCAGGTATCGAGGGCCAGACATACTTACTAGGATGATACCAAGTTCTTCTTCTTCTTCTTCTTCTTCTTCTTCTTCGTCTTCTTCTTCTTCCCTGGCAGTACGTGTGCCCACAATGGACACTCCCAAGTATCACTCAGGGTCGGCTCTTCGGATCCGTAGAGAGTACTCCCTGCGTTTGGATGTCTCCGCCAATTCAAGGCCTTTTCGGCTGTATGCCACCATGTTGATCTCGAACGCCCGCGTCTTCTCCGTGGTTCCTCGATTGATAGAGCTCTTTTAACGGGATGATCTTCATCTCGACGTTGTACGTGTCCGTACCAGCGTAACTGCTGCTCCTCCAGTTTCTCACTGATGGGGGCAGTATTAAATGATCCTCGTATATGCTCATTGCGCACTAGGTCCAAGAGGGTGACACCCACTGACCATCGAAGCATCCGCATTTCCGTTACATACATTTGCTGATCATGTTTTTTTTTTCCTTGTGCAACATTCGGATCCGTTCTCATGTGTTCTCATATTCTTAATTCCTGTCAACACAATCCTACAGTCAGAGATATACAATGAGAAATCTGAAGCTGTATGGTTGAATGCCGAGCCGAGGGTTTATTTTAACTGGTACTGTCCCAAACTCTTTTCCACTCACAGAAACACATTGTTGGGAAAACATAGAAGCTCAAATACCGGTCAATTAGTCTCATCCTTCGATACAAAGAAGGGCTAACTAGCTCACGGGACGACGGTGTACTCTGTTCACCCGGAAGCATGTAGGTTCGATTACTCGTTAGGTAGTCGAAAAATTTAGAAAGGTTTTCCACTTCTGGAGGAACACGTAGTTCGCTCAGTCTACACAAGAAGTGAGTAACATGTGTGACTTTCCTAACTCGTCGACTAACTTTTGAAACATATAAAACGGCTTTATATTGAAAAATCTGAATATCTGCATTTAACATGAAAATTATGAAAATTAACATTCATTAAATAAAATACACACTCGTTGGACCTTGTACTCACACTTACTTGTTACCTTCTTACTTACACATACGTTATTTGAAGGGCGCCAGCTACCACTCAGTGCAGCAATAATAGAATGAGACTCTTGACTATCTCTAGGGTGTGGGGTAATAAGCTTACTTTTGACAACATACCGTATAAGTTCTGGGAAAAGGAGATTGGCGTTAGATTTCCCCATTAATTTTGAGGTTAAGATATTTTACTGTCAATGAAATAAAACTATGAATTCGGTTGATAGAACAAAATATATTCTTTAAATAATATATAAAAATTAGTGAGTCTTGTTGCGATAAAACAGATGAGAATATGAAATTATGACATTGCAACTGAAAGAAACTAGGCATGAATTTGAATTCTTCTTGACCGGACATTTAACAATTTATACGAAATATTTCCCTCACTGATTCACTTGACTGTACCTTCAACACTTTGAGTGTAATTATGACGTATTCCCTTGATCTGGTGTTTACTGTAGATGTGTCACGCCTAACTTGGTGATACATCCTTGTGACTGCTTCTTCTCCATATCATCTGACTTCTTTGTAAGTCAATATGGGATTACCTCTTGGCAGGTCCAGGGTTGCCCTCTCTGACTCCATGGTAAGCCCTTGCGTCCGTGTCTTCAACTAAGTGACGGACCAACTTTGGCCTCACTCTCTCAATGACCAATAATTAATGGCTCACTGAGTCTTCTCCATCTCTCGTTCACACTCGTTGACTGACCGACTGAGGCCTCTTCATCGAGTAGACTTGTTCACTGTACTGCTTCCGTTTAAATAATGACTGACGCTACAATATGCATCCACCTTTTATAGACGTTGGTTGACACAGCTACGCAATCTCCAGAAATAACAAAGACATACTCCCACAACGCCTCAAACTGTTGCATGTAATGGTGAAATGGCCTGGGGCGGCCGACTCTCTGAGCGCATATCTAAATAAATACGATGATGTAGCCATGACTTGGCAATGACTTGGCAGAAATGCCAGCAATATTGCACAATATACCAACGTCACATCCAATCTCTGATATATACAGCAATTCTCACTGTACAGGTATTGAGTGTTATTCTACACATACGTATATATGCATACATCTAAGTACAATCCTGCAAGCAACAGGCATTGCAAAATCGAATTGAATAGGACTGATAATTACAATAATAGTAACAATACCACAGATAACACAATAATAATACTGACATAATAATAATAATAACAATAATAATAATAATAATAATAATAATAATAATAATAATAATAATAATAAAATACAGATAAAATCATACAATAATAAAAATACAGATATCATCTTGTAACGGGATTTGAACCGTTACAATTCGCCTCCCTCATAAATAAATCGAAGAACAAAGAATCGATTGATTTATGAACAACATAATATAAATATAACACTGACACATATAAACACTTTAAATGAGTATACAACAATAATTTTCTTTTTCAACATCCATACATTTTATAAAATATCAAAGGTATGAGAATTTTTCTCGCACATTGTCATCGCAGTTAACTGTCCAGTGTCCCATTCTCATACAATACACAAGAGCATAGCCCTTAATTTAACACACACAGATAATTTTCAATCAATATACAACATTCTTCTCCTTTTTTAACATATCAAAATATTTTGTGAAAATTCACTTATATGAGAACTTTTCTCGCATATTGTTATCGCAGATAACTGTTCAATGTCTTGTTCTCCGCCTTTTTCCACACAACACATGACAATGTAGCACTTATTCTTCCAATACACCAATACGACACTTGGTTCACACGCAAATCGCAGATGTTAGTTTTATTTTGCCAGTTTCTTACAAAAATTAACCATTATTATCTCAACAAATCTCACGTGAAGTACTTCTTTACATTCATTATACTATAAATACCGACAATATCCCCTTCCTGAATTTATAAGAATATGCACACTCCCCGATACGGTTCACAATAGTGAAATACCCCTGATACAAAAAATAACTTCGAGATATTTCCCGCCTCTGCAGATGATGAAATGGAACTCTGAGTAGCACTCTGTCACTCAAACTGAATCAATTTTGCCCTCATTGACTTACATATATCAATAAATCAATCCTTCTTGGCAACAATAATTAAAGGTTCAATACCATAGCTACAAGATGGTTCAATTATTCCGTAATCCAGCATAATGTTTATTTGTTCTTAGACGTCACTAGCATTTTTAAGTTGAATGGGGTACTTACCTCCCACAAACGATGAATGGTCATGTACTACAAATTTATGTTCAAATACGTGTTCTTCCTCACTTACCACTAAATACATCTCGATGCTTACCTAATATCGAACACAATTACTCCTCCTGTAATTCACCCAAATTACCTCACGTCACTGCCTCATACCGACTATCCCTCGGATACTGGTCGTACAGGCACGTAACACACCCAACAAAACATTTCCTCTCACTAGGAACAACTTCACTTACCTCCTATATATTTCAAAGAACACACGTCACCAACACACTTACCTCAGACCATCATAATTAATACGTACTTCTTTGCTAGATTACTCCCAGAACAAACACACACTACCTAAATTAAAGTCTATTCTACCTCCATGATTTGTAACCAAGACAGCTCCTAAAACAACTGAATACACAAGTTTTGGTACAACGCATAGATGAAACTTACAATCATCTTCTATCGTGATTACTACCGCTATCATCTTATTTACTCACTGTGACTTACCCAACGGCTGTTATAAAATCTAATAGTACCTTCTTCACATCACAATTTCTATCGTCGGAGTTATCACCTCACTACTTACATCATATTCTCGGCATTACAAGTACTTATATACTTAACAAAACACTTCTTACGTCTAACTTACTACTACCATTAATTACTTCATTATCTACGACTACGTCATTACTTAAATATCTCACTTAACACTACTTAGGTCACAATCACACTATTCTTAAATTTACTTTCACTACATAACTACTTATACTAAATACCTGTTCATCTACTACCTTCAGCCTGTCTACTTAACTTACCCGATTCCCTGTGAATCTGAAATACTCTGGCTCGATAACGACACCTTGATAACCTTCATATTCGGCTTATCATAATCCCTCTGATAACTCAAATCCGTACGCCTCCCATCTTCCTATTCTCCCTGATTACTCCTCTGACCTTCTCTCTCATAACTTAAATACATACGCCTCCCATCTTCCGATTCTCTCTGATTACTCTTCTGACCTCTCTCATAACTCACATACATACGCCTCCCATCTTCCGATTCTCTCTGGTTACTCCTCTGACCCCTATCACCATCAACACTACTATTAATCCTCTGCTCATCATGCTCTCCTCTGATACACGGCTAACATTTTTTCCCCTCTCTCTACTATACTACTTTCCCCAGACATCATGCGCTCTCTATCGCGAGCGCGCGCCCTTCCACACATTCTTTCCAAAGCCTATCAATGAACTTGTCTTTCAATTCTCCTAAATTAGACATATTATCCCAGTACACTCGAAACCATATTTTACTTTCACCGACAAAAACATTCGACAAAATCTCCAACACATATTCCCATTCAGTATTATTATTCCTCAACTTTCTTGCAAATCTTTTCTCAACTACTTTTACAAATTCTATCGAATTAAACTGTTTTCCAGAAAACTTGTTTAAATCACAATCCCTACTGAACAAACCACTCGCTATTACCACTTCTCTCGCCGTCTCACCTATACCTTTAACTGCCTCTGTGGATCCGTGGTAGAGTGTCGGCCTCCAAATCCCAAGATAGCGGGTTCAAACCCGGCAGAGGTAGTCGGATTTTTGAAGGGCGGAAAAAAGTCCATTCGACACTCCATGTCGTACGATGTCGGCATGTAAAAGATCTCTGGTGATACATTTGGTATTTACCCGACAAAATTAATTAAATCTCAGCCATAGACGCCCAAGAGAGATCCGGTTTACTCTGTCTGCCATCTAGCGGACCTAGAGTAAAACGGAACGTCGAAATTGACGAGCAGACAGCCAGATGGCGTCAAATCGAAATGTCTGCACACGGTAGCTGAGGCCATACGATTATTATTATTATTATTATTATTATTATTACCTGTACCTTTCTCGCAGTTCACAACTTCTTCTTCTTCTTCTTCTTCTTCCGCTGCTCTCTCAGCATTCTCTTCCACTATTCTCACGTTTTCCTGCAATTCTTCCTCTCTCTCTTTCACCTGCTGTGATAGCGTTTCCCGTTCGTTCCGTAGTTCAGTGACCTCCACAAGTTTGCTTTCAATCTGTTCATTTCTACTAATCTGTTCCCTCGTCTCTTCCCCAACTGCATTGCAAATCCTGTCCAATCCTTCCTCGACTACCTCATGAATTTCTTCCCGACTTCTAGAAATTTTATTACTTAATTCTACGATATTCTCTGTACATGTTTCTTTGACCTGCTCAATTTGAGTATGAAAATCGCTCCGACTCGACTCCATTTCTTCTCTAAGGTCAACACACTCTTTATTTACCTTATTTTCTAAATTAGATATCTGATTAGTTACCTCTACTATCTTAGTATCTATTTTAGAATTTAGTGATTCACTTAACCCATCTATTTTCTCATTGATCACATTAAAATTTTCTTTATTACTGCCAATTAGTTCTTCCATTTGTTTCTTATTATTTTCATTACTAATACCAATCATTTGTTCCATTTTATTACTTAGAGAGTTAATCTGTTTATTACAATTTTCATTATTAGTACTAATTAATTCTTTCATCTCTTCCTTACTATTTTCGTTACTACTAATTATTTGTTCCATTTTATTACTTATCTCTTTCTTACTATTTTCATTACTACTATCAATCTTTTCCTCCATTCGTTTCTGACTATTTTCACTACTACTACTAAATAATTCCTTCATCTCTTTCATCTCTTTCTCATTATTTTCACTCAGTTTTTTATTTTCATTACTGATCTCGGTAAATCTCGCCATCATCAAATTTATAAAATCTTGGTTCATTCAACCGCGATTTCTTTTTGAGTTTCAGTGTGCTTCTCAATTTCTACACTTTCCTGAATTACCTCAGAAGCTTCCATCGTATTCACCTGCTCCCTACTCTGAATTTCACCTTGGATGTCCGCAGAAGCAATGACCTCGTCGTCACATGACTTGTTATTGTCTTCCTTGTCCATCTTTGGTTCACTAGTGATAGTACGCGATCTCAAATTAATTTCCCTCTTCAAATCCCTTGACATATCCCCAAAATACAAATATATATCACAAAATTACACTCCTGACATTTACCGGTAATACTTCCGCTGGCTTTAGTTGTGCATACTCCTCCCAAAATGAACCTATGATATGCTGTCATTCAGAACAAATTCTGAATTTATTCGAGTCCCACGTCGCGTCGACACTTTGTGACTTTCCTAACTCGTCGACTAACTTTTGAAACATATAAAACGGCTTTATATTGAAAAATCTGAATATCTGCATTTAACATGAAAATTATGAAAATTAACATTCATTAAATAAAATACACACTCGTTGGACCTTGTACTCACACTTACTTGTTACCTGCTTACTTACACATACGTTATTTGAAGGGCGCCAGCTACCACTCAGTGGAGCAATAATAGAATGAGACTCTTGACTATCTCTAGGGTGTGGGGTAATAAGCTTACTTTTGACAACATACCATATAAGTTCTGGGAAAAGGAGATTGGCGTTGGATTTCCCCATTAATTTTGAGGTTAAGATATTTTACTGTCAATGAAATAAAACTATGAATTCGGTTGATAGAACAAAATATATTCTTTAAATAATATATAAAAATTAGTGAGCCTTGTTGCGATAAAACAGATGAGAATATGAAATTATGACATTGCAACTGAAAGAAACTAGGCATGAATTTGAATTCTTCTTGACCGGACATTTAACAATTTATACGAAATATTTCCCTCACTGATTCACTTGACTGTACCTCCAACACTTTGAGTGTAATTATGACGTATTCCCTTGATCTGGTGTTTACTGTAGATGTGTCACGCCTAACTTGGTGATACATCCTTGTGACTGCTTCTTCTCCATATCATCTGACTTCTTTGTAAGTCAATATGGGATTACCTCTTGGCAGGTCCAGGGTTGCCCTCTCTGACTCCATGGTAAGCCCTTGCGTCCGTGTCTTCAACTAAGTGACGGACCAACTTTGGCCTCACTCTCTCAATGACCAATAATTAATGGCTCACTGAGTCTTCTCCATCTCTCGTTCACACTCGTTGACTGACCGACTGAGGCCTCTTCATCTAGTAGACTTGTTCACTGTACTGCTTCCGTTTAAATAATGACTGACGCTACAATATGCATCCACCTTTTATAGACGTTGGTTGACACAGCTACGCAATCTCCAGAAATAACAATGACATACTCCCACAACGCCTCAAACTGTTGCATGTAATGGTGAAATGGCCTGGGGCGGCCGACTCTCTGAGCGCATTGCTCAATAAATACGATGACGTAGCCATGACTTGGCAATGACTTGGCAGAAATGCCAGCAATATCGCACAATGTACCAACGTCACATCCAATCTCTGATATATACAACAATTCTCACTGTACAGGTATTGAGTGTTATTCTACACATACGTATATATGCATACATCTAAGTACAATCCTGCAAGCAACAGGCATTGCAAAATCGAATTGAATAGGACTGATAATTACAATAATAGTAACAATATCACAGATAACATAATAATAATACTGACATAATAATAATAATAATAATAATAATAATAATAATAATAATAATAAAATACAGATAAAATCATACAATAATAAAAATACAGATACCATCTTTTAACGGGATTTGAACCGTTACACATGTTGAAAAATGAAATGGCGTGTGTCTTTTTGTGTCCGGAGTTTCCAAGGATATGTTCGGTTCGCCAGGTGCAGATCTTTTGATTTGACACCCGTAGGCGACCTGCGCGTCGTGATGAGGATGAAATGATGATGAAGACGACACAAAAAAACCAGCCCCCGTGCCAGCGAAATTAACCAATGTTGGTTAAAATTTCTGTCCCTTCCGGGACTCGAACCCGGGACCCCTGTGACCAAAGGCCAGCACGCTAACCATTTAGCCATGGAACCGGACAGCAACATGTTAATTTCTGGGGACAAAGTCGGCCAAGCTTAGAGATAACCACTCTATCCCAATCAGTGCCGCGGTTATGGATTGTGGAAGCCTTAATGTTCTCTTCTTCAAAGGCCTTCATTGTCTGAACGGAGGTGGTTTTGCTTTTACACTTTGCTGCAGTACCCCGACTCTCAAACATTATTCGTCCATAAAAAGATAAGTAATAATAGATCTCAGTGATGATAGATTGCCTGCTAGTCGTTATTCTCGTAATCCCACGACAGCAGGTTTCATCTCGGCAGATGTCAGTGGGGTTTGAGTTTGTTTGAAGACGGCAACTATATATCGTTCGGCTACCGGCACGTTAAAGAACACCTGCGGAATAAAATTCCTATTAACTGGTGTCTTCTTGAAGCAATTCAAAAGACGGAATAATAATAATAATAATAATAATAATAATAATAATAATAATAATAATAATAATAATAATAATAATTACCCGCGGTACATATGTAGTGGCAATGCCGTCATCTTGACTCACGGCGACTTGGCTATGAACATGGACATTCTCATGGTTTTCGATTTGGGTGGTTGTTTGTTGTCAGTGTACCTGTTCTTGTTATACATTTCTTACGTTTATTATATTTTAACGTGAAAGTTTACATTTGTTAATTTTACAAGTGAAATTTACTCAGTGTAGCTGTACTTTGTAAATAAATAAATAAATAAATAAATAAATAAATAAGCAAAATAAATATAAATAAATAAATAAATAAATCAACTTATAACCTGCGAGGACGACTGCTGTCCAGCCGGATGGCCTAAAGTTATTGGAGTTCCATGACTTCCTAAGCCACATTACTAGGTTTTAATGGCAGAATCCGCTGCCTATCACAGCAGATAGCTTCTCAGTTGGCCTCACGAGGGTGAGTGAATTTCGTTCTAGCAATCACTCTGAGATTACACTCGTTGGACGAGCCGGGAATCAATCTGGGGGTCCAAGGGTAAGAGGCAGGTACACTACACTACTCCTACACCATGGGCCTGACCAGTAATAATAATAACCATAATAATATAACTCCACTGTACACTGTTATTCCTTTCAGCGTTCAGTCGGCAAGCCTGTGTGAAGTTAACGCCTCCACAATCATATATTTGTAACTAGCTCTGTGGCCGCTTTCAGTTTCACACCTTTTATCTTTAAATCATTAAAAACCAAGTCTAATCATCGTCGTCTTGGTCTCCCTCTACTTCTCTTACCTCCATGAGCGAGTTTAATATTCTCCAGGTAACATATCCTCCTCCATTCGCCTTACATGACCGCACCACCAGAGTCGGTTTGTGCGTACAGCTTTATCCATCGAGTTGATTCCTAACTTAGCATTTATCTCCACATTCCGAGTAACCTCCTGTTAACGTTCACACCTATTTGTACCAGCGATCACTTCCGTTACTTCCATGTCGATTATCTCTAACTTATGAATAAGAGATCCTGAATCCACCCTGTTTTCACTACCATACAGCCAAGTTGGTCTGAAAACAGTCTGATGTAGAGATACTTTCGTCCGGGAACTGACTAATTTCTTGCAGAATACTGTTCATCGCAGCTGCGAGCTCACTGCTTTAGCTTTGCTGCACCTTGGTTCAGTCTCACTATACTACAACCATGGGAGTATACACGTCCTAAATGCTTGAAACGACCCAACTGTTCGAGTTATGTATTTCCAGCCTGACATTCAGTTCTCTCAGGTTTTTTTGCTAGGGGCTTTACGTCGCACCGACACAGGTCTTATGGCGACGATGGGATAGGAAAGGCCTAGGAGTTGGAAGGAATCGGCCGTGGCCTTAATTAAGGTACAGCCCCAGCATTTGCCTGGTGTGAAAATGGGAAACCTCGGAAATCCATCTTCAAGGCTGCCGATAGTGGGATTCGAACATACTATCTCCCGGATGCAAGCTCACAGCCGCACGCCTCTACGCGCACGGCCAACTCGCCCGGTCTCTCGCAGGTTTCTTCCCTACTGATGTCATTTTAGTCTTGGAAAGGATCATTTTCATAACATACGTATTACACCTATTTTAAAGATCCAAGATATTATATTGCAGGCTTTCAGCAAAGTCGGCCATTCACACCAAGTCGTTAGCATAAGTCAAACTTATTACTACATTTCTATATAAATCCTTCCCTGCTACTTTATACCTTCCAGTAGATGATCCATATAAACAATAAAGGTGAATGATTACAGCTTTGTATAACCCCAGTGAGTGCCTTGAACCAGGAACTCATTCTGCCATCAATTCTCACGCCAGCCAAATTGTCAACATAAAAACATTTGATTGATTGTATCAATCTACCCTTAATCCCATAATGCCCTAGTACGTCTAACACCTTTTCCGACGGTACTCTATCATATGCCTTCTTTAGATCTACGAAACATAAACATAACTGTCTATTCCTCTAGTATCATGTTCCAGTTACCTGACGCATACTGGAAGTCTGATCCTGGCAACTCCTCTGTGGTCTGAAAGAACACTAGTTATCATCCAACTTCCTCTCAACCATTGATCGCTCCCTCCCTTCCAAACCGCCAGTGACCACCGTGCCTGGTATATTGATCAATGAAATGCCTGGATAATTGGTGCAATCCTTCCTGTTCCCCTACTTATAGATAGGTTCTATTACTGCTTTCGTCCAATCAGAAGGTACCTTACTAACATTCAATGCTATTTTTATTACTCGATGAAGCCATTTCATATCTGCCTTTCCACTGTATTACTCCATATTAGGTCTGGTTTAATCAATTCCTGCTGCTTTATGAAGAAGTAGTATATTTGCTATCCTTTCAACTTCCCCAAGCGAAATTTCACTGACATCACTGTCCTCCTCCACAAAAGCTTGGTTTGTCGCATCAACAGAAAGCTTTCCTTTTACATTAGGAAGATTTTGAAAATATTCCTTCCACCTGTCCAGTAATTCCCTGCGATCTCCTATGATTTCACCTGATTTACCCAAAAACCCCATTCATTTCCGTTTCCCCTCCCTTTGCAAAATTATAATGGTCCAGAAAAGTTTCCTTGCGTTTGACCTAGCCTTTCCAGGTTATTACCAAAATCTTCCCATGACTTCTTGGATTCAACAATTATTTATTTCACTCTGCTTCTTTCATCTACGTACAATTCCATGTCTGCATCACTCCTTGTTTGGAGCCATTTCTCATATGTATTCTTTTAACGTTTACAAGCTGCCCTCACTTCTTCATTCAAGGAAGATGTTCTTTTTTTACCATCTTTACACGCAGTTTTTCCTAGATAGTCCCTTCTGTTTCCATTGCAGCAACCCTGCATGCCTCCCATACTCTTTCTATTCTCTCAACCTCCTTACTGTCTATTGTTTGGAATCTTCCACTAATCTATATATATAAAATAGCTTGTCCTAACTGACTGACTGACTGACTGACTGACTGACTGACTGACTGACTGACTGACTGACTGACTGACTGACTGACTGACTGACTGACTGACTGACTGATTCATCATCGCCGAGCCAAAACTACTGGACATAAAGGAATGAAATTTTGAGGATATATTCATATTAAGATGTAGGTGCTCGCTAAGAGAGGATTTTTAGATATTCCGTCGCTAAGGGGGTGAAAAGGGGGTGTGAAATTTTAAAATGAGTGTATCTATATCTCAAAACTTTAAAAATTTACACATGTGAAAATTGGTATTTAAAATCTTCTTTAAAAATAAGGAAACCCGTATTTTATTTTCAGAAAATCCCAATAGGATGGGTGAAAGAGGGTGAAAAAGGGGGTGAATGCCTTTTAATCAGGATACCGGTACTTATATCTCAGAAACCGCAGACATTACAGACCTGAAAATTGGAACTTTTGTTCGTTTTTAAAAATAAAGAAGCCCGTATTATTTTGTTTTTGGAAAATCCAATTAACGGGAGGGTGAAAAGGGGGGTGAATTTTTGAAATGAGTGCATCTATATCTCAAAAGTTTTAAAGTTTACAGATGTAAAAATTGGTATCTAGAATCTTCATTAAAAATAAAGAAGCACGTATTTCTTTATTTTCGGATAATCCCAATAGGAGAGGTGAAAAAGTGGTTGAATGCCTTTAAAGAGAATACTTATATCTCAGGAAGTGAAGATATTACAGATCTGAAAATTGGTGTTTGGGATCTCCTTTAAAAATAAAGAAACACGTATTTTTTGTTTTTGGAAAATACAATTCATGGTGGGGCTGAAATGGGGGTAACATTTTTAAAATGAGTGTATCTATATCTCAAAACATTTAAAGCTTATAGATGTAAAAATTGGTATTTAGAATCTCCTTTAAAAATAAAGAAACATGTATTTTTTTGTTCTCGGAAAATCCCAGTAAGAAGGGTGGAAAAGGGTGAAAAAAAGGTTGAATGCCTTTAATGAGGCTACTTATATTTCAGAACCTGGAGATATTACAGACCTGAAAATTGGTATTTGGGATCTACTTTAAAACTAAAGACGCAGGTATTTTTTCGTTTTTGGAAAATCCAAATAATGGGGGAGGGGTGAAAAGGGAGGTGAATTTTTAAAATAAGTGTGTCTACATCTTAAAACTTTAAAAGTTTACAGTTGTAAAAATTCGTATTTAGAATCTCCCTTTAAAATGAAGGAAAACGTAATTTTTTGTTTTCTGTAAATCCCAATAGGAGGGGTTTAAAATGGTGAATAATTGGTTGAATGCCTTTAATGAGGATACATATATCTCAGAAACTGAAGATATTACAGAACTGAAAATTTGTATATGGGATCTCCTTTAAAAACAAAGAAACACGTATTTTTTGTTTTTGGAAAATCCAATTAATGGCGGTTAAACAGGAGTGACAAATTGGGGTGAATTTTTTGAAAGACTATATCTACAGAACATCTGAGAAACGTAAAATGTTGCAGACGTAAAAGGTGTGTATTTGGAATCTCCTGTAAATGTAAAGAAACATAGGTGATTTGTTTTTGGAAACTCCACTTAAGGGGAACTAAAAGTGGTGAAATTTTAAAATGAGAATTTCTACAGTATATCTCATAAAAGTTAACATGTTACAGAAGTGAAAAATTGTATTTTTTATCTTATTAAAAATAAAGAAACGTGTATTTTTAGTTTTCGGAAATACCACTTGGGTGGAAAGGGGGGGGGGGTAAAATTGACTGAAGATAGTGTTGATTTCTTTTAATTAGGCTACTGACATCTCAAAAATGAAGATGTTACAGACGTGAAATTTGATATTTGGAATCTACTTTAAAAAGTGAAGAAACGCGTATTCTCGGAAAATCCAATGAGGGGGGGGTGTGTGAAAATATTGAAAAATTAATTGACGTAATTGTATGAGAATACTTACATCTAATAAAAACTATATTTGTTACAGGCGTGAAAATTGGTATTTGGATCTCCTTTAAAATCAAAGAAAAACGCGTTTTGGGGGGGAATAATCTTGGGGGGCGGGAGTGAAAAGGAGTTGAATTCCTTTCACTAGGACACATAAATCAAAAACTGAAGAGGTTAGAGTCGTGATAATTGGTATTTAGAAGATCCTTTACTATTAAAGAAACGAGTTTATTGCAGGAAAATTCAGTTGGGGGGGGGGGGTGAAAGATGTGAAAAAAATAAATTATTTTTCTGGGGATACTTATATCTCAAAACTGAAGGTTATAGACGTGAACATTGGAGTTTGGAATCTCTTTTAAACATAAAGAAACACGCCTTCTTCTTTTTGCGGGGGGGGGGGATGAAACTAACGACGGTGGGGTGTAAAAGGAGGTTAGACCAATTGATTTTACTGTTTATTCATTCCATTCCTGATCCTGTCGAATGACTGGAAACAGGCAGTGGATTTTCGATGTACTTATTCTGATAAACCGATCATTTTTAATCTTTCCTGGGTTCGTTTTCCAGAGCCATCTTTTCCTTGGTATTCGGGAGATAGTAGGTTCGAACCCCACTGTCGGCAGCCCTGAAAATGGTTTTCCGTGGTTTCCCATTTTCACACCAGGCAAATGCTGGGGCTGTACCTTAATTAAGGCTACGGCCGCTTCCTTCCAACTCCTAGCCCTTTCCCGTCCCATCGTCGCCATAAGACATATCTGTGTCGGTGCGACGTAAAGCAACTAGCAAAATATATATATATATATATATTTTCCTTGGGAGAACGTTCTTAGATTACAGTAGATTCTCCTGGCATATAAATAAAAATTAAAAACATTTGAAATAAACGATAGGAATGAGATTGATTGTCCAATTGTTCACCTCTATAATAAGGTCAATAATGCACGGAAGTATGTCATTCGTATCGCCAGAAATTCCGCGTACTTGCCTACGCACGACAATGGTGCTGGTCACAGTGTCAAAAATGACAATGGCAGCACATGGAATTTACCGTCAATTAGCGGTCTTGCATCTTGCTGTGGGGTCCAGAACATCTATAATAATAAGAAGAAGAAGAAGAAGAATATCCTGGACCGTCGTCAAATGTGCGGACCGCGCTGGAAACGGGTCTGGACGGGTAATGACTACAAATGCAGTCCGGCCGCGGGTTCAGTACTGCCAAGGCACCCAAGAAGACACCATGCCGAATCTCCTCAAGAATTTGATCCATATTAAAAATGCTTATAGGAAAAGATGGCAAATATTTAGGGACCGAACTGACCGGGTGGAATACGTGGTCCTAGCCCGGGAAGTACGAAATCGATTGCTGGAACGAAAGATTGAAAAATGGGAGGGAACTTAACGTTATCTCTCAGAAAACGAGTCAGATCTCGAATATTGACGGATTATATATAAATCGATATCCATTCAATTATAAATTTCAGTATAATACCGTAGCGAAGCACGGGTATCTTGCTAGTCTATATATATAAAATACCTTGTCCTGACTGACTGACTGACTGATTCATCATCGCCAAGCCAAAACTACTGGACATAAAGAAATGAAATTTTGGGGATATATTCATATTATGATGTAGGTGCTCGCTAAAAGAGGATTTTTGGATATTCCTTCGGTAAGGGGGTGAAAATGGGGGTGAAATTTTAAAATGAGTGTATCTATATCTCAAAACTTTAAAAGTTTACAGATGTAAAAATTGGTATTTAGAATCTTCTTTAAAAATAAGGAAACACGTATTTTTTTGTTTTCAGAAAATCCCAATATGAGGGATGAAAAAGGGTGAAAATGGGGGAAAATGGGTTGAATGCCTTTAATCAGGATACCGGTACTTATATCTCAGAAACTGAAGATATTACAGACCTGAAAATTGGTACTTTTGATCTCTTTTAAAAATAAAGAGGCATGTATTTTTTTGTAAAATCCAATTAATGGGGGGGTGAAAAGGGGGTGAATTTTTAAAATGAGTGAATCTATATCTCCTAACTTTTAAAGTTTGCAGATGTAAAAATTGGTATTTAGAATCTTCATTAAAAATAAAGAAACACGTATTCCTTTGTTTTCGGAAAATCGCAATAGGAGGAGTGAAAAGGGGTGAAAAATGGGTTGAATGCCTTTAATGAGGCTACTTATATCTCAGAAACTGAAATTATAGACCTGAAAATTGGTGTTTGGGATCTCTTTTAAAAATAAAGAAACACGTATTTTTTGTTTTTCTGGAAAACCCAATTAAGGGAGGCGAAAAGGGGGTAATATTTTAAAATGACTGTATCTATATCTCAAAACTTTTAAAGGTTATAGATGTAAAAATTGGTATTTAGAATCTCCATTAAAAATAAAGAAACACGTATATTTTGTTTTCGGAAAATCGTAATAGGAAGGGCGGTAAAGGTTGAAAAAGTGGTCGAATGCATTTCATGAGTCTACTTATATTTCAGAACCTGAAGATATTACAGACCTGAAAATTGGTGTTTGGGATCTCCTTTAAAAATAAAGAAACACGTATTTTTCTTTTTGTGGAAAATCCAATTAATGGGGGGGGGGGTGAAAAGGGGGTGATTTTTTAAAATGAGTGTATCTATATCTCAAAACTTTTTAAGTTTATAGATGTAAAAATTGGTATTTAGAATCTCCTTTAAAAATAAAGAAACACGTATTCTTTTGTTTTCGGAAAATCCCAATAGGAAGGGTGTAAAAGGGTGAATAATGGGTTGAATGCCTTTCATGAGGCTACTTACATTTCAGAAACTGAAGATATTACAGACCTGAAAATTAGTATTTTTTATCTACTTTAAAGGTAAAGAAACACGTATTTTTTTCGTTTTTGGAAAATCCAAATATTGGGGGGTGAAAGAGGGGGTGAATTTTTTAATATGAGTGTGTCTACATCTTAAAACTTTATAATTTACAGATGTAAAATTGGTAGTTAGAATCTCCTCTAAAAATAAAGGAACACGTATTTTTTTGTTTCCTGTAAATCCTAATAGGAGGGGTGTAAAAGGGTGAAAAATGGGTTGAATGCCTTAATTGAGGATACACATATATGAGAAACGAAAGATATTACAGAACTGATAATTTGCATATGGGATCTCCTTTAAAAATAAAGAAACACGTATTTTTTAGTTTTTGGAAAATCCAATTAATGGCGGTTAAACAGGAGTGACAAATTGGGGTGAATTTTTTGAAAGACTATATCTTCAGAATATCTTGGAAACGTAAAATTTTACAGACGTAAAGAGTGGGTGTAAATCTCCTGTAAATGTAAAGAAATATAGGTGATTTTCTTTTTTGGAAACTCCACTTAAGGGGAACTCAAAAGAGGTGAAATTTTAAAATGAGAATTTTTACAGTATATCTAAAAAACTTAACATGTTACAGAAGTGAAAAATTGTATTTTTTATCTCTATTAAACATAAAGAAACGTGTACTTTTAGTTTTCGGAAATACCACTTGGGTGGAGGGGGGGGGGGTGGAGTAAAGTGACTGAAAATGGTGATGAATTCTTTTAATTAGGTTACTGGTATCTCAAAAATGAAGATGTTACAGACGTGAAATTTGATATTTGCAATCTGCTTTAAAAGTAAAGAAACACGTATTCTCGGAAAATCCAATGAAGGGGGGGGGGGTGAAAGAATTGAAAAATTAATTGACTGAATTGTATGAGAATACATACATCTAATAAAAACTAAAGTTGTTACAGACGTGAAAATTATTATTTGGACCTCCTTTAAACCTCCTTAAGAACAAAGAATAACGCGTTTTGGTGGAGAAACCATCTTGGAGGGCGGGAGTGTAAAGGGGTTGAATTCCTTTCATGAGGACACATAAATCGAAAACTGAAGAAGTTAGAGTCGTGATAATTGGTATTTAGAAGATCCTGTACTATTAAAGAAACAAGTATTGTTTGCGGGAAAATTCACTTAAGGGGGGGGGGGGGATTATTGTGAAATGAAGTGAAAAAAGTGAATTATTTATATGGGGATACTTATATCTCAAAACTGAAGGTAATAGACGTGAACATTGGTGTTTGGAATCTCCCTTAAACATAAAGAAGCAAGCATTCTTTTAATTTTGTTGGGGGGGGGGGGGGTAAATGGCGGTAAATATACTTAACGGCGGTGGGGTGTAGAAGGAGGTGAGACCAATTGATTTTACTGTTACTAATGTACTTATAAGGATCCTCCGTTGCTCAGACGGCAGCGCGCCGGCCTCTCACAGCTGGGCTCCGTGGTTCAAATCCCGGTCACTCCATGTGGCATTCGTGCTGGACAAAACGGAGGCGGGACAGGTTTATCTCCGGATACTCCGGTTTCCCTGTCATCAGCCATTCCAGCAACACATAATAATAATAATAATAATAATAATAATAATAATAATAATAATGGTTTTCCATGGTTTCCCATTTTCACACCAGGCAAATACTGGGGCTGTACCATAATTAAGGCCACGGCCGCTTCCTTCCCACCCCCTAGCCCTTCTCTGTCCCATCGTCGCCATAAACCTTATCTGTGTCGGTGGGACGTAAAGCAACTAGCAAAAAAATAATAATAATAATAATAATAATATTCCGGACCATCGTCAAATGTGCGGACCGCGCTGGAAACGGCTCCTGGACGGGTAATGACTAAGAATGCAGTCCGGCCGCGGGTTCAGTGCCGCCAAGACACTCAATATGAGACCACGCCGGATCTCCTGAAGGATTTTATCCATATTAAAAATATTATAGGAATAGATGGCAAAGATTTACGGACCCAACTGACAGGGAGGAATACCTGAGCCTAGCCCGGGAAGTACGAAATCGATTGCTCGAAAGGAATATTTAAAAGTGGGAGGAAACGTGCCGTAAAATCATAGAAAACCAGTCAGATCGGGAATTTTGGTGGATTCTCGCAGAAAACGAGTCAGATCGCGAATTTCGGCGGATTATATATCTAATACAATAAGCATTCAATTATAAATTTCAGTATAATACCGCAGCGAAGCACGGGTATCTTGCTAGTCCTATCCATATATCTCTGTCTAATTTCATCATCTTTCAGATTTTCTACTCGTATTCGTCTGCAGACAGATTTCACTTTCTCTATGCTAGTCTTAGAGATACTTAGTTGACTACAGTTCAGATAGTGGTCCGTATGTTCGAAAAATTCCCGGAATACCCGCACATTCCTAACAAATTTCCTGAATTCAAAGTCTATGAATATTGTGCCCCTACCCTCGCATGTGTAGCGGTGAATAGATTATGCTTGAAGAACGTATTCGTAACTGCTAATCCCACACTTGCACAGAAGTTTGATAGACGTTTTCCATTCCTATTAGCTTCCGTATATACCCCATATTTATCCGTCACCTTATTATATCATTCATTTCAACTTCCAGCTCTCGCATTGAAATTGCCCTTCAGCACTATTCTGTCCTTGCTGTTGACCTGACGACGATGCCACTCAGTATTTGATGAGATTTGTCAACTTCATTCTCATCTGCACCTACACATGATGAAAACATTTCTTCCAACTTCTAAATATACCCAAATTATTCGCTCAGTTTAGTGCCCTAAATAAATAGTATGAACAACCCTACCCTGCACTCTGCCCTTTCCTTTTAAACACCTGTTAAGAACACTTTATAATCTCCTATGTCTTCCTCGTTACCTCCCATCACCCGAATGTCATTGACTCCTAACACATAGAGACGCATTCCTTTTGTTGACGCAGTCAGTTATACATTCTTCCACAAGCCCCATTAATATCGATATCTCTCCATCGAATTCCAATAATAATAATAATAATAATAATAATAATAATAATAATAATAATAATAATAATAATAATAATAATAATAATAATAATTTCGTGTGGCTATTTCTATCCGAGTGCAGCCCTAACAAGGGAGACCCTCCGATGAGGGTGGGCGGCATCTGCCATGTGTAGGTAACTGCGTGTTATTGTGGTGGAGGATAGTGTTATGTGTGGTGTGTGAGTTGCAAGGATGTTGGGGACATCACAAACACCCAGTCGCCGAGCCATTGGAATTAACCAATGCTGGTTAAAATCCCCGACCCGGCCTGGAATCGAACCCGGGACCCTCTGAACCGAAGGTCAGTACGCTGACCATTCAGCCAACGAGTCGGACATAATAATAATAATAATAATAATAATAATAATAATAATAATAATAATAATAATAATAATAATAATAATAATAATAATAATAATAAATGTTCCGGGGTACACTTTCTCCGCCCAGATAAACTGCGTGCCTTCTTTAATGCCATCATCGTAAACAAGCTTGCACTGGTGTTTGACGAGATACTTTGGTTTTCAACTGTTAGATGTCTCTATACTGTCCAGATGAGAAATAAGGAATGCGTTCCTTTGTTACTCTTATTTGGCAATGAATGCTGTTGATCCTGGATTCTTAGTAAGTTAATATATGCTGTTAAGTTCTGTGGCAGTTTAAACTGGTGCTCAGACAGAATCTTCTGACTACTTAGGTATTTTTCAAAGCTTTTTCGATGTTATCTGATTTTCACTACGTGATCGTTCTGTCTCAGAAGGAGATTTCTATTCAGCCAATGTCATCGGGTTATTGTCATTAATTTTATTATAGCTAAAAATTTCGTGGTTGTGTCAGTTAAAACTGAACCGACTGGGGAGGAGGAAGAGATGGTGGCACAGCCCTTCCAGTGTAAAATGTCACGAACCGCCACTGGTACGTACAATCGCCAAACCTCTAAAACGAGCCAACAATGTAAGGTCAGATAAAATTATAATCGGAATTCTAAGTTCTCCTCCCTTTTTATCTTCTTCTTTGTACTCCTTCATAATCATCATCTACTACCATTTTGAAGAGCGTTATTTATTAGATGTCTAACATATCGTAATTCTTTGTCGCAGAGTGTACACTGTATTTTCCATATGTTGATGAAAAGCATTTCAGTTCATTCATTTCATAAGGTCGTATCAGGTTTTCCTACAGCAGCTTATATTCAAACTCCAAAGCAAACGGATTACTGAGATAGCTCTCCGATGGAGAAAGCCATTTGCAAAGACGGATCAAGAAAGCTATGTTTCACTAGTCTCTTACCCTTAATGCAATATCACTCTCCACGTCTCTTGCCCCTGTTTCCTAGAATGAATTCAGTCCTCTTTTCTCTGTGAAAGAGAATATCCCAAATGTCTTATATTCGTATGTTTCAGTTATTTCTGTCTCCGTTGAGTTTGTGAACAAGTTTGGCTCTCATAGTGGAAATATAGTATTTCCGTGGCATTCAAGTTAAACTACTTAAAGATACTTTCTTTAAAAGGAGCATTGGGAAGTTATGTGTTTATGTGCTCGAATATTCGGTGATGGAAGTTCCATCTCATTACTATGGCAGTGGTGCCAACTTCGAGTAATATAGTATTAACTATTGCCAGAACAAATTTGCCAATCTCATCCCAACATAATGCAGTTTTCGCGTTACATAAGCACATACATTGTCCTCAACAGTAGTTCAGATTTCTACAAAACTTGTGTTGACCTAATTTGAAGTATTTGAAGTACAGTACACTTAAATTGTTCCTGAAAATTTCGTCTAGCACTTTTTAGGATTATAGAACACAAGTTTTCTTTACAGATACTCTACTTGAACACCTCTTGTGCTGATAACTGTAAATGACTATTTTTGTACTATTTGCTTTACGTCACACTGACACAGATAGTTCTTATTGGTGACGATGGGATAGGAAAGGAATGATTTCTTATGCTCCATGTGAATGTAAGCGCAGAAGTTTGTACCTTGGAAGCTTCTGTGTTAACACTCAGTTCAATGTTTTTTTAAATATATTAACGTGATCCATTGTGAACTGGTCCATTATGTTATATAATATCTAGTTGTTTATGTTTACGTTACGTTTAATTTGGATTGTGAAGGGGCCTTATTGTTACATGCCAGCCCTCCCGTAACTCTATTCCATATTTCCAGGAAAAAAACTAGTGAGTAAACTGGGAGCTCCCAGCCTGTGAGCATAGTGACAGCCGCGTACGCGAACGAAACGTATCCATGAAATTTCGTTATAATTTCTATCCTAAATGGAAGATAATAATTGCTTTTTATCAAATTAAGAGTAAAATTAGCGGTAAATTAATAAATACGATTATTACTAGAGAAATATATACACACATACGCAATACATTGCTACCTTACGACTATGAATTCTACTACGTCACAGCGCTTCAGTATGTCATTTGTTCATGGAACACTTTTGTGTGTGAAGTCTTTGCTCACTTAACTTCTTTGAACTCCTCTGCTTTGCTCTTTGGCTTTGCTTGATGTTACTTGGTGGGGCGATTTCTTGACTTGTGTTCGTAACTCATAATTTAATATAATTATTGGTCCAGGGATCATGCTATTTTTCATTCAACAAAATCATTTTTGTATTTTATTATTTACGATATTCTTTTCACCTCCATTTTCCCGTCTAAACTGCCCGCGCTAGTCATGATGGACAAAGATATTGAAAATTCACAGCCACAGCACTTCCAACCATCGGTGCTAGCCCTGGACTTCAGGAAGGAAACAAAAGGCGGTACGATGAAGCGAAATGGCGCAGAAGAGAGTCGTGTCTACAGCGGAGTAATCGCCATAGTTACGTATCTATATTTCTCTAGTAAAAATGGTATTTATTAATCTACCGCTAATTTTACTGTTGATTTGTGTGAATGCAATTATTATCCTCCATTTAGGACAAAAATTACAATGAAATTTCATGGGTACGTTCGTTCACACAACTGTGACAGCCTCTACCCTTTATTGTTCTCTCCGTCTGGTTCCCCGTGTACCTTTTGGAAGGTGCAACGAAAATGTTCCGCCTCTAGCCAAGACCGCATGTTCTAGTACTCCACCATCAGGATATAAAAAGGAGGCTAATTGCGAACAGTTCAGTAACTGGAGTAGTTGTACTGGGGCGGCAGTAGTGTGGCTGTCACCAGAGTCCCACCGGAGTCTGAGCGGAGTACTGTGTGTGTACTGCCTTGGAGTACTGACCGTAGTACACCATGTGTAGGAGTAGTGTTGAGAGTTGTCTGTTGTTGTTCTTGTTGTATTGGAGTGTCGAGTGAGTAGTCGGACTGGGTAAGGAACAGTGCTGGCTGTCGTTATTGTCCCACCGGATTCAGAGCACCATCGTTCTTGAGTACGGAGTACTGTGTGTAGAATATACTACCAAGGACTGTAGACCGTAGTGAAGTTATTGCATGGAACAGTTGGTATGGGTGGATTTGGAGCAGTGTTAACTGCCGTTGTTGTGAAGAATATTGTAGTGCTAGCTAGTACTGTTCAGATGTTGCTGTTGTGTGACCGCAGTTAGTTCTCTGTAATGAGTAGTTCACTGTGTTTGGACGCGAGAGTGATGGACTTTCTCTGGAGTCGAAGCGAGAAACAGTCGCCGTGTGTTGTGGCCAGTACCATTGTGCTCAAACCTATCTGTCTATTCGCAGCTACTGTAGGTACGTGACCAAGTTAAAGTAAGGACAGCTGTCTATCAGGATTGCCATCTCCCAGGTAATACTGGCAAGTCGGACGCCTGCTGTGAGAAGGAAAGAGACGTTTAAATAGACAGCAATTTATAGAATCTGTCATTCATGGTTGAATAGAATTGTGCGTGTGTATATTAATGGCGTCATCCTAGAATTAAATTAGATGGATAAAACAGAGAGTGTTTTATTCGTAATATTAAGGTCTTTTCTTCCGACCGCCAGACAGTATAAGCAATGGCATATATATTGCAGCACTTCCGCATCAGCAAAGACTAATACAGTATAGTAGGTTGTCTTTGAAATGCGGGTGGCATCATATTAAAGAATAAGGAGTGGGTATAGAATATTATTTTGTTGATCCCTGTTAAAGACCGGACGCGATGGTCGTGCGGTTAGGGGCGCACAGCTGTGAGTTTGCATCCGGGATATAGTGGGTTCAAACCCCGCTGTCGGCAGCCTTGAAGATGGTTTTCCGTGGTTTCCCATTTTGAAACCAGGCGAATGCTGGGGCTGTACCTTCATTAAGGCCACGGCTGCTTCCTTCCCACTCCTAGACCTTTCCTATCCCATCGTCACCATGAGACTTATCTGTGTCGGTGTAGCGTAAAGCAAATTGTAAGAAAAGAACCCCACTGTCGGCAGCCCTCAAGATGGTTTTCCACGGTTTCCTACTTTCATACCGGGCAAATGCAGGGGCTGTACCTTAATTACGGCCACGGCCACTTCCTTCCCACCCCTAGACCTTTCCTATCCCATCGTCACCATTAAGAACTCTCTGTGTCAGTGTGATGTAAAGCAAATAGTAAAAAAAATAGTCATTTACATTTATCAGCACAAGAGGTGTTGAAGTAGAGTATCTGTAAGAAAAACTTGTGTTCTATAACACGCTGCAGTTCAGATGTTCGTATGTGCATAATGGCGTCGTTGCTTGAAAGATCTGGTTGTAGCTCATCAGACTCATCCCTACTTGTATGACAAGAAACATAGAGCATCCAAAGATGCAGTCTTGAAAGCTAACGCATGGGCATAAATTTCATGTGAATTCATTTCTGAAGGAAGTCTAAAAACGTGGTTCATACTAGTATAGGTACATAATCTATTTCTCTATCTGGTCACAAGCAGCCCTTTTAAATGAGCTCTCAGCTATAAAGTTTAGACCGTCGCCTACGAAATACTTACTATAAGGCCGCCAGATAAGCAGCTGATGGTGAGTGGCAAGCTAATAGCTCGACAATCACTCACCAGGTTCATAATTAACCTCCCTACTTCCTCAAATTTTAAATGCGCAAAGTTCGTACAAATGAAGTATGTTTGTGTTAAATTCCCTCATGCTTCATATTGATATTTGCAAATCTTCATTCTAACACTATATCCTCAAATTGTACCTGTAACTTCAGTACGCAAAGGTTTTTTGAAATTAGGTAAATAAATAAATAAATAAATGGATGTTTTACGTCTCACCGACACAGGTCTTAATAGTGACGATGGGATTGAAGAGGGCTAGGCGTGGGAAGAAAGCGACCGTGGGTTTAATTAAGGTACACACCCAGCATTTTCCGGATGTGAAAATGGGAAACCACTAAAACCATCGCCAGGGCTGCCGACAGTGGGGTTCGAACCCACTATCTCCCGAATGCAACCTAGGTTGGGTCCTACAGTGACTTTCTACGAGAGTACGCCTAATGTCGTACCACAAAACTCCTTGTTGCTAGCGGATTCTCAAATGCGGATTGTTATTACGGTACCAGTTAAGGTAAAGAAATGCGATAATTAATAGCAGTATAGCAATGAGCGCAATTCTCAGCGGTACGCCATGACAGACTTTTATAGTCGCTCAAGAAAAGAAAAGAAAAAAAGAGCGAATAAACGTATGGTATTGTATGTTCCTCGCATTTAATATTTTATTAGACCGAATTTAAAATTATAATTATTATCAAAATATACTTCTCCTTCTATTACACACAAACCTTGTGAATACCCAGTACAGACATCGCGTCTGTAGGTTCAATTGGTTTTGAGAAAAGTGTACTTGTGAGGAATTTATTCAGTACCACACCCTCATTCTTTTTTGAGTGACTGTAACCTGGACAATATCAGTTTCTCTGATGCGCTACACCTCTCCTTATAATTTTATTATTGGTTTATTATCCATAGAGATTTCAGCATTTGTAAATAAATTGATATGCATGTTGTAGCAAATGTTTCGTATTTCCTTAACTTAATATTGTTTTCAAAATTATAAAATTCCACATTAAAAGTCCTAGAAAATTAAAACTCCATTGAGTCTATCTGCTTTCAAGGGAGCATGCGGAAAAACCATGTACATACCAAACGTAAAGCGTCATTTTGAAAACGACTTCATTGGCTTGAAGCTATGGCCACTGAGGGACCGAATTTCGTGACATTGCCGTCGCAGGCTGGCAGAGGTAAAATATATAATAATAAAAAAGGAGCTGGGAACGTTTGATTAAACATTAGGGAATCCCAGTTTATATAATAATTCACATTATTTAGTGATGATTCATCCATAAGATCTTGGAGAAGATAAAAATTTTCTCCTGTGATTTGCGTACGTGTATGAGACTATAATTAGCTGCCTATCATCGTGTAAAGAAATATACTTTCGTATTTTATGGAACAATTCCTCTATAGAGGAAAGGAGCCAAATATCGGGAAGTAGTTTAATATCGGATGGAGGAAATTTGGCTCCTAAGTTCTGCACTCTCTTGTTCTTCATGCGAATCGCTACCTCACTTCGACGTCATTCAGTTGTGCTGAGTTGAAAAAGATCAGGTGAGAATGTATTGTGTTGGACGCGTGTTTTCCCCTTTGTGTTGCAGAGGGTATTTAATCGAGCTTTTGTGATATTGTTTCATTAAATAGGTATTATGAAGTAGTTTATAAATACTGTAACTCATTGTACTATAGTATACCGTGGGAAAGCCAAATCACCACATTTAAAAATGCCAGTAATCCCTGTATCGGATACCAAGGGTAGCGCAGTATTAGACAACTGACATTATGCATCCTGTGTTCCTGCCCGTAAGCAAATTCAATATTAATTATGATTTATTTATAAAGACTTCGCCCGGAAATGAGATATTTATACTTTGTGCCCTCAACCCCGTATTGAAATAGTTGTGCTGACTAAGAAATCGTCCATCGAATGTTATTTGAAAGTTTAAATTTCATGACGCTAAAAGTAATTTGTGTGGCCCGACCCCTTTTAAAATTGAATACAGTCGTATTGATGTAGAACGTGTAAGCCTCTCGTACTCTAGGTGCGGCATTGCTCCGCCAGAGATAAGCCTTCGACTTGTTTGCAAAGGCAAACTAGTCGGGGTGCACGTTCAGGTAGAGCAGCGTTAATAACAGGATCTCCGTACAAAAGAGAACTTCAGAGAAGTGCAGCACTGAAATAGAACACAACCAGTAATGGAATAAAAAGAAAATGGGATTTTACAAACTATGAGGTTCCATCAAATAGTGATGATGATGATGATGATGATGATGATGATGATGATGATGATGATGGCGAAGGAAAAGACAATGAATGTATTTGTTGCTCTAGGTTATTTTCTAAGTACAATAATTGGAAAACGTGGCTTCGATGTTCCAAATATGTGAGGTGTTGCCATGAAAAATGTGCCGATGTGTTTACTTGGAGACATTTTATTTGCCCAGTATGTCTACAGAATTAATTGAAACCATGTAAGACATACTGTAGAGTTGCCTAATATTATGAGACAGTATTATCCGATATCAGGAAGTCACGCTTCATTTTAATGGTAGTTCAAATGCTTCAGTTACTATAATTTGTATTTTTCTTAGTTTATTTGTGTCGCTATTATTGCTGTTTAAGATTTGGGAACAATATTATAAAATAATCAAACTTTTCATTTAAACATCATGTTTGTGATTTATATGTCTATTTCAGGAAAAACTATTTGATATTCGATTCTTTTCCTTTAATTTACTTAAGGATATTTCGAACTTCTCTTATTTTCTGGAAACTCACTTCGTTCCGGTTGGATATTCAAAGATGGTATTGTCTTCTGACAAGTACGAAGGGATGGCAAAGAGACATGGAAAAGAAAATACTGGGAGGCTCGCTATTGTGAGCGTAGTTTTTACATCTGGAAGGGACCAGATTTTCACATTGAATATTAAAATGGTAATTGACTTACACGACTTTGCATAAATGTTGTAATTAGAATACATCATACCCTTTGCTTCGTTAATTAAATGCTTTTCTACCGTCGCAAAGAGCATTATGGTGTCAGAAGTCTTCAAGTTTATTGCGACAGTAATATAATTATTTTGTATACCTTTCGTATATTATATTATAGAATAATACTCATATTGAAATAATTTGTGTATCATTGTTCCAGGTCTGGGTCTACGCTGAGGATGTTTATCGCTTTGTTCCCACTATGGTGTGGGATAAGTACGCAGCTGTGTTCCCCCGTGTCTGGTCGGCCAGTGCTTTCAAGGGAGCATTTGGAGAAACGCTGTACATACCAAACGTAAAGCGGCATCTTGAAAACAACTTGCGCTGGCTTGAAGTAATGACTGCTGAGGGACCGAAGTTTAAGGGTGGATTCCGAGGCATCGCCATCACGGGCTGGCAGAGGTAAATGATTACTTCCTTCCTACTGAGAGCTACGGTTTAACATTGTTTGACAAGTTAATTGAGATATTAAAATTTCTATGATTCAACGGCGCATAAATATTGAATAGAATGTGGTGGGTAGGTCTACATGTTTCCAACGTCTGTCAGCTATCATATAATGATACTAAGTGTTGGCCTCCATTTTCTTGAAGTACACAGCGACTCGGAGTGAATTCCTGAGATAACTCAAGTCATTTTAGTTCTCCCAATTATACGTTAACATTTAAAAGAATTTTCGACTTTCTAAAGCTGTTAAGTTCAGAGCAATTGGAGAATACACTTCCTCGTACGGTGGCCTGTCGCTTTAGTCTCAGTAATATTATGAGATTTCATTTCCACCGAAAGCGATATTCTTATCTGTGGGCAAGTCATGCGAAGACTACAGCTGACTAACAACGAATTTCATTGGTTGCTACAAGCAAATAATTGCATGGAAGATACTTCTATTTCCATTTTCGAACCAATATTGAAACTTTAAATGACGTCTAGCTAAACACCGTTTGAACATTGTTTATGCAATGGAACTTCGTGAATAACTTACACGTTCTTTAGGTAGACGTTGTCTAAGGCTTAAAACTAGTAATTGTTTCTGCAATCGGCCCTTTGTCATTAAAATAATTACGCATAGTTACATTGTTGAGGAAGAAATAAGGTCAGTTGTAATCAGTCCCTTGCTTGCTTACCTTGCATCTCTTAACCTGAAGATGGCTGCCGATTTGTACTTCCTTCTACCACCACCACCACCACCACCACCACCACCACCACCATCATCATTAACCACCTTCCGGTGCTTGTTTTGGGGCTTACTATGAAAAGGAACTGTTGAACCGTAAACAAGTCCCATTCTCAAGCAAATCTTTCGTCTAGAGGTTCATTGTGCTTTTTACCACACCGTAAGTTTTTCATCATATCCCACAAATTAATAATTTATCCTTTACCTCAAGTATTTGTAATAATACCTGACAAGAGCCAAAAATGTAATAGTTAGTCTCCCGTAGAGCATCAGTCGGTATCATCGTAATAATGATCAAATAATTCACGTTGTACAAATGAATTAGCAATTTGATACTGATATTTCCAAAGTCTGATTATGTCACACTTTATTATTGAACATTGGCATTCCTTTATACACTGCCTGACAAAAATTGAAGCACCCCGAAGAGGAGGACGAAATGAAATGTAACTTCTTGTTAAGAGGGCATGTGATGTTTCTTCAGTGATTACAAAATTGGGTCAAATTTACAAAGAACTTGGCAGTACGAGCCCAGTTGTCAGTATGACGTTGCACTCCCTCTGGCTGGGATGAATGCTCTGATTTTGTTGGGAAGGGTGTCATAAAGCCATTGTATCCTCTCTTGAGGCAGGCGGGTCCACAACTGTTGTAAATGATCCTTGATATCCTGGATACTGGCACAGGGACAGAGGTGACGTCCGAGCTGGTCCCACACATGTTCTATCGCGGACAGATCTGGGGATCTTGTTGGCCACGGAAGTACTTCAACATTACTCAGACGGTTCATAGAGACACGCGCCGTGTGTGGACGAGCATTGTCCTGTAGAAAACTGGCACCACGATACTATCGCATGAGAGGTAACACATGAGAACGCAAGATGTCCGTGATGTACCTTTGTGCCATCAGAGTTCCCTCAGTCACTACCAGCTGTGACCTGAAGTGATACACATAGGCTCCCCACAACATGACGCCAGGAGTAACATCGCTGTGCCTCTCCAAAACATTGGAATAACGGGACTTTTTCCCAAGCCGCCACCATACTCGCAGACGAATGCCATACGGGGTAGTGCAGAACCGCAATTCTTCGCTGAACGCAGTGTGACGCCATTCATTAGCAGTTCATTCTTTCCGGTCACAGCATTACTCCAGACGCAGCCGCTTGTGTTGTGTTAATGACAGCTTACGCATGGGTGGTAATTCCCTAGTCCAAGTGCTGCTAGTCTCCGACCAATGATGCGCTATAACAGAGAATGTTGCATAATGTTGTCTGATGGTAGGCGCAGATGTGAAGGGATTAGGAAGTGCTCCTCCCGTGTGATGGTCAGACGTAGTCGACCTGAAACTTGACAACGAGTATTCCTGCCCGCAGATTCCCATGCAGTCCAACATTGGACCACTGCCACATCCGAATACCCCACAAATCTGGATATTGTACGATTTGACCAGCCGGCCAAATGGAGATCCATAATGAAGCCCCTTTCAAACTCCGTCAGATGCTGCCTTACACGAGTACACGGCATCTCCGTGTCCTACACAGTGATCATTCAACATCTGACTTTAACTTTCCTTTTTCGTATGGTCCCCCAAAGTCCACTCCCCCCCCCCCCCCCACACACACACACCCGCGTGGCGATCGGCACAAATCTACATCGCCTTCGACATGCTGTTAGTTCTGAGAAGAAAGAGACAGCTGGGAGAACTGAGAAAATGTGATAGTATGGAAGTATCAGTCTGTCCCCATCTCCAACATGCTACCAGGCAGATTAAGTGTTAGGTTGTGTGGTACTGGAGGTTTGTAATAAGGACTAGGGAAAAACCCATAGGTGGAAATAGAAAGTGCCTACAGGTAGAAACTGGTATGTTTTCTAGAAAGACCCAGGTATTGTTATTTGGAAACAGGTATCATGCACAAGTCATTGGCCCTCTCCACGCCAGTCCAATTATTCAGGGGATCAGTCCTTCTGGGCACTGTTGAGACTAGCACGGACCTTGCGGGTTACCGAGGCATGAGGCGACAAATACTAAGACCTGCCGCAGAGCCCGTTCTCCTTGTGGTCCGTGATACCCAGTCTCCGATCCCGGAAAACGAGACCACGCCCATCGAGTCGGTGACCTGCTGGATGGTTGCAGCGCATGACGGCGGGCCTCATTTTTCTCCACTGGGGCCATGAACCTGTAAATCGGGCAACTACAATAAAAGGCCGGATGGCCCCCGCGCAGTTGGCGCATACCGGCGCCTCCCTGGGTACCCAGTAAGTTGTGTGGTGGTGGTCACCAGCTCAGCGGTTGCAGCGAACTTGGAGCCCACAGCTAATATGACTGAGGCCCCAACCTCATAGAACGGAAATTGTGCAAGAACTGTAGAGAGGGACGTTCTGATCTCACCTGACTGCCACAGCTGCAGGTTCGCTCTTGATTCAACTGTCTTCCTTGGGGCAGTCCTGGTTTGCGCTCGGGGGCGTCGCCGTCCACATCGGTTCTCGTTGTCCTGGACTCCGTGGGAGCCTTGAAGCACGGGTTCGTGCCCACATGCTTGTTCTTCTGTCTCCTAGCAACCTGCGCGATGGTGGTAGACATTGCCTTCTTCTCTTGCAGCGTCTGGGTTGCTGCCTCCTGTTTGTCACCATCTCCTGGCCTGGTCTGCCAACCAGGCGTTCGGATGACCTGCAGTCCCCGGGACAGGTGCTCCTCGTACCAGTCAAGAGATCTTGCCGAGATTACCTGTTATAATGTAATAATTTCGCGTGGCTATTTCTAGCTGGGCGCAGCCCTTGTAAGGCAGACCCTCCGATGAGGATGGGTGGCATCTGCCATGTGTAGGTAACTGCGTGTTATTGTGGTGAAGGATAGTGTTATGTGTGGTATTTGAGTTGCAGGGATGTTGGGGACAGTACAAACACCCAGCCCCCGGGCCATTGGAATTAACCAATGAATGTTAAAGTCCCCGACCCGGCCGGAAATCGAACCCAGGACCCTCTGAACCGAAGGCCAGTACGCTGACCATTCAGCTAACGAGTCGGACGAGATTACCTGTTGAAAGCTACCGACTGATGTGTGCACTGTACAGCTGAGACTGTGTTTCTGTGGTATACGAAGCATGTAGACCTAGTTGATAGTTGTGTAGTATGTACATTAATGGTGTGTGTGATTGTGTAATATTATTTCATATTGGTTCATGTACAGTATAATATTGCAGTTTCTTTATAAATGTGAGTGAGAGTGAAAGCGCGTGCGTATGTTATCGTAAAGTAATTCTCCTAAATTATAAGGTAAGGTGAGGGTGTATTATGCCCGAAGGCAGGTCCCAACCTCCGCAGAGGTGTGCCTGAGCCGGAGTTTACGTGCGGTAGGGTGGCCAGTTCCTTTCCGCTCCTCCATTTCCTTACCCCCACCAACAGCGCGTGGCAACCCATCCAGATCTTGAACACGCCCAATGTTGCTTAACTTCAGAGATCTCACGGGATCCGGTGTTTGAACACGGCTACGGCCGTTGGCCTCATACATATTTGCAGAAAAGTATTGTAATGCTGGTTATTAAGTGTAAGACAGGGTCATGCACACTAACGTCGCCACTTGAAAGAAGACAAATACATAAATAACTGAGCGAGTTGGCCATGCGGTTAGGGCCGCACAGCTCTGAGCTTGCATTCGGGAGATAGTTGGTTCGAACCCCACTGTCGGCAGCCCTGAAGATGGTTTTTCGTGGTTTCCCATTTTCACACCAAGTAAACCAATGAATGTTAAAGTCCCCGACCCGGCCGGAAATCGAACCCAGGACCCTCTGAACCGAAGGCCAGTACGCTGACCATTCAGCTAACGAGTCGGACGAGATTACCTGTTGAAAGCTACCGACTGATGTGTGCACTGTACAGCTGAGACTGTGTTTCTGTGGTATACGAAGCATGTAGACCTAGTTGATAGTTGTGTAGTATGCACATTAATACATTACCTTAATTAAGGCCACGGCTGCTTCCCTCCAACTCCTAGCCCTTTCCTATGCCATCGTCGCCATAAGACCCATCTGTGTCGGTACGACTTACAGCAAATTGTAAATAAATAAAATATAGTCCTCAGAGAATTTCGGGCCGTGTTGCCGTACACGGGTTCCCTGTCGTCTGCTAGCATTCCTGTAGTTACCTGAAATGAAATCCTGTAAGAGAAGTATACTAGCAAGTACTGACTCGACTAGGCAGTGCTCTTTTATCGCACTTAAAGCTGCACAGGTGCAGACATATACTTGCTCTTGGCTGTACTGACAAGTACAAGTTGCCTGGCTTGTACTGATGAGTACGGGAAAGCCTGGCGAGGAGAGTAACTAAGCGGAAAGCACATACGTCCTTCCGCTATGACGGCCAGCTTGCTCCTTTGAACATCTACCTGTTTCCCTGGAGCGGGTCGGCGGCGAAGCCCGCTACCCCGTGTGGCAATCAGCACATCTTACCCCGCTACCACAGAGCACAGGGAGTTGACCAGGTTGCAGTGCCATACAGTCCTTAAAGATAAGTATTATTCTACGATCTTCTACGATTCTACGATTTTATGAACATTTTTCCAAACAAGGGTCCCACGGCTACATGAACAGGCATCGCTTTGTTGCAATGTTTGAGAGCAAATATTTTAAATATTTAATTTTCATTTATCTTTAAAAGTCAAAGAGTCAAAGAAGTCCATTTTATGTTTAAATAGATATTTACAACGAGAATTATAGGCGAGATAGGCTCTCCAACATTCCTCTTTCGGGTGAACACTGAACACCCGCCTGACAGTGCTGTTCACTCACTCCGTCATATCTGTCTCGCTCAGGTCAGTTACTCGGCTCACTTGCAGCTTAGCTGCCCAATGAGCAGTTGAGCTGCGAAGGTATGCTCTAAAGGAAGTCCAGGATGCCAATTGAAGATTGTACAAAGCATATAATAAGATTGTGTGGAGCATAGTGCAGGATCATGCAAGTCGCGAAATTTCAAATGGCTCGCTAATAGAAATGATTGTTTCTAAAAGTGAAAGACCAAGGGAAACTGTTACCAATGCAATCAGGAGAAATGTGTCAGAGAAGGCTTCTACACTGAACTCGCGAACTCGCTCGGTTATTTATTTATTTATTTATTTATTTATTTATTTATTTATTTATTTTCTTCCAAGTGGCGACGTTAGGGTGCATGACCCTGTCTTACACTTAATAATCGCAATTACAATACTGTTCTGCAGATATATTACCTTATAATTTAGGAGAATTACATTACGCTAACACACATGCTCTCACTCTCACATTTATAACGGAATTGTAATATTATACTGTACATTAGCCAATACGAAATAATATTGCTCAAACACACACACACACAAAATGAATGCACGTATTACACAACTATCAACTATGTCTACATATACCAGAGAAACACAGTCTATCGCCATTCACACACTCAGATGTGCAGTGCATACGTCAGTCGGTAGCTTTCAACAGGTAATATGGGCAAGATCTGTTGGTTGGTACGAGGAGCACCAGTATTTTTAGCTTGCCTATATTAACATTTCATAAAATGTATGTTGTTCTTATGAAATAATATCACGATATGACCAACCTCTTATCGCGGTATACCGGGCGAGTTGGCTGTGCTTTTAGGAGCGTGCAGCTGTGAGCTCGCATCCGGGAGATAGTAGGTTCGAACCCCACTGTCGGCAGCCCTGAAGATGGTTTTCCGTAGTTTCCCATTTTCACACTAGGCAAATGCTGGGGCTGCACCTTATTAAGGCCACGGCCGCTTCCTTCCCATTACTACGCCTTTCCTGCCCCGTCGTCACCATAAGACCTATCTGTGTCGGTGCGACGTAAAGCAAATAGCAAAAACAGTTATCGCGGTATTAATGAATATATCACGATATTGTATAACTGTGTCATCTTAACAATGTTGATTAAATTGTCGTTAATCTTAATACTTCAAATCAGTTTTGAGAATATTAGTTTCTGAAATAGGCCTATATACTGGTTTTTCGTGGTTTCCCATTTTTGCACCAGGCAAATGCTGGGGCTGTACCTTAATTAGGGCCACGGCCGCTTCCTTCCCATTCCTACGCCTTTCCTGTCACATCGTCGCCATAAGACCTACCAGTGTCGGTGCGACGTGAAGCAGATTGTAAGAAAAGAAGGAAATGAACTGTACCTATACTAAAGTGTCATCTGCTCTTTGCAGGCGATTGTTCACTCATTAGTACAACAATAACACCAACGAACGAACAATATACCACGATATTACCAACATTTTATACAGTATATCTGCGTGTTATTGCAGTTACAATGTTGTTGTACTTGGATAGTAAATACGTCTGTCTTCACTTGAGATGAAACTCATTCGCTATTTAACGGCTGGCTGTTGTTAATGGACGTCTGATGATCAGTTTTAAATACTATTTTCAGAAACTCAGTGAACAGGATATGTCACAAAACTGTGCAAAGTCAAGCATTGAACTTTTTGAAGTATGTATATATATTATGAATAAATGAATGAATAACAGGAATTTTACTTTTCTTAGTGGAAATTCTATCTTTCACATCCAAGAAATTGTAAATCACGGCTTACATGCTTCAACCTTGTCTATTTGTACATTGTAAGAAATTTGTAACGTGACAGTTTTCTTTGAATGAGTAAATGTAGAAAAATAATGCCATGTCTATTAATATCGAGCGCAGTATAAATCAAACCCGAATATTTTTAAAAGGTCGGTTCCTTCTTGCGATTGATGTCCTGTACATATACTCCACTCCAGTCAACATTTTTTGAATTGTGCGAGGAGAGCTTCATAGTCACAATCGAACGTCACTGCTCCTCTCCCGTACCGAGTGTTCTCGCTCTCTTGCTATGACGTGCGCTTGATACGTAAGACTGACAGCACTGGGCTACCCTAAGCGGGCGCCCAACTGACTCATGTGACTCATGTGACTTCCTGTGGTTCGATTCTGATATATTTCTCGATACCTGCACCACAACTTAACATCTTTAATCAGGAGACAGAAGAAAATGCGCTCCTTTACCGCTGTTTGTTTGCATCCATGCGTCACTAGGGGACACGGGATTTGCGACTTCAAGGGATCTCTCCTTGAAAGAAAGAGACAGCAGGATAAAATCATGATTTAGACTAGAGTGTATAGTCATCGCATCCTTCGTCCTTAGGAGAGGTCAATTGGCTTGGAAAAAAATCGCTCTAGAAATTCATGTACGAAACATAAAACACCAACAGTGAAATTAATTAACCTGACTTTCTGAGATACAGTAGCTCGTAGTCATAAAATTCTGAGACTAAATACTTACAGTGATAAGTACGTTTCTTTGTTGAGAGTATGATTTCCCGTTGAATTTTTTTATAATCACTGGAATTTAATTAGCATATATATACATTGGTCCGTCTAATCCCATGGTGACTGCTCTGCTAACCTTGAACGTGAGCATCCATGTATTTCACACACATACGAACATCGCAGTTATGAAGCTCTGTTGATGAAGGTTCGCGCCATAGAGACGTCCTATTGAGTGTATAATCAAAAGGAGATCCGCTATGGCAACCAGGTGGGTTGTCAGAAATTTGAATGGGCGAATAAGGCGTCAGCCCTTACGGGTAAAGGATGCACCGTTCGGATGTTTCAGAAGTCGGTAAGACACGTTGGATCCCGGCAGGATAAATTAAACCAGTGCAGTTTTTCGACGGAGATGAACAACCCCTGATAAGTAACACTTTTATCTTCTACTTGTTTTACCCACTCTCTTCTCCTTTCTCCTTCTCCGTCACGTTTTTCACAACATTGTGTCACACATGCGGTCTTGGCCAAGTTTGATGACTAGATGACTTTCCTGACGCCAACCCTATGTGAAGTTCAACTAGTTTTATACAATTTTCTTTACGTCGCACCGACACAGATACGTGTTATGGCGACGATGGGATAGGAAAGGCATAGGAATGGAAAGGAAGCGGCATTGGCCTTAATTAAGATACAACCCCTGCATTTTCCTGGTGTGAAAATGGGAAACTACGGAAAACCATCTTCAGGATTTCCGGCAATGGAGTTGGAACCCACTATCTACCGGATGCAAGCTCACAGTTGAACGCCCCTAACCGCACGGAAAATTCTCCCGGTATATTCAACTATTACGAGGATGGCAGTGTAGATTGCTATGAGTAGAGCGGTGTGTGTTAAAAAGAGTAACGCCTGATCCCTGAGCCTCAGGAAGTATGGTTTACCGAACAAGTGACTGCGCGGTCTGCGGCACTTAACTGTAATAATTGACACAATAATAATATTCTCCTTCTTCTTCTTTATCTGTTTACTCTCCACGGTCGGTTTTTTCCCTCGGACTCAGCGAGGGTTTCCACCTCTACCACCTCAAGGGCAGTGTCCTGGAGCTTCAGACTCTGGGCCGGGGGATACAACTGGGGAGGATGACCAGTACCTCGCCCAGGCAGCCTCACCTGCTATGCTAAACAGGGGCCTTGCGGGGGATGGGAAGAGTGGAAGGGATAGACAATGAAGAGGGAAGGAAGCGGCCGTGGCTTTAAGTTAGGTACTATCCCGGCATTTGCCTGGAGGAGAAGTGGGAAACCACGGAAAACCACTTCCAGGATGGCTGAGGTGGAAATCGAACTCACCTCTACTCAGTTGACCTCCCGAGGCTGATTGGACCCCGTTCCAGCCCTCGTACCACTTTTCAAATTTCGTGGCAGAGCCGGGAATCGAATCCGGGTCTCCGGAGGTGGCAGCTAACCACACTAACCACTACACCACAGAGGCGGACATAGTAATAATAATAATAATAATAATAATAATAATAATAATAATAATAATAATACCGGGCGAGTTGGCCGTGCGATTAGAGGCGCGCGGCTGTGAGCTTGCATTCGGGAGATAGTGGGTTCGAACCCCACTGTCGGCAGCCCAGAAGATGGTTTTCCGTGGTTCCCATTTTCACATCAGGCAAAAGCTGGGGCTGTATCGTAATTAAGAACACGGTCGCTTCCTTCCCACTCCTAGCCCTTTCCCATCCCATCGTCGCCTTAAGACCTGTCTGTGTCGGCGTGTCGTAAAACAAACAAAGTGGAGAAATGGTTAAAATGCCCGGCTCGGACGTGGCCATGCCTGTATTCGTGGGCTTAGAAGTTTAAAGTCGAGCACACACTCATAGAGATTTCTCAGCTAATTATTACTCGAAGGGTTATGTTCACTTTGCCAATAAAATAATGCGCTCCTATGCTCGTAGAAACAGTTTAAATGATAACATCCACGATATATTGTTCAAAAATCAATCAGTCACTATTAATCTACATTCAGGGCAGTCTCTTAGGTGCCAGATTCCCATTCCGTTGTTTTCCTAGCCTTTCCTTAAATGATTGCAACCGGGCGAGATGGCCGTGCGGTTAGGGGTGCGCAGCTGTGAGCTCGCATCCGGGAGATAGTGGATTCGAACCCCACTGTCTGCAGCCCTGAGGTTGGTTTTCCGTGGTTTCCCATTTTCACACCAGGCAAATGCTGCGGCTGTACCTTAATTAAGGCCACGGCCGCTTCCTTCCCATTCCTAGGCCTTTCCTGTCCCATCGTCGCCATAAGACCTATCTGTCGTGGTTTCCCATTTTCACACCAGGCGAATGCTGGGGCTGTACCTTAATTAAGGCTACGGCCGCTTCCTTCCCATTCCTAGGCCTTTATCGTCCCATCGTCGCCATTAAGACCTATCTGTGTCGGTGCGACGTAAAGCAAAATAGCAAAAAAAGACCCATCTGTGCCGGTGCAGCGTAAAGCTATTAGCAAAAAATTAAATGATTGCAAAGAAATTGGAAACTTATTGAAAATCTCTCTTGGTAAGTTACTCCAGTCCCTAACTTCACTTCCTAAAAAACGAACATTTGCCCCAATTTCTCCTCTTAAATTTCAGCAGCTAATAAAATGACAACGGTGTGAAATATCAAATTATTGTTTTCAAAACAGTTATCAGTACGACGAACCCTCTAACACTCTTATACCCGGTTCACGCTGTTTTCAACGACCCTGTATGTCAGTACTGAAACTGCGTGTCGTTTTGCATTTTATTTGTTATTTAGGGATACAATAGAAGATCCATCAAACTTCTTTAAATATACGGTATGTTCATCATTTTTCACAATGTTCAGTGCATTGTTGCAATATTCTATATTTTAATTTATACGTTTGTTATTCAGTTGACTTTGTCCTGAATAAATTGCCATTTATGACGTTATAAAATCCAGTATTCTAATTCTCTAAATTTTCTGCTTCATATTATTATTATTATTATTATTATTATTATTATTATTATTATTATTATTATTATTATTATTATTATTGTACCGGGCGGTACACCTCCACGCCGCTAATTCAAACATTGCGCCAGTTGAAACTCCTCTACTGGAGAAAGCCTGAACTTTAACAACCACATTAATTCTAAGGTTTCTCAGAAGATGTCTTTACTGTAAATTTTGAAGTGTTCTGAACTATGTCGGTTTCGATTTGTTTTTGTTTTCTCTGTAGTAAAAAGTGTGAATATTCTCTCCTAGATGGCACTACTTAAGAACTACAATTGTGCACCCTAGTGCGAAGTGAAGGAACTTTTCTTTTGAAGAAATTTGGTATTCATAAGTTTGTTCTTTGTTAAATTTCTTTCAGTCATTGTTTGGGTTGGCAGTATAACCCTTCTCTTTCCGCCAGTTTTGAATTTGACCAATAAGGAATTTCTGTAATTAATTTTCCACCAATAAGGTGTTTCTTCTTCGTCTGGTGTATTAGTTTTTGCCATTATCAAATAAAATTTTGTGGGCGGGTTGTAATCATTCATGAAACGTCTCGAATTTTCCACGAGGGTATATAAACTGCTGATTTTCTGGTCTCCTGGCCACTTCAGTAACATCTCTCCTAGTGTGATTATGTAGCAGGGGGCGGGAAGCGCCTCTTTCTTCGGGCAGCAGTTCATCCACAAGGTAATGGCCGTTTAATAACTTTATTTCTTGCTAGCTCAGCAGTTTAACCCTCGGGGCAGGTTCGAAACTTTTCTCATGTAACCTATCCTTAAAATATAATAGACACTCGGTAAAAACTTCGGCTCTTTAACTATAAATTGGGATAGAGAGTGCTAACCCTCTCGAGCTCCCACTCCTATTGTTTTGAGGTGACTTTGTTTTCACAACCGTCTCTTTTTTTTAATGTAATAAAGTCTTCTTATACAAGTCACCTCTTTAGTATGGGATTAGCCCTTGTGTATGCGGCCTAGTGCCAAGTAGGTTTTAAAAAGGTATTAGGAGTGCAAGTTACGCCTCCATTCTAATCAGAATTTTGGGCCATGTAATTGTCCTGTTTCTTTACTGAATAGGCCTCAGTAGGTTGGGTATCATTACCCCTGTTCTTGTGTGCCCGGAGGGCAGCTTAAAGGTGGAGTTTGGTGTGGCCTTTGAATAGGCTTGAACTTTGAGAGCGGGTTGCTCTTTCTTAAATTTGGTTTCTGTGTGCCTCTAGCAGGCTTAACTGGGTAATTGGGAGCTTGTGCTCCTTGGCATGATTGGGGTTTTCTGTCCCTTTGTTGAACTTTGTACATAGGTAAAGTTGGGCTCATTGCTCAAGGATTGCGTGTCTGGGCTCGAAGCCCAAATCCATTAACAAATTTCAATTGTACATTCTTAATTTGTTGATGTGCTACTGAGTACCTGTTATACTTATTATTTATTGATCTTGAAAAGAAAATATAACCTTTGTTAAATTTTAAATTAACTTTAATTTCGTAGATGAGACCTGTTCTCGCCCGCACCTTCTTTCACCTCTAACTACCACGGATATTTCCGTAACAATTATTATTATTATTATTATTATTATTATTATTATTATTATTATTATTATTATTATTATTATTATTATTATGTCGCAGCTCATAACAAACGTAGGTCCTGGAAAATATTTTCAAGGCATGCACAGGAAGGAGGCAGTTCGACTGCACCATCTCCTGGCTGTTGGCGATCCGCACTTGGGAAGGCCGTGTCACACTTTCCTTCCGTGTACTTTAACGGCTGCATACTAGTTCCGGACGGACTCTCTGTAGGTGCTGTAATAAACATCCGAATTGGGGATAGGCCTACATGCTTAAACGTAAATTTACTAGTTGCGTACACGACCAAAGATATTCTTTGGTATTCCTTTCCTCCTACTTAACGAGACAAGAGATTGCTTTGTAAATTCAACCACATGACGAAGCTGTACGGCAGCTTATGTGTTGGAAAATTACATCGAGCCTGATTGTAAATTTCCGCCCTCGCTATGTACAGAATTCTCCTGCACTCTGACATGAATGAACAATGCTTACGAAAGTGTCCATCCCGAGCTGAACGGTATGCTCTGCCATTCACACCCTAACATATTTATATTAGTAGAAGCCATCAACGAGGTTAAAACCACGTCTTATATAAAAGTGAACAGTGCGATTGTGAGAAACATCAAGCAAAGCAAGGAATCAATAGACAAGAAGGACTTATTCTAAATAAAATGGCCCAACTTAGACGAGGCGAAGTCTACTAGTTACAATATATTAACGCCATTTCGTTCAAATTTCTGCCGCAATCGCTCGACTTCATGTCACACGAAGTTCGTACTACTCCTAATAACTCGTAGACCTAGTACACTTGGTGGACACTGCTAGTCTCATTAAGTGGAAAGGGAAATGATTGATGTAGCTAGACGCAACTCTAATGTCTCAATATGCAGGCATTGGCGCAATTCGGATGTCCCATAATCATTGCGGGTACGCAACTGGGGTATATTTTCTGGTTTTGTCCTCAACTAGTATACACGGCAGTTAGCAAGTGGAGGCCTGCCCTAGCTTGATTCTTACGGAAGTCGCCGCACTACACGGCATGTAGTCACCTCAACTACTATATTCCAGCCGAGCGGTAGTACGCAGGGTACTTCAAAAGCAGATCACCAAATTTGAGACGAAAAATAGTGAAGTTTGAACGCCGATACTTCTTAAACTAAGAAGTCTTGTTCATCTCTACAGTTGTTCTGAAGTACTGGTCGATGTTGAATATGTGACTGGTCATATAAAAACTACCATTATCTCCGCGACAACACGGCTGTGATTTGTTGTCATTTCAGATATTCTCCCTATAGGTCATTCCATTTTAGTAAATCAGCATTGCTCTTATTTTTGCTAGGGGCTTTACGTCGCACCGACACAGATAGGTCTTATGGCGACGATGGGATAGGAAAGGCCTAGGAGTTGGAAGGAAGCGGCCGTGGCCTTAATTAAGGTACAGCCCCAGCATTTGCCTGGTGTGAAAATGGGAAACCACGGAACACCATCTTCAGGGCTGCCGATAGTGGGATTCGAACCTACTATCTCCCGGATGCAAGCTCACAGCCGCGCGCCTCTACGAGCACGGCCAACTCGCCCGGTCATTGCTCTTATGACAATAAGGTTATCATATAGAAAAGCTCTGCTGAACACTATCACAGGAAAACGGTGTCCGGTAAATGTGTGCAACTCAGTTTTAAGGTCAAGACAAAAGGGGAAGAAAATAAGCTCCAAATTGAACAGTTTACTTTTGTTTCTTCCTCAGCCTCATCCTTAAATAAATAAATAAATAAATAAATCACTGCATTAATGTTAAAGAAAGAAATCGCACACATAGGCTAATTAATTACAAAACACTAACTCGATACAAGACAAGTATGCTCTGATATAAAGACTAAAATCATACGCAACACAAAAATAGACGACCTCTACAAAAGTAGGCCTAATGTAATGGCGTATGGCTTTTAGTGCCGGGAGTGTCCGAGTACAAGTTCGGCTCGCCAGGGCAGGTCTTTTGATTTGACTCCCGTAGGAGACCTGCGCATCGTGATGAGGATGAAATGATGATGAAGACGACACGTACACCCAGCCCCCGTGCCAGCGAAATTAACCAATGATGGTTAAAATTCCCGACCCTGCCGGGAATCAAACCCGGGACCCCTGTGACCAAAGGTCAGCGCGCTAACCATTTAGCCATGGAGCCGAACAGTAGGCCTAATAAGCTGCCAGGATTCACACAGTAACGGATTATGCGTTACATGCACCAAAGGGACTCAGAAGAAAAATGAAGGAAGGCAACAAGGCGATGGCTGTTCCCGTTTTTAATAACGCACGGGCAAAAAATGCCACATCTATTTTTCTTTCTTTCATAATACAATATAAAGTATATTATAATATTCCTAAATCGCCAGGAATTATGGATGTCCAAGACGGGGCTTCACTCCTTGTAGCAATACTGGTTTCTTAACATGGAATCACCGAGCTCGATAGCTGCAGTCGCTTATGTGCGGCCAGTATCCAGTATTCGGGAGATAGTAGGTTCGAACCCCACTGTCGGCAGCCCTGAAAATGGTTTTCCGTGGTTTCCTATTGCACCCTGGTGGGGGTGTGATAAGCGTCATGCAATTGTATTTATGATGAATTATTGAGGAATATATATTTCATGTTCAGAATAAATAGTATCTTACTGTACATACAGTAAGAACAGGCCAGGCCGAGATGGCAGGTTTCACCATACCACAGAATGTTGTCTCCAGTGAGATTAACAAACACAATGAGGGGCAGAAATAGGTTTCTCAGAACTTGGGACAACGAAGGAAAGAGAAAGGGTAACTTGTTGCCAAAGTTTTCATAGCCCCGGACAGTCTTGGTAGTAGCAACAGCGCAGGGAGCCGGGTGCAAATTTCTGAGAAATGATGGCGAGGTATCTCCATGTAACTCGCGGGAGTTGAAAACGGGGTTGGCACTGGAAGAAAAAATACGAGCCTTCCCGGTCACGTGGTTAAGGTGGACCAATGGAAAAATTCACTTGACCAAAGCAAGGTGACAACTTCGTATTGTAAGAAGCACTAGCGAGGCTAACTCCGTGGATTAAACTGATAGAAAGAAGTGAAATATCAATTCAGAATAAAGTGGAATTTAGGAGCCTTACTATATCATAAAACTTATAAAAAGTTAATAATTGCGGGAGATTGCATGGTGTAATTCTGAGAATTCATGGACGCTATTCGTTGATTGGCTGAAGGCAAAGGACGCCACAATAGAGCGCGAAACCCCGAGCCGGGATACGGCAGCTAAATTCGCGAATATATCCATTACCAGCGAACGATAATAGTTGAGAATTGGTATGGAGCATTTGAGAACATAATTACATCATTGGATCATATATTTAAGCCACGGGCCAAACCGCAAACTGTCGTATGAAGATATTGGGACTGTGCGTTCCGAGATGACCTCCGTTGAACTCGGAAGAGAGGGGATACAAGTATAAATATGAGGTCGTATACTAGGACTCGTAAGTACTTCTGATATTGTGTTCGGGCGGTCACCACGCCAGTGGTGCGTAAGTACTTCTGATATAGCGTTCGAGCCGTGACTACGACAGGGGTGCGAGTGTGTACTTACTCAAAGTAGAGTTCGAAGTGTTATATTGTTACATAGTACAGTGATTCATGACGTGATGTAGCTCATATTACGGTCTTGAGCAGTCTACTAGTATGAAGTGTTTCAAATAGACAGGACTCAGTAAAGCATAACTTACGGAGTGTGAGATTCTACCAACAGATTCGGAAGTGCGTTACATGAGAACGGTCACGAGTGTTTATGTCACCTAGTAAACAGTCGATTCTAAACTGATACCTGGTCAGCTACACGAACGTGAGACGGGAAATTCAAGTGCGCGCACGGGCCGTTGTAAAGGGAAACCCGAGGTATCCCATGTTCCTAGTGTCCGGGAAAGGAATGAAGAATGTATATTTACATTAAGTGGGCTAGATACAAGGCCGAGAGTGTAAAATTTGTGAATAGAATTTAGGGTGGAAATTATTCCAAAGTGCAACAGTTAATTTATTTGTTTTTATTCAAAATGTGTAAAGTTGAAAAGGGTCAAGGATTAATTCTTCAAGCTGGCATGGATACCAGTGGAATGCATTGCTAAAAACCGGAGGGGCTATGGCTTCTCGTCCGGTTTTAGCAGACTACAATGGCAGAGTTGAGTACCTTTTAATGTATTTATAGATTGCTATCGTTAGGGGGAGGAAATCATATTTTATCATGGTAACTTGATTGTGAAACGAGCCGTTACGGCTCGTATAAGTTCAAAGATAGATAGACAAAGGGACAAATTAATATGTAGATTAGACCAAGCACTCATCAATTTGATTATTAAATAGAGTATAGTAGGGTTGAGTTGTTCATTCAAGTGCTTGAGTTGTTTGATATAATATGGAGCACGTTTCACGTAGAGATAATGTAAATATTCATTTCAGAGTGCTTCCAAAGTGTTTTTCCGTTATCGGAATTTTTATAGATATTAAGGCATGTTGTTAAGATAATCCAGAGGTAGGACTGCCAAGAGATTTAAATTGTTATGGGACGGAATGAAGTCCATTAATTTGTTTATAAATATCGCGAAGTTCGCCAGTGGACAAAATAATAATAATATGTACAAGTGTCGTAGTACAATAGAATTTGGTAATGTGTAAAGGCGTGTTTAATAATAATCTTTGAGAATAAAGGCACGGGCCTAGTTGGATAAAATGATTGCAAATTAAAGTAATTTAAATGTGGAGATCACATGTGCCGTGAATAATTCTAATTTGTGCAGTGAATCCGGTTTTAACACCAATTTTTAATTTAACGTTTTTGGACTCCATAGTAATCATAAATAATTTTGGTAGAAACGAGATAGGCACTTTTATAATATGGTCACGCTATGTTTGAGATCCAGAGGGATTTGAGCCAAAAGTTGAGATTTGGAGTTTTGTGGGACAGAAATCCGGCCCGAAATGAAAGTGAATGAATTGTACTGATGTTGATGAAGAAATAGAGGGATCTTAAGGCCCACATAGAGGTTGTATTTTTATACCGGTGTATTGAGTGGCAGAATAGAGTCCACACACCGAGGGTTAATTTGCGAAAATGTTATGAAGAGTTCCAATGGATAAATGGACTTCAAAATGGAAAAGGAAGGAATAATTTAACACTTGCAGAGATTGGAGGTATTTGCCCAACTGCGAGGTGTTATGGGATTTGAGAATTGTCTTAGGAGCATATGGTCTCCATGAATTAACGACAGTACGAAAATAAGGTTGCGGGTTCGAACCTATTATGTCCCGACCGATGTGAATTCGGATCTTGGTGATTTCTGTTTGGGAGGGAACGTATGTGACTAAATTATAAAGATGGGGAATAAAAATAAAGATTCTCGAAATAATAATAGTATTATTAATAATAATAATAATATTCCAAGTAAATCATATCTGGATTGATTAGTGCCAAAATAAATCGGAATTGTAAAAGGGGTTATGCGTTAAACATATTAAGAGTGGACTACCGTGTAACAGGCGAAAATTATTTTTTTTTAAAATAATAATAATAATAATAAACAAAAATACTTTTTTTTTGGAAGAAGAAGAATTTACTTTTTTTTAATTTTGGACATAATAATGATGTTGGGAGTTGAAATGAAAAATTTGAGATTTTTAACTAATAATAATAAAAATGAGAATATTTGAAGAAGGAGAAGAAGAATAATCAACGAAGGTACTTTTATTTATTTCAGATGAAAATAAATAAAATCGCGAAAAGTTGAAATATTAGTCCGAGGATGATTATGGGTTACGATAATCATGATCTCCACAAAACATAATGATAATAATAATAATAATAATAATAATAATAATAATAATAATAATAATAATAATAATAATAATAATAATAATATTTAAAAAAATATTTTTTTTATTTTATTTATTTTTCTTATTATTTCGGATGCTGATGATGGATGATACTAGGGAAGTCAGCTGGTGAATTAACGTAATAATGTCAATTGGTTGTAAATAATAAGTTAAGTTAATATGTGTAAAATGAAGGCAAATCCCTACATCTGGACAATTAGGTTAGAGTCCCTTTGTCGTCTTCCTTCAACTAACGATTAGCATATCTTGGTTAGGAACCCGGGGAGAGTTTGTAGTTTCCCGGGTTGGTCTCATCTCAATCAAAGTGGAGGCGATAACATGGTCCATGTGATCGCGCCTACTTAGCCAACAGGTATTTGGTCCATGATCAAATGTGGTCATGGTGTTAACGAAGGTAAATCTGATACCTTCAGATATCAACGGTTCTACCACCAAAATGGAAGGGTGGTCAAAAGTGACAAATATTATGTAATCATTTTTCAGGAATAATTTGCCAAATTACCGGCAAATCAAGGGTCAACAGATTTTGATTGTGTGTAAAATTTCATTTGTTTACTTAAATAAATGCTCCTTTAGCATTTGCAAGGAAACAGTTCCAGGTTCTCGTTCTTGTAGAATAGTAAACCCTTGGTGACCGTTTAAATATCCGTCCCCATTCCTAGGACGGAGCCTTCATGATTTCCCTTTGATCTGAATATATATAATTTGTGTGTTTTATGATGAGCCTTAAAGTTAAAGATTAGAGTGTCCCGTTCAACCCTGTAGTACTGATTGGATGGCGCCCTTACATTTAGTTTGAGATCTTATATCTCAAAGTATTTTTTTTATTGAGTATTAGTTGTGATGGATTCGGACCGTAACACTCCCTGAGATAAATGCTGGTTGTGACTCAGGCTATGAGCGGGTACACTATTTTCACACCGGGCAAATGCTGGGGCTGTGCCTTAATTAAGGCCACGGGCGCTACTTCCCACTCCTAGCCCTTTCCTGTCCCATCGTCGCTGTAAGACCTATCTGTGTCGGTGCGACAACTAGCAAAAAAAAATTAACATGTATAGGATTTGGACTGAAAGGAGAGGGTGCTTATCCGAGGCGGTAACGGTGTCGTTAGAAGAATGTGGGGTTTGTTTCCTCTCAGGAAAGGCAACAAAGGCCTTTAGAAACGACGTGAGCCCACCGTTTGCTGTGATTCGATTCACTCGGACAGCTAAATGAATCCATACACTGCTTCGAATCATACACACAGTAGCCAGCACTACAGAGGAGCCCCTCCACCTGTCATTGATCACGTACCTACAATATGCAGTTATGTTGTGAGAAATGCAAACAAAAATATAGCCTTGGAGAGAAACAAAGTACTTTGCTTTTCTATGCGTTCGGAAGGAAACGGCCGTGAAGTTATTGAAAGTAGGGCCCCCGTAGTTACCCGGCGTAGAAATTGGAAAACCACCTTTGTGGCTGCCGACGGTGCGGTTCGAATCCTCCATTTCGCGAATGCAGGCTCGCAGCTACACGACCATGCCGCACAACCATCTCGCTCAGTAAATAGAGATGTAAGTTAACGAAGAGGTGGGTGGAAAATCTGTGAAAGGGTGGAAAAAGTTTACAGAATCTTTAATCTATTCCAGCCACAGTTAGCAATCATTACCCCATGTACACGTCTGTATGTTATTTGGAGCATACTTGGCCAGGATGGGTTATTTCTGATATCTGTAGACACGGATTTTCACGTTTAAGTTAACCGTAATTTCGTTATTACTTTGTAGATCAGAAGTGAAAGGACAGAGAATATTTGAATTGTGGTGAGGTCACCAAATATGACCTATTTAATCCGTTTACAGGATTTATCATGGACTATTGGTGTGAGAGTAGCCATACACAAACCGAGGTCGTTCGACTGGTTCCTACTTCATCTCGGTACGTACAGAAATTGCCTGCAGTAATTCTAGTGAGGCTATGTCGAAGAGACGTAATTAAGTCACGCTTTGTTTAGTATTCCAAAGGTTGTGTTCCATGCGCACTTTGCCTCGTTAACGAATGTATCCTATGGACGGATGTTTTCGGATAGCAGAATTTATATGACACTTCACGTACTTCATTGTTACTCTAGATTATTAAAAAGAACACATAGTCCCAACGAACGATGCAGTGAATTTTGATTACTTTCATACGGCATATTTATTCATTAAGGTTATACATTTAGAACGTTATATGAATATTTAGAATCACGTTCAACCAGCGCGCACACACCCTCCTCAATAATTGTCTGATGAAATGAGGTTGCAAAACATTATTAGTTTTGACTCGTATTTCTGATCAGGGTTACAGTCCGACTCGTTGGCTGAATGGTCAGCGTACTGGCCTTCGGTTCAGAGGGTCCCGGGTTCGATTCCCGGCCGGGTCGGGGATTTTAACCTTAATTGGTTAATTCCAATGGCCCGGGGGCTGGGTGTTTGTGCTGTCCCCAACATCCCTGCAACTCACACACCACACATAACACTATCCTCCACCACAATAACACGCAGTTACCTACACATGGCAGATGCCGCCCACCCTCATCGGAGGGTCTGCCTTACAAGGGCTGCACTCGGCTAGAAATGGCCACACGAAATTATTAATTATTATTATCAGGGTTACAGGATAAAGAAATATGGAAGAGTTAACACTTCCAAGACAGTGACATTTAACTCTCATTTATTTGATGCTGGAGGGGAAAATATCAGCTGCAAACATTAAACGAACTTTTATTGTTACATTAATAAGTGAATTTGAGATGTAAAATTAATTTGCTGACAATGATTACAAGTCTATTTTATTGTTACTTCTTTTTCTGTTGGCTTTTATCGCACAGACACAGATAGGTCTTATGACGACGATTGGATAGGAAAGGCCTAGGAGTTGGAAGGAAGCGGCCATGGCCTTAATAATGGTACAGCCCCAGCATTTGCCTGGTATGAAAATGGGAAACCACGGAAACCATCTTCAGGGCTGCCGACAGTGGGATTGGAACCCACTATTTCCCGGATGCAAGCTCACAGCCGCGCGCCTCCAACCGCACGGCCAACTCGCCCAGTATTATTATTATTATTATTATTATTATTATTATTATTATTATTATTATTATTATTATTATTATTATTATTATATTATTATTATAGTATTATTATTATTATTATTATTATTATTATTATTATTATTATTATTATTATTATTATTATTATTATTATTGTTCCGAGGTATCTGTGGAACAGCAGAGGTGAAAGAAGGTGCGGGGGTGAACGGGTCTCAAACTACGAAATTAAAGTTAAGGTAAAATTTAACAAGGTTATATTTTCTTTTCAAAATCAAGAATAAGAAATAACAAATTGAACAGGTACACAGTAGCCGTAACACAATTCGAAAAAAGGTACAATAACAGTGATTACAGGATTTGGGCTCCGAGAGCCAGACACCCAATTCTTGAGCTATAAGCCCAACCTTACAATATACACGAGTCAACAAAGGGGCAGAAGACCCCAATCATGCCCAGGAGCACTTGCTCCCAATTACACAGAAAATCCTCCTCGAGGCGCGCAGAAAACACAATTTTTATTTTGGAAAGAGCACCCGGCTCTTAAAGTTCTAGCCTATCAAAGGCCACACCAAATTCCACCTTCAAGCTGTCCTCCAAGGACATAGACACAAGGGTACAAATACCCAACCTACTGAGGCCTATTAAGTGAGAAAAGGTTAATTACCTGGCCTCTAAAATACCAATTTGAGAGGAGGCGATCTTGCACTCCTAAAACATTTTGTTTAAAACCTAATCTGGCTCTAGGCCGCTAATGCAAGGGCTAATCCCATACTAAAGAGGTGACTTATAGAAGGAACAATTTACGTTACGTTAAGGAAGAAAGGTTGTGAAAATAAGTTCACCTCAATGCAATATGAGTGGGAGCTCGAGAGGGTTAAGCACTCTCTATCCCGATTTGTAGTTTAAAAAGATAGAATAAATACCAAGTGTTTTTACATTTTAAGGGAAGTTACATGGTAAAAGGCTTCGGACCTGCCCCGAGAGCTAAACTGCTGAGCTAGCAAGAAAAGAAGTTATTAAACGGCCATTACCTTGTGGATGAACTGCTGCCCGAAGAAAGAGGCGCTTCCCGCCCCCTGCTACGTACTTTACACACTGAAAGATGTTACTGAAGTGGCGCGGAGACCCGAAAATCAGCACTTTATATACTCTCGCGGAAAGTTCGAGGCGTTTCAGGAATGAGAACACCCTCCCACAAGAACTTTATTGGTTAACCAAGAAAACCCCTACACAAGATGAAGAAGAAACACATTATTGGTGGAAAATTAATTCGAGAAATTCGGGATTGGCTAAATTCAAAACAAGGGGAAAGAAAGGGTTAATATTGCCAACTTAAACCATGACTGCAAGAAATTTAACAAAGAACAAACTTATGAATTCAAATTTTCTCCAAAAACATAGTTCTTTCACTTCGCACCAGGGTGCACAATTGTAGTTCTTCAGTAGTGTCCTCTAGATGAGAATGTTCACACTTCTTACTACAGGCAAAACAAAACTACGTCGAAAACGACCCAGTTCAGAAACTTCAAAATTTCCAAGTAGTGACATCTTCTGAGAAACTTGAAAATTAACACAGTAGATAAAGTTCAGACTTCCTCCAGCAGAGGAGTTTCAACTGGCGCAAAGTTTGAATTAGCGGCGTGGAGGTGTACCGCCCGGTACAGACCCCCCCCCCCCTAAAGTCCCTCCAGGGGTGACACATGAAATTTGTTTGAAAACAAGGTCCAAGTTATGATGTTGATATGGAGAATAATTGCAGAAGCATTTATAAAAATTTTCTAAATTTGGTTTGATCCAGTTTCCAAATTCTTTATAGATATTGCTGATGTAACGTCTTTATGTTTGTAGAAGTTGAATTCAGAAGGAAAAACTTTAAATTCTTGAAAGAGAAGAAAATTTTCTAAGTCCACCAGATATTGCAGTAAAATCCAAAAAGGTAATAATTGTTGATGTGAAACGTCCATGTAACTGACTAAATATATCAGTTGCCGATGACTTTGACGGTCAGGCCAGCCGCCGCTGCTTGAGTCCAGAGGAGGCCGCTCGGACCCCTCAAGTACCCTGAGATACCGCTCGCCCGCACTATGAGGGGAGTAGAGGTGTTGAAGCACGCCGCGCCCGCGGCGAACATATACAGGCTGCGGGCAAGTAGCAGGTTGTGCGCCGCACATCAGCCTTGGCCGGGAGGAGGGCTCCGGCTCGCCGTGCACAAGTCGACCTCGCTGGAGTAGAGGGGGCCCTTCCTCTATCCCAGTCGCGGCACGGCGCCGCGCGGCTGCGGGGGCACTGAAACATTAAAGCTCGACGGCAGAATTTTGTTGAACCAGAATGATAGTAGGGTACATTCATTGTGGTGAGGTTGAGGGGCCAGCGGCGTGGAGAAATTCTTTTCATATGCAAGCCACTGTGTGTTGTGAAGCAGGAGACGGGAGCGTGGTAATGGCCGTGGCAAGGACAGGATGGCAGTTTAACTGTGCGGGGAGGGTTTACAATAAATGCTTAAATATAAAAAAAGTATTATAGAAAGGGCAGAAGGCCTTCAAAGTGAAACCCCTCAAAAAAAATATAACCTTCATATTTCTTTCAAAATCATATGAAGCAAGTTAGCACAGAAATTATACCGGTTTCACCTGCGACAGGTGAACCCTAAATATCCTCTCGGTGGCTGGATTGCTTAATAATAATGTGACCGGCGTAAGAAAATCGAGAATTATACACGGCCCATGAAATCTGGGGGCAAGCTTGCCCGCGGGAACAAAATTTTTGACCATCATCTGGTCACCTATCTTCAAATTGGTGGGTCTCCGTCCACGATCATATCTTTCCCTAACCTTTTCATGAGACACCTTAAGATTGGCTTTAGCCTTATTCCAAAGATCTTTAATATTATCTGGATCTATTGTCTCGGGTAGAATGTCACTCAGAGACCAGAGGTTAGAGAGCGGCGTGTTGGGAACAAACCTGAACATCAAAGAAGCTGGAGTAAATTTATGTGATTCATGAACCGCCGAATTCAAAGCAAAAGCTAACCAATGCAGGGACGTGTCCCACCTAGAATGATCTTCATGATGATAGGCAATAAGCGCGGACCTGAGATTACGATTAACCCGTTCAGCCAGAGAAGGTTGAGGGTAATAAGCAGAAGTTGTCACATGCGAGATGGACAGGTCAAAACAGAATTTACGGAAAAGATTAGATGTGAAAGCCTTAGCATTATCAGACACGATATATTGACACGGACCAAAAGAAGCAAAGATAGAATTTAGACAAGTAATGGTGGACTGAGCGGTAGCCAGCTTAGTCGGAAATAACCAGGAAAATCTTGTAAAACCATCTACACATACAAAGATGAACTTGTTGGCATTTCCCTTTGACTGGGGGAAGGGTCCTACATAATCAATATACAGGCGTTCCATAGGGCGCGACGCTTGATGAGAAGACAACAGGCCTACCTTGGTGGACATGGTTGGTTTACTAATCAAGCAGGATTTACAAGCCTTTACTAGTTCACGGATTTCACCGTCCATACCCTTCCAGATGAACCTTTCACGAATCTTTTCACGAGTTTTAAAGATTCCAAGATGCCCCCCTAATGGGGTCTCATGATAGTACTTGAAGATCATAGGAACAAGAACAGCTGGAACGACAACCTTCATCATCTTATCATGCCTCGAAGGGCAACATAGAACACCATTCCTCAGTACATAAGGGACAACATGTTCCCCAGAAGAAAGGGTTTCCATTATCGGAGCCAGCGTCGGATCTTCACGTTGATATTTCTCAATGTCCCTAAAGAGCATGGGAGCATCTGTTAAGATGGCATTAACATCAGATAGTATGGACTCGGGAGGTGATGAACTATCGACCGGTTCATGGGTCTCGACGTCGTTGGAAAACATACGGCTGAGTCCGTCTGCGACAACATTTTCAGTACCTCTGATATGCCTAACCTCAAATTGGAAGGCAGAAATTCGGATGGCCCAACGGGCTATACGACCAGTACGACGCGGCCTACCTAAGACCCAGCTTAAGGCTTTATTATCTGTCTCCAGGTCGAATTTGACATGTTCCAGGTAGAGACGGAACTTTTCTAAGGCAAATAAGACTGCCAAACCTTCGAGCTCATAGATGGAATACTTGGCTTCTTGAGCCGATAGAGTTCTAGATGCATAGGCGATGGGTCGCCTCCCTAGTTCAGTCTCTTGAAGAAGGACTGCAGCTACCGCCGACGACGACGCGTCGGTTTGGACGATGAATTTCTTTGAGAAATCAGGCATAGCAAGGACAGGGGCATTACAGAGAGCTAATTTAAGATCTTCAAAAGCGGCTTGTTGAGAAGGTCCCCACTCAAATTTGATGCCTTTCCTACGAAGAAGGTTCAAGGGCGCCTCTCTATTAGCGAAGTTAGGAATAAACTTCCTGAAGAAATTCACCATACCAATGAACCTGGCGATACCTTTGATGTCCTTGGGAGGTTTAAAATCACGGATGGCCTGCGTTCTAGAATGATCGACTGCAACACCATCAGGTGACACAATATGCCCTAGGAATGACATGGAGGGCTTAGCAAAGGCAACCTTGGACAACTTAACAGTTAACCCAGCCTTACGGAGGCGATTGAGAACTTCTCGCAGATGATCTAGATGTTCTTCAAAGGTCTCCGAAAATACGACGACATCATCCAGGTAGTGATACAAGTACTCAAATTTGATGTCGGAGAAGACCCTATCTAGCAGCCTAGTGAGAACAGCTGCTCCCGTGGGGAGCCCGAAAGGCACGCGGTTGTATTCATACAAATTTCAATCCGTGGCAAACGCTGTAAGGTGTTTAGACTCTTCGGCTAGGGGAATTTGATTATAAGCCTGATTCAAATCCAAGATGGTGAAGAACTTGGCCTTACGGAACCATGAAAAACAAGAATGAAGGTCGGGAAGGGGCACAGATTGTAACACCACCTTCCGATTGAGAGCCCTATAATCAATGACAGGCCTGAAGCCACCTTGGGGTTTCGGGACTAGAAAAATAGGCGAAGAATACGCCGACTTAGAGGGCCTAATAATACCATCCTTCAACATCTGATCGATGATTTCTTTCAGAGCCTTCATTTTAGGTGGAGATAGCCTATAAGGTGGAAAACGGACCGGAATCGAATCCGTGACCTCAATTTTGTATTCAATAAGGTCAGTAACACCAAGAGTATCAGAGAACACCTCTGGAAACGACTGACACAATTTACGAATACTATCAGCCTGCTCCTCAGGTAGATGTCTAATGTCTAATAACATCTCATCCTGGGTCGGCGAAATAGAGGAACATGATACAGAATTACACTTTAACAAGGGGATTTTACAATCGGAAGCAAATTTGAATGTGCACGACTTACTCTGAAGATCGAGCACAAGACCAGTGTGAGAAATAAAGTCAGCTCCCAATATAATGGGGCAAGACAATTTAATTTTCCAAGTAAACTTAAAAATACGAATTTTGACATTTAAAGAACCTAGAATTTCTAATGGAGATGAATTAGCCGAAACATATTGGACCGAAGACGAACAATAGTCAGGAAGCTTACAAACAGATTTCAATTTTGAATACCATTGATCCGAAATAATAGAACAAACACTGCCGGAATCTAATAGAGCTGTTATAGGCTCACTATTTACTTCAATCTTAAGAAAAGGAACAGGTGCGGGGGTATCCGCCGCAATCCTAAGACATTCTTTGGGGCATTCGAAAGAGGAATTTGAAGACTGATTTTTCCCTGAATTTTCGACCTGTTTACCAGGGGCTGAGCCTCGGGAAGCTGGATTAGTCGACTCAGCCGAAGCCACTACTCACTTTTTATTATTGGCATTGGTGGAATTTGCGCCAGAAGTTGAGCAGGAGGGGGTGCTATTCGAATTTGGGCAATTCTTGGCGATATGTGTGAAAGCCCCACATTTAAAACAACCTTGTAATGAACCAGCTCCATTATTTGCCCTACTAGATTTGACCAATGGTCATTTATTGCGAAGATGGTCAGGCGACCCGCAAGCATAACATTTACGGGGTGTGACTGGTCGGCGAGGTGGAGGCCGAGGATTACTAAAAGAAGGAGGGGGTTCTTTCGCTACACGCAAGGAATCGGCGTATCTAACTCCTTCCGCTGAGACGGCCAATGCTTCAAGTTCAGAGAAGGTTTGCGGGCACGCCGCGAAACACAAATATGACCTATAGGATGGTGAAATGCCTTCCACAATAGCCTGTACAATCTGATCTTCAGGGAAGTAAAGAGCAAACACCCTAGTATAGAACTTAATATCTTGGATGAAATCTGCCAAGTTTTCATCCAACCGCTGTACACGATAATAGTACTTCTGAATAAGTGAGGACCTTGCCCTAGCCGGGATGAAGTTAGCTAGCAAGTGGGCGTGGAAGTCTTCAATAGATGATTGCTCGGCAATGGCTCTTACTATTTTGTCTGAGAGAATACCAATTGCATAGGGATAGATGATTTGCAAAATCTGACATGGAGAAAGAGAAAAAACAAGAGCATGGTCCTGGAACTCAACTAAAAACCTTAAAAATGAAATTACTTCACTGGTGGTATTAACGGAAAATTTAGAGATACCTCTGAGCAACATTGCTAATGGATGAGGCAAGCTGTTGAACCCAGGTGACATAGTAGGTAAAGGTTTAAGTGGCAAAGACGTTAATTCAGAACGTACATTATTCAACGAGATACGGCGTTCAGACTCGTCGTCAAATGGGGCAGAGGTTGTTTGAGCTGCAACGGTTTTCCTATTGACTTCTCCCTTAGGAGTTTCTTCCTCGCTACCTACATTCACCGTAGTGGGTTGATCAGTTTTGGGAGGAACTTCCCCAGTTAACAATTGGGTAACCTTACTGGATAATTCAGAAATATTTTCAAGAACCATACTAGCTTCCTTCCTCTGAACGTCATTCAACTTCAGAGACAACAGATCGTTAACTCTATTAGAAAAATGAAATAACCTGGCTTGCACACGTTTAATTTGATTAGGAGAAGGATCATTCTCTTCAAAAAAACTAACTACAGATGCTAGCTCAGTAGTATTGTCAGTGATCGTGGAAAGAGAGTCGTCAATTTCTTTCTCTCCCAAGGTGGGGATGGAAATGGGCAAATCAAGGGGCTCTCTAAGCTTATTTGTATCTACCGCAACCGTGCCTCCAGATTGCACGTTTCTAATAGTTAACTCATAGATCAACTCCTCCTTGCGCAAATAGTTAAGATGGAGAACATCGCGAGGGCCGGGCATGATGACAGAACAATTTTGAAAAAGGAAAAGGTAAAAATTCCAGCAACTGAGAAAATAGTTAGAGTTGTAATCAAAGCAATGTTTAGCCGTCAAAAGGGGCTAAATTGAGACCCATTCAACTACGCTCTGCTACCACTTGTTCCGAGGTATCTGTGGAACAGCAGAGGTGAAAGAAGGTGCGGGGGTGAACGGGTCTCAAACTACGAAATTAAAGTTAAGGTAAAATTTAACAAGGTTATATTTTCTTTTCAAAATCAAGAATAAGAAATAACAAATTGAACAGGTACACAGTAGCCGTAACACAATTCGAAAAAAGGTACAATAACAGTGATTACAGGATTTGGGCTCCGAGAGCCAGACACCCAATTCTTGAGCTATAAGCCCAACCTTACGATATACACAAGTCAACAAAAGGGCAGAAGACCCCAATCATGCCCAGGAGCACTTGCTCCCAATTACACAGAAAATCCTCCTCGAGGCGCGCAGAAAACACAATTTTTATTTTGGAAAGAGCACCCGGCTCTTAAAGTTCTAGCCTATCAAAGGCCACACCAAATTCCACCTTCAAGCTGTCCTCCAAGCACATAGACACAAGGGTACAAATACCCAACCTACTGAGGCCTATTAAGTGAGAAAAGGTTAATTACCTGGCCTCTAAAATACCAATTTGAGAGGAGGCGATCTTGCACTCCTAATACATTTTGTTTAAAACCTAATCTGGCTCTAGGCCGCTAATGCAAGGGCTAATCCCATACTAAAGAGGTGACTCATAGAAGGAACAATTTACGTTACGTTAAGGAAGAAAGGTTGTGAAAATAAGTTCACCTCAATGCAACTGAGTGGGAGCTCGAGAGGGTTAAGCACTCTCTATCCCGATTTGTAGTTTAAAAAGATAGAATAAATACCAAGTGTTTTTACATTTTAAGGGAAGTTACATGGTAAAAGGCTTCGGACCTGCCCCGAGAGTTAAACTGCTGAGCTAGCAAGAAAAGAAGTTATTAAACGGCCATTACCTTGTGGATGAACTGCTGCCCGAAGAAAGAGGCGCTTCCCGCCCCCTGCTACGTACTTTACACACTGAAAGATGTTACTGAAGTGGCGCGGAGACCCGAAAATCAGCACTTTATATACTCTCGCGGAAAGTTCGAGGCGTTTCAGGAATGAGAACACCCACCCACAAGAACTTTATTGGTTAACCAAGAAAACCCCTACACAAGATGAAGAAGAAACACATTATTGGTGGAAAATTAATTCGAGAAATTCGGGATTGGCTAAATTCAAAACAAGGGGAAAGAAAGGATTAATATTGCCAACTTAAACCATGACTGCAAGAAATTTAACAAAGAACAAACTTATGAATTCAAATTTTCTCCAAAAACATAGTTCTTTCACTTCGCACCAGGGTGCACAATTGTAGTTCTTCAGTAGTGTCCTCTAGAAGAGAATGTTCACACTTCTTACTACAGGCAAAACAAAACTACGTCGAAAACGACCCAGTTCAGAAACTTCAAAATTTCCAAGTAGTGATATCTTCTGAGAAACTTGAAAATTAACACAGTAGATAAAGTTCAGACTTCCTCCAGCAGAGGAGTTTCAACTGGCGCAAAGTTTGAATTAGCGGCGTGGAGGTGTACCGCCCGGTACAATTATTATTGTTATTATTATTATTATTGTTATTATTATTATTATTATTATTATTATTATTATTATTATTTCCGCCTCTGTGGTGTAGTGGTTAGTGTGATTAGCTGCCACCCCGGGAGGCCTGGGTTCGATTCCCGGCTCTGCCACGAAATTTGAAAAGTGGTGCGAGGGCTGGAACGGGGTCCACTCAGCCTCGGGAGGTCAACTGAGTAGAGGTGAGTTCGATTTCCACCTCAGCCATCCTGAAAGTGGTTTTCAGTGGTTTCCCACTTCTCCTCCAGGCAAACGCCGGGATAGTACCTAACTTAAAGCCACAGCCGCTTCCTTCACTCGCCCTTGTCTATCCCTTCCACTCTTCCCATCCCCCACAAGGCCCCTGTTTAGAATAGCAGGTGAGGCTGCCTAGGCTAGGTACTGGTCATCCTCCCCAGTTTTATCCCCCGACCTAGAGTCTGAAACTCCAATACACTGCCCTTGAGGCGGTAAAGGTGGGAACACTCCCTGAGTCCGAGGGAAAACCCCCTGGAGGGTAAACAGATAAAGAAGACGAAGGAGAATTATTATTGCGTCAATTATTTTCCTAATATTCTTTATAGCAGCACGTTGTCTGTTGAGTACCAACTAATTTGGACATGAGAGTGGTGGAAGATCTACCTGATAACAGCTTGACCGTATCTGATCATGGTGTGAACATATTCTATGTAATTAGCGGTGATTTGTGCAGATATTGGATGTGTTTATGTGACATCAGTTGAAATTGGCAACCCCGCAGTGAATGGCTAGTCTGCTCCGTGTAGCCCAGTGAGTTACATGGGAGATGTGTCTCGCGCTCGTGTTCTCTTCAAAATACTGTAACTAAATTCAATGATACCGTTGCTTACCTATGAATAGTGATTGGTTACAATGCCAAAGACTTGTGTTGTGCCGAATTGTAAGTCTAACTATCGTTCATCGATAAAAACGGAAGGATTTGTGACAGTGTTTGGGTTTCCTAAAAATCCTCAATTGAAAGTCGTATGGGAACGTGCCATTCCTCGAGCTAATTGGGTACCTACCAAATATTCGTTCGTATTTATTCAACACTTTCTTCCTGAAGAGGTAAGCTATGTTGAAAAATACAAGGATGGTGATGGGAACAATCGGCAATTCACACGGAAAGAAGCCTGCAGTGTTACCTCGTGTGATTCCAAATGTATTTCCAAACTTACCATCGTACTTCAGTAAGTGCTCCACCAAGATAAGGAAATCCCCAGGTGAAAGAAGGGAAGAAGAAGAAAAACGGACAAAGTCTGCAGAGGAATGTAAGAAGACCCTAGCTGAGGAAGCGAACAAAATTAAGACTTTTGAGTCCTTTCTTTCTAATATACAAAACAAATTGGCGGAGCATAGCATTGAGTGGTCTGTATGTACTGGTGGAAACTATTGTATTTTGTATAAATTAGATGTGTCAAACATACCTGAAATAAGATCAAGTATTAGGGTAAACAACGATTTTACGGTTGGAATTCATATCAACGGTGGCGTAATTCTTAACGAAAATGTTCTTCATTCTGGCTCTGTAATATTTCGGAATTCATTATTAAGTAAGTGGAGCCAGTTGTTCCAAGCAATAGAATTTTCCCACGACTTTTTCTTACGGTACCTGAACGTTCTGTCATTTCATTAGTTGTGCAGATTAATAGTTTAATAAGCAAAGCAAAGTCACCTCCGTACAGGGCATGAAGGCCCTTGGAGGAGTGGATGGTAAAGGCTTCCACCACTGTGATTAGCTCTATGCCCGGCCGCATTTACCCCCAGGAATCAACCTGGTACTCACTTTTGATGTAGGCTGAGTGAACCTCATGGCCATATGCACCTCCGGAAGTGGAAATCTCGTTTCTTAAATTTTATGAATTCCTGACGGGGATTCGAACCTACGTTCCTCCGGGCGAACCGAGCACGCCTTTACCGCCTCGGCCAGGCAGCCCCTTTAACAGTTTAATAGATAACCTAAAATCTGAACTTGAAAACTAAGATGATGAAACTTTAGAGATTCGGTTTAAAAAATTAACGTTTCTGCATGATCAGTTTATACTTGTATTTTTAAAGAAACCTAGATACAACGTCACTATAACTCTAAATGCATTCCTCATGTATATGCAGTCTACAGAGTGTTAAAACGCAATTAGGTTTAACCATATTTTATCCCTACCTCATTCCTGAGTTTTACAAAAATTGTCAACTTCCTTCGCCATATCTCCGAAAGCTGATGAAGAGAACAGTAACCTTTTAAGTTACATTGTCAAAGATTTATCAAGTTTAGAAAGGGTTGTAAATTTACATATTGATGAAATATATGTCAAACAAATTTTAGGTTTCAAAAATGAGCATTTATTTGGTGTTGCTGCAAATAGATCTGTCGATTTCGCTAAGACAGTTCTGGCCTTTCTCGTTAGTTCTGCTTTTGAAAATTTGAAAGAGGCTGTTAAATTAGTTCCAGTGAAACAGTTAACAGGTTTCCAACTAGCTGATATTGCAAAACGTGTTATCAGGCAAATACAGGATTGTGGACTAAATATTTTGTCCATCATAGCCGATAATAATGCTGTAAATCGTGCTATGATCAAAGAACTAACCAAACATTCTGATAGTAATTACTGGTTCCATATTGATGGAAACCCCCTAAAAACCTTTCTTTCATATGAGAGTGTCCATGTATTGAAAAATACACGAAATAATTGGCTGAATGTAAGTGGCATTATCATCATCATCATCATCTGCTTACCCTCCAGGTTCGGTTTTTCCCTCGGACTTTGCGAGGGATCCCACCTCTACCGCCTCAAGGGCAGTGTCCTGGAGCTTCAGACTCTTGGTCGGGGGATACAACTGGGGAGTAGGACCAGTACCTCGCCCAGGCGGCCTCACCTGCTATGCTGAACAGGGGCCTTGTGGAGGGATGGGAAGATTGGAAGGGATAGGCAAGGAAGAGGGAAGGAAGCGGCCGTGGCCTTAAGTTAGGTACCATCCCGGCATTCGCCTGGAGGAGAAGTGGGAAACCACGGAAAACCGCTTCCAGGATGGCTGAGGTGGGAATCGAACCCACCTCTACTCAGTTGACCTCCCGAGGCTGAGTGGACCCCGTTCCAGCCCTCGTACCACTTTTCAAATTTCGTGGCAGAGCCGGGAATCGAACCCGGGCCTCCGGGGGTGGCAGCTAATCACGCTAACCACTACACCACAGAGGCGGACAAGTGGCATTAACAAGTCATTTATTATACCTGTATGGGAAGGTTTAGACTCATTTTCAAATGTTTGAAGTTCAGTTGATTGTAACCGTGATTTTAAAGAGGTAACTCAAGCATCATTCAGTGACATAAGGGAGATCTATAAAAAGGAGTCCGATTTACTGATTAAGTCTGCACCAAAGTTAACATTTAAAAGTGTTTATCCAAATCCACTTGAACGTCAAAGGATTACAAACGTATTTCACGAATCTGCAGTTTCTGTCCTAAACAAGTATTATAATAAAGGTACTGCAATTTTTGTTAGAATAATCCTAATGTGGTGGTCCATTGTTAATATTAAGCGGCCTCTCGCCCATGTTGTTAAGCGTAATAGTCTTCAAATGCCTTTCAAAAATCTCGAAGATAAAAGGTTGGCTTTTCTTCAAAAAAAAAAAAAGAATTGTTTAACCAATGAAACTTACAACCTACGTATTACGTGAGATTATTATTTATGCTCTACATACTGTGAACCCCTGTTATGTGCTAACTAGCAAATTTCAGAGTGACCAATTAGAATCCAGGTTTGGCCAATACCGCCAATTAACAGGGGTAAACTATAATGTATCAGTTACCCAGGTAATGGAGGCCGAATTGAAAATAAGGTTGTTTTTTTTTTACTTGCTTTACGTCGCTCCGACACAGATAGGTCTTATGGCGACGATGGGACAGGGAAGGGCTAGGAGTGGGAAGGAAGCAGCCGTGGCCTTAATTAAGGTACAGCCCCAGCATTTGCCTGGTGTGAAAATGGGAAACCACGGAAAACCATTTTCCGGGCTGCCGACAGTGGGGTTCGAACCTACTATCTCCCGAATACTGGATACTCGCCGCACTTAAGCGACTACAGCTATCGAGCTCGGTGAAAATAAGGTTTAAAAGCGTACTTGGCCTTCATTCAGCTAGATACGGGGCAGTTACTTTTTCGAAAGAAATTATAATGTCCTCATCCGATACAAATTCCAGAAAAAGTACAAGCAGCTTTTCGTCAATTACCATTGACGATACCCTTTCAGTATTTTAGTAGACAAGTATACCGAAAACATGCATTTTGATGAGTCAGGTTTTATTTATGTATGTGGTTACATTTCGTTCAAGCAATGCTCAAAAATAAAATGTGAAGAATGTTTGGGTTTGCTGGGAAATAAAGAGCAAATAAATGACAGTTACTTCAATCAAATACTGTAAATAGGGGTTGACTTTCAGTTCCTGCAGATTTTTATTATATCAGTGTGTAAACATGTTCTTGGAATGACGCAGCCACTAATTTCTGATAAGTTTGAGGAACAATTTTTAAAATGAAATGTAACGATCAACGCCAAGTAATTCAGCATCTTACTCGTTAGTCTACTTGGCATTTTATCAGATATTGGATTGTCAGAAATTGCCGAGAAAACTTGTGCCTGTGGATGTAATGTTATGACAATAGTTACAAGTATTGTCTTAACAATGAGTAACATTTTGTTAAATAATTATAGGAAGTTGAGGACTGAACGGGTAACTTCTCGTACTAATCACAGAAAACTCGCTATTCTTTGTTAGAGTAGGCCTACCTGTGGCATTGTGTTTCTGTAAAAATGTCCGATAAAAATTGAGAGGAAATTGGTTTTGTTACTCCATGTGCTCACTCCTCTCTATCCTTTCACTTTAATACTGATAATAACAAATACTTTATTTCCTTCTTTCAATTCCTTTCGTAGCGAAACAAACGCGTGCCAAGAGCTGGTAGTGGCCATCCCAGGATAGAGAAGTGCGGGATTGCAAGGTCGAACGCCGCGTCCTTGTGTAAAGTCGGCCATGGGCTAGCCCATTGCGGCCGAGCTGGCGTGACGTAATTGCGGGCGGCTTACGTAAGAAGCATACGTCACAGTAAAGCGAGAGAGCGAACACACTTTACAGAGAAGCGAGGGAGCAGTGACGTTCGACTGTGATTACGAAGCTCTCCCCCACTATTCAGCGAAGTGTTGATTGGGGTAGATTATTTAAAATAAAACTTTTAAAATAGGAACAAACACAAATTTACCTTTTTAAGATATTCCGGTTGGACTTATACTGCGCTCGATACAAGCAGTCTGTTTTATTTTCTTATATTTATTCATTAAAAGAAAACTGACACGTTATAATTTTTGTGTTACAATCTACAAAGATACAGGTTTTAATCCTACAAGCTACGGTTTACAATTCCCAGGATGGGAATGACATTGTTTCAATATTTTAAATGTTAAATTCCTGTTATTCATTAAGCAAAATGTAATATAATTCCAATAATGCAACAATGATTTTGCACAGTGTTGTAGTGTTGTGTGACTTTCCCCGTTCAATGAATATCTGAAAATAGTATTTAAAATTTAACACGCGTCCGTTGGCAATAGCTAGCCTATAAATGGCGAGAGAGATGTTCATCACGAGTGAGGGCATAGATATTTACTATCCAAGATTAAAGTACAACAACATAAACATATCTACCAGATAGATGTATAGTATGAATTTAAATAAATAACCTCACTAATTTTATTCCCGGTAAGCATGATTGGATGCTGGCGAGTTTATCATATAATTTAAACTCAAACAACCACAAGCCACAGCTTATCCACCTTAAGTCCGTATTATATTAGAACTACACCTTCTAAAGCACACTTTAAAATGTAATAGTGAAAATTGTAACTCATTACGTGCATTATAAAAATATTTGAGTTTGTAAGTCTAACTCTTTATTGTATCCGATCAAAACACATAAACTGCAATGAACAAAAATAACTTATTTCTTACAACGTATACATTGAAAATGACGTGGATTTCTGCCCTCTTTCTTTCATTATTTTCTGCCTTCATTTCAAACCCGGGTATCGCCGCAGTGATCGAGAGTGACTGGGAGAACTTCGCCCAACCTTTACGGTCTGTGACGTAGCCACAACGTCCCTGGTTGAATAGTATACGCTCATCGTCTACCAGCCCGCCCACTTACAGTGCCGGGCGCCCGCGGGACGGAACGCTCAGCGTGAGCACCTCTGTCCTAGACGATCAGGCTATTTCTTCGAAGTGTAAAGGTTTTTTGTACAAAATACTTTGTTTTTATAAAGTGAACAGAAAAATACTTGTGGAAATCATGTCATATTTCAATACAGCAGAATGCTCGTTGGAAGATCATATTTATTCTAGACAGTATCGGAATACTAGGGGTGGGTGACAAAATTTGTGGAATTTGGGGAGAAAAATCACTTTTTGATTTGTTCTTTAAAGAATAGCTCCATCCTTTCTCTGTCAGAAATGTAATACATGTTCTTCCAGCGGCTATTTAAAAGGAGAGCACGTGGAATTTTATGTCCGGTCGACGCCCTCTTTCTACTGAGATGCCACAGTCTTCGTTGTTGTTGAGTTGTTTGTTCGGAGTTTTGAATATTGCGCGAAACATTTCTTTCCGAGGATGCAAGATATTCAGCTACGCAGTCTTCTTTCATTTGTTTACTATGTATGTCTTCGAGCATAGACATAGAGTGCATGCTCGAAGATGTAAGTAGTCAAAATAAATAACAAAATAAGTGAAATAATCTACTAGCCCAACAAAGGGAACTACAAATGTGTTGCAAAATAAGTGTAGATTTATTTTTGCAACACAAGGGTATTTTCATGGTTGCATATTTTATCTTCTATCTTGGTTTAGATTTATTACTGAATATTTATTTACGTCGCGTGGTGGAAGCATGTTCCTGTTTGAATTTGTATACATTTTATACGAGAAATCTTTCGCCTGAGTGATAAAATTATTTATCCAGTGAAAAGCAGTACCCTAAGATCATTTTATTGTATATATCTAGTGTGAATATTTTACATTCAGTGTAGCCTATATAACGGGATAGTGCTTTGTTTCGACTATATTGGTAGTTACAATGTTAGGTTAGGCACACATCCTCTGTTATGATGGAGAAGGGGCCCACAACTTTTTATAGGTCAGGAAGGACACGCCCTTCTAGGAAATTCTGGCTGCGAAAGTTAGATATTGAGCAAGGAAATATCAGGAGGTAAAGCCAGGTACAGCTCCAATGAGGCCTAGTGAGGAGGTTCCTCGTTCCAGTGTCTTACCGCCTCCAGTTATTACTGTTTCAGAATGAAAAATCGACTCGTTTTCTGAGTCTTATCCTAGCTCTAAGTGTTCTAATATTGGGCCCCTAAATTACACCTTAGTACATAGTGATGTGTGGAGTAAACTTGTGAAAGAACTACTGTGTGGTTAGTGTCGATAATAATTCACAGATTCCTACTTTCCAAGTGAACAATGCTATGATTGAGACATTTAGCACTCTAGGTAATGGTCAAGGAGGGTTGGAAATATTCACAGTTGGTATGGGGATGAACACTTTAGGACCTAGGCCTTTTTCAGTCCATCCGAAACCCTTCGCCCGTTAAATGGATGGTCACTGAGGCGTAGGACGTCAGGGGCATAGTTGCGTGTCACTTCTTTTCAGATGGCACAACAGTGGACAGCAACGTACTACAGAACCTTCTTTCAGAAACAGCTACTTCGTGCCATTAGGTACAAACGCCACGATTTTCTCAACAATGGTATCCTTATCCATGACAACACCAGACCAAATGCAACAGAGGCTGTACGGAGGCAACTTCAGCACTGGGGATAGGAAGTATGGGAACACCCGCCATACTCACCGGACCTGTCTCCGTGCGATTTTGACCTTATCCCTAAAGTGAAAGAACTGTTGCGTGAGAGACGGTTTGGGACACGAGAGGACATAGCCAACGCTGTGAAACATGAGATTGTAAAATTCGCACATGGTGAGGCCGCTGGTGACCGACGTCTCTCGGATCGTTGGCAACGTGTTGTAGACAATCTAGAGGAATATTTTGAGTATTTTCCGTAAAGGTTACAGTACTCTATGAGAATAAACATTAGGTAGCACAAGGATTTCATGGCTGACATTTTCATCGCTTTATATCATACACCTGGTAAACGTAGTCAGCACCTTTCGCAGCACCTTACGCTTCCCACTCCCGGCTGTATATTTCCATTTGTCTCGCAGATCCCTCATTCATGCGAGAAGAAAAGTAGTTCCTAAGTCTTATGTCACAGACTCTATGAGCCAGGGAAATCCCATGACCTGGCCGGCAATCAAACTTTGCCCTCGAGGCCCGACGACCAAAACGCTGATCAGTTAGCCACGGAGCCGGACAACAGTTTGTTATAAATCTGTGTTCCTCAACTAACAGGTGGATGATGGTTGTTTCATATTATATACTATATTATTTCACTTTGTTGACAGTTGTTAAATTCAAAGAGCACGGACGATCCACAAGGGAAGGAATCACTCTGTTTCCTTTGCTACAGGCGCAAACATTTGAACTACTGTATGGATGTTATCGTACAATATCTCCTTTGTGGTCGAGCATTAAGGGAATCAGATTGCATAATTCATTACTAACCAAGACTAATTTAACAGCAAACCTTAATTGGCTCACTTTAAGATTCTTTCTGGAAGAACAGAGCTCCTGGCTACTTAATTGGCTCTTCTATGGGCTTCCGGCGCTTCAACCATTGTTCTCGTCTCTGGAGATAGCCCTTACGAAGCTGGCTCACAAAAGGATGCATTACAATTTAGCTCTTCTCCTTTCTCTCTCTCTCTCTCTCTCTACACCTCGCCAACCTTTCTTTCTTATTTTTCTCTTTCTTTCTTTCTTTCTTTCTTTCTTTCTTTCTTTCTTTCCCAACAACTTCTACTTTCACACTCAGATGTGACAGAGAAACGTGTAGTCACCCTCCCTTTATGTTATCTACAGTAAGATAATAAAATAATTCATACAAAGGGTAAGTTAACGTGACCATTAAGTGTGGGATTTTTGGAATGAAAAGTCACGTATCTGTGATCTGGATTCCACATAAAACTGGAGGTCTCGTGGCTACGATCACGATGTGAGCTGTCAAGTAAAACAAGCTTGCCTTATTGAGTAAGCTATCAAAGTTACCTATCAGTATAGTCGGTGGCACAGACCGTGGAAACTAAGGAATCCGTATCTCATCGTCGACCTGCTGTGGAATGGCCATCGAATTTCGAATACTCCAGGAAAATATTAGGATGGTTTTTCAACGTTATTATTATTATTATTATTTTAGTATTCCTGGCCTTTTGCCAATTTAATGGGGGTTGGCACTTTATGTGGATTAAGCCCAGTTTTGCGGTGGGATGACTTTACTTACCCCAACCCTGTGTGGAGGGATGTATTCACTATTGTGGAGGTTGGCAGTGTGGTATGTTGTTTGTAAATTAAGATCTGTATGAAGACGAAAACAAACACCCAGTGCCCGAGCTAGATGAATCAGCCAAACTCAGCTAAAACCTCCAGCTTGACCGGGAATCAAACCTGGGGCTCTGAGGACTACTGTACTGAACATTTAGCAAGGAGCCGGACGACTTCTCAACGTCATGTCGATTTCTTTTTCCAAACCTAGTTTGAACTAATTGGAAATATTGTACATGCGCTACTTGAGATATCCAATAAAAGCATATGGCGTACCTTATTAGAAAGAAATTGCACTTCCATGAAGTATTGGCTGTTTCAAAGGAATAGAAGAGACCTCAACACTAGTAATTTCTCTGCGAAGAGAAATGCTGACGACGTTCAGATAAAATAGTCTCGGCTCAGTGGGTTTCGGAGTACATAAAAGAACACGTGCAGACAGCGTCTTAGAAAAAAATTAGAAATTTACTGGAGAAACGTCTACTTTTCATTCTTAACAACATCAGGTGTCTCCTATAAATATTTCTTATTTCTCCATGTGTATATTTAGGTACATGAGAACAGTTATCTCCCAATAATGAAAGATCACACAAGACCGTTCATTAGTCTTCTCAAATTATATTAATATTTCGAAAATGTATTTGCATTGCTTTCTTCATCGATGCCTCAAAACTGTAACGAAAGGAACTGCCAGTTCATACTGAATATGTGCAAGGAAGGTGGTTGTTGTTGATTATGATAGGAGAAGAAGAAGAATACAAATGGCAAGCCCATAGCTCGCCGGGCTAAGTGGCTCAGACGTTAGAGCGTTGGCCTTCTCAGCACGAGCTGATAGGTTCGATTACCGCACAGTTCCGTTGTTTTTAAAGGTGCTGAAATACGTCAGCCTCGAGTCAGTAGATTTACTAGCAAGTAAAAGAACTCCAGTGGGATATAATTCTGTCTGCCCGGCGTCTCTGAAATCCGTGAAAGTAGTTAGTGGCGCGTGAAATGAATAGGCTACATTATTATTAAACATGTGGCGCAGATCTTCTGAAGAGGACCTGCGACCGTCGCTTAACAACACATTAGGGCATTGGGTTGCCAATACGATTGCTGCCCAGCCAGATAGCCTGCAGGTACTGGATTGCTACGTGGTCAGCTTGCCGACATCCCCAGCCGCTGGCTATTGCTTAGCTTTCTTGGCCGGTTCTGCTGCCTCTCTTATCAGTTCAAATTGTTCAAATGGTGCTGAGTGAACCCCGTCATAGACCATATTCAAGAATTAAAATAGCTGAACTGGAGGGAATCGAACTCCGGGCATCGCGGTATGATGCAGGCACGCTACCCGTACACCACGGGGCTGGTATTATTATTAATTTTAATATTATTATTATTATTATTATTATTATTATTATTATTATTATTATTATTATTATTATTACTATTATTATTATCATTATTATTCCGGGTGAGTTGGCTGCGAGGTTCTGGCTATGTAGATGTTAGCTTGCTTAAGAGATGGTGGGTTCGAACTTTTCTCTCGGCAATCCTAAAGACAGTGTTCGGTGGTTTCCCATTTCCCACATCAGGCAAATTAAGCAAGGTCACGGTTGTTTCCTTCCCAGTCCTAGCTCTGTCCTATCTTTTGTTCTTGGTTTTATGTCACACCAACTCAGACGGGTCATATGGAGACGATGAGGTTAGAAAGGAGTAGGAATGGAAAGGATGCGATCGTGACCTTAGTTGAGGCACAGCAGCATTTGCGTGGTGTGAAAATGCGAAACCACGGAAAATCTCTTCAGGGCCGCCTCTCCCGATTGCAAGCTGACAGCTACGTGACCCGAACCGCATAACCATCTCGCTCGGTAATAATAATAATAATAATAATAATAATAATAATAATAATAATAATAATAATAATAATAATAATAATAATAATAATAATAATAATAATAATAAAATGTCCCTCAAATTACTATATGTCTCAAGAATGCCGGACTGAATGGCTCAGACGCCTGAGGCGCTAGCCTTCGACTCCAACTTGACAGGTTCGATCCTGGCTCAATCCGGTTGTATTTGAAGGTGCTCAAATACGTCAGCCTCGTGTCGGCAGATTTTCTGGCACGTAAAAGAACTCATCGCGGGACTAAATTTCAGTACCTCAGCGTCTCCGAAAGCCGTAGAAGTAGCTAGTGGGACGTAAATCCAACACAATTATCATGTCTAAAGAATGCCAGATTATCGTTCTAGAAAGATGTTACATAATATGCCAGTAGAATTACCATACTTACATTTAAGTGCTCTAAAATTTCAAATGGCTTTGCCGACGAGATTCAGTCACACAGTCTTGAATATGGAGGCGAATGTCTAACCAACTGTGATTGAAGTTGTAAAAATACATAGGCTATATACCTGTCTTAATTGATATATATTTTACACCCCATACGCGCATTTCAGCAGACTGATATGTAAAAACAACTTCTGGCTCGGCGAAGAAAGCAACGGGAAACTGCCTCACTCGTCACTCCTGTTGTATCCCTCTTCAGTGACGCCTAGGCCATCTGTGACAGCTGATGCTGGAGCTGTCGAAGATCTAATCAGCCTTCGGGCTGAGTACTTAAGAGAATAAATTGCGTGGCACGCATCGCTCACTTGCCGGCAACGGCAATCCCGACGTGTTTGGAGTTAGTAGATAATCCGGAAAAACTGAACTTCTCAGACACAGTGTAGAGCGAGCACATGAAGGTGAAGGTGGTGTTGATTATTGTTTTAAGATGAAGTACGACTGGGCATTCATCCTCTGTTAAAAAAGTGGAAGAGGTCAGATACTTCGAGAAATGAAGGTATCGGCCAAAAGAAAGACAATGACCACGAATGGCGTGAAAATGAAAGACTCCCTAGCCTTCGCAAAGTTAATGCAGTCGTGTCGGAAAAGAGCAAGACTTGACCAAGCGAGGTCGGACAGGGAAGATGAAGGCGAGGAGCCTGGCCCAAGTAAGTGGAAGCAATGCCAGACTCATATAGGGGTACCGTGGACGCCACCCACGCTCCCAAGTTGAGAGCCCCTGGTCCCTCCTTAAGTCGCCTCGTAAGACAGGTGGGGAATAGCGTGGATCTAATTCTACCACCCCCACCCAGAAGGGGGGCATGGAGGTGAAGGCTTAGTGATGTATGGACATGGGGGTCACTATACGACTGTCCTGATCATTCAAAGCGGTGTCAAGGTTTCTCAATACCGGTTAAAATTCTCCAAATCATTGTGGTACTCTATGGCTGGTATTTAGGGGAATAATTTTCTTTCACTGATTACAACTTGTACGTCTATCCAGATATTAACCCAACTGAACATGCCTCGGATCGTCATTGAAGGAGGGGACACATTGGATGATCGACAGTGGCATGAAGGGGCTGGTGGTTGGTATATAAATAAGGAAACACTGAGGTCATCACTGCAAGGAGACGAGGTATATTATGTATAATGTGCTGACGTGGTTGTGCATTATGTATAATGGGAAAATAATGCCCTATTCTACAAAGAATGAGCATATGCTCGTTCAGTTGTATCTTGCGGACAATTTATATTTTCATGTAAACTTGTGTGTTAGAGGTCATGAATTACCCCGTGCGTTCACTTACTTTTACGCTTCCTGACACAAAAAACAATAGTCTGAAAATTCTCATCGCCCGAGTACAAGCTTGACCGAAAGGAAGGCGCACATTATCCGAGAGATTCCGTGGCTAGTTAACACATGGAAGTTTACACTTTCCCGGTAAAAAAGTGCACTTCTATGCTTTTTAGAAAATGTTTAAATGATACGCTTCGCCACAAATTGTCCTTCTTCTCTTATACTCGTACCTAACATAAATGAATTAAGTTTACAGGTCAAGTGCAGTAGGCTATTGGGCATATGCATATAAAGGAGTAAAACAAAAAATATTCCTTTTATGAAAAGCCCTATAATGGACGAGATAATGACACTATTTGTTTCGTACAGGAGTTCGCTCATTTCTTGTGCATAGTATGGACATTACTGCAAACAGTCAAACCACTTATTCCATCCATTCCCCTACGTTGCTCATGATCATTTTCCATTACTTCGAGAGTTGTACTCGCTTACCTGCGCTTACCTGTAGAATGTCTCAAATTTGCTTTCACTGATATCCTTTCGCTCACGCCACTCTAATAATAATAATAATAATAATAATAATAATAATAATAATAATAATAATAATAATAATAATAATAATTTTACCGGGGGTACACCTTCTCCGTCCTGTTAAACTGCGCGCGTTCTATAAGGCCATCTATGTTATGGAACTTGAACTAATGTAACTCAAGATACTTGGAGTTGCAACTGCTGAAGTGTACCCATCTGGCGGGATTAATTATTAACGAAATTTCAATTTCCAATGTTGGTTAACCTTAGTTTTCGATGATTATTTTGTTCAGGTATCAAAGTTGTCAACACTACTACTGTTTCCTTCTTCTCTAGTTACTAACGAATCAAGAATTTTGGAATATATTTTCTAGCCAATTAAAATTGGGGGTGTGTACAGGCATCCAGCCTATCTGTAAAGAGTTCTGGAAACTTCCCCTCGAAATGCTATAAAAGCAGGGCGCTTGAAGGCCGTCTTGTCATCTTCATCGCTCGAGTTCAGTGAGAGCGGCGTGTTATTCGGAGCCAGGGGCCGTAGGTCGGCGTTCGGAAGGCCCAGAGAAACAAGGTAATGGCAGAATTTTCTTAAAAATGTGATAGCTCCGGCAGATAACTTGAGGTGAAGGTTTTAAATTTCTGTCATTTTATGGAAAGTCCTAATTTAACGGTCTAAATGTAGATTTTCAGCAAGTCTCAGGACGCCGTTCAAATCCCGGCTGGGAAACATGTAAACTAAGGGAACAAAGTGTGATTACCCTGTGTTGATTCCCATTCAGCTTGGTATGGCAAAGTCTTCTCCGTACAGGCCATGAAGGCCCTTGGAGGGTCAGAAGGTAAAGGCTTCCACCATCCGTAATCTCGGCACTTGATGGGGTAGAGTGGTTGGCTCTACGCACGGCCGCCTTTGCCCCCAGGAATTAACCTGGTACTCATATTTGGTGTAGACTGAGTGAACCTCAGGGCCATATGCACCTCCGGAAGTGGAAATATTATTTCTTAAATTTTACGACTTTCTGACGGGGATTCGAACCCACGTCCTTCCGGGCGAACCGAGGACGCCTTCACCACCTCGGCCAGGCAACCCCGTAACTTGGTATGGGGTGACCAAAATTTTCTAAACCTCTAAATTCTTAACACATTTTTGGCACTTAATATTTCTCGTTTAGTCACCTCTCTGTAAAATGGGCTTAGCCTCTGCAACTTCGGGCCATAAGCCCACTTAGGGTTTTAAGAGTTTTTTTTCTAAAAGGAGTGCAAGTGTTTCGCCTCCTAGCCTTTTGTTCATGGCCGATTATGTTGAACTCTTTCTTTCTTTCTTTCTTTCTTTCTTTCTTTCTTTCTTTCTTTCTTTCTTTCCTTCATTAAGGCCATTTAGAATGGGCACTCATTGCCCCTGTTTAAATTGTAATTGTCTATAAACCAGTGTGTAATAAACTGTTGAGCAGAAGTGACTGTAAGGTTTGTCAGGCATCACCTCGTAAGAAACTTGTGCCTCTAAGAGGAGCTTAAACTCCTAGACGATATATGTGAGTGGAGCAAACATGCTCTTATAAAATAGTGTACCGAGCTCGATAGTTGCAGTCGCTTAAGTGCGGCCAGTATCCAGTATTCGGGAGATAGTGGGTTCGAACCCCACTGTCGGCAGCCCTGAAGATGGTTTTCCGTGGTTTCGCATTTTCATACCAGGCAAATGTTGGGGCTGTACCTTAATTAAGGCCACGGCCGCTTCCTCCCCATTCCTAGCCTTTTCCTGTCCCATCGTCGCCATAAGACCTATCTGTGTCGGTGCGACGTAAAGCAACTTGCAAAAAAAAAAAAAAAAAAAAAAAAATAGTGTACCGGTTTAGAGCTATAATGCTCATCCCATGATATTATCGTGTTGATAATTCTCTCTAGTTCTTGTGCCCGATTTTTGGACGTAGAGTCCGCTGTTGTTCTCAGAGCTGACGAGCTCATTTCTATTTAACTGTTATTTGTTCCAAATCTTAAGTCTAACAGACCTAATCTTCTATCTATCAAATTTTAAAATAAATAAAGGAAGAAATAAAATTTCAAAATTTAGTGCTTTAACTTATGCTCTGATCATTTCCTTGTCTGCCCATTCACCCCGGCACCTTCTTACACCTCTGCGTTTCACGATATTCCCAGACCAATAATAATAATAACAATAATGTTATGCTAATTACCATTTTAATCACTGTACATTTTAGAAGACGTTGCAGCGTCGAGTTTTTGTTGTGAAAAATATTTTTAACGTACTTTCAAATGTACTGACATGGGCCTCTCGCATTTGAGCGATGTTAAAATCCAACCAAATGCAATGGTGTTCCTTACTACAATCTTCTACATATAAAGCAAACACAAACTGCCTACGCAGCGCAGTCGATCTCTGGTAACGCGGCTGTCATTATAATCATTCCAGTTAAATTATTATGAACACAAGCTAACATCCAGAGTAACAGATTTATGCAGTACGGAGAGTTCGTCTACCTTGCGCAAGAACGAAAGCTAAATTCAAGATCGAGTCTTTTAAAAGGAGGATAATACAACATATTGAGAACATGAAAGTGATGACCTACGCTAATCGCCGCCAGGTGGTATTTCAAAGTGCTCGAACACCCCAGCATCGTGTCTGTAGATTTACTGATATGTAAAAGAACTCACGTGAGAAAGATTCCGGCAATTCATTGTCCCCGAAAACCGTAAAAGATGTTAGTGGAACCTAAAAATCATACTTCTATTATTATAAATTTATCCAGCACTTCACGGAAGTAAGAAAATTCGAGTAGACCAATAGAGGGCTGACAGGGATGATGAGAGAGATTGACGTAGCACAGTATCACACAAGTCAATGAAATTTCTAATGTGCGATGTCCATCTATTATTCTTAAAGGACATACTAAATATATTACTCCAAAACCTGCTAAAAATGACGACGCGGGCATGTCTCTTTACGGAAACTCCATAATAACCTGATTCAAATTTCAAATAATTGTCAATAGAATACGCTGGTGAAAACGTTTTGAGGAGAAGGAGACAAATATCTGGACTACATGCCACAAGGCAAGAAAGAGTGGGAAATTAATGGACTGTAGCACTGTCGATAGCAATAAGCGCTCGACTGCGACACGAAGTCTACCGCGAACACATTGCAGATAGAGAGAAAACATTCGTTTTGTCTTCTTTTCCTCTCAATGTAACAGATGGCTGCTCTCGGGTTATTTGCCATGGAAACTAAACCAAGCAGCAGTATTGCTGGTGCTCTATGGTAGTTTGAATAAAATATAGGTTATTATATCTATGCATGAGTAAAACTCGGAACGATCTGTCATTGCTATTCAGATTTAAGACGACGTTGAAGGCATGCCTTTACAAGAACTCAGAGTATTAACAAGTAAGCTTGTAGTTTTACATGGCTTTTGATGTCGTGATTATAGCCACATAGACTCAAGTTTATGTGAAATGTGAAAAAGCTCGGAGGCGACTTCTATTTCAAAAAACTTCATATGGGTTGGCTGGGATTCAAACCACGACTACCTTAGTGAGAAGCCATTGACGATACTACTCGACTATCACGTCCCCAGCTAAAAGTAAGTTTCTTACACTTGACTGAAGGAAAATAATGCCCTTATTCCAGAATGACCGGACGAACAACTAGAAAATAAGTACGGTAGTACGAAAGAGAGTTTATCACCACCACCACCACCACCACCACCACCACCACCACCACCACCACCACCACTGTCTCTCCTCACCCCACCCCCTAACCGGCGCTACTGTTTGTAGACACGCCAAAGATGCAGTAAATGAAATCTAATAACTTATTAATTTAGACACGTGTAGACATTCAACTCGATAAAAAAGATGATTGCATGGAACAAAAACGAATACTGTTCGGCGAAATATGTGTGTAGAAGGCGTACGTCTGTTTGGAGCTTCTGTTGCATTCCGAGCAGGCTGTCCAGCTTAAAATAATGTCTATATATTCACCGCTGCTGATCACACTAGCCATTGCCGATATGCAGACAGCAAATATAGTGCGGCTGTACCATACACCAGCCTAGAACTATGCGGTCGAAAACGATGTTTACGAATGCAAGGGATGCATTCGACCGGCAGCGCTGAGTAACATGCTGCGAGTGTAAATCTGTTTCTTATCTCTTCATATTCTGACGTAACCTGCCCGCTGGCAGTAGTTCCCCTGTTAAAATCAGTTGGTAGACACCCCACACATCACTTATGCATGCGGGACATTTATAAGTAGAAAGTACGGCGTCCGTGAGCCACCTGGTATATATATATATATATATATATACAAGCAATTACTCGCGGCTTCGCTCGTGTGCATTTCGTAATTTGATCAAAGTAATCGTTCCTCGGCATTGTACTAAGCCATTATCAGAAAATTCCTATTGTATAAAAACTCACCTAAAAATTGAGTTTCATTTACCCAAGAAATTCTTCGTAAACAAAAAATACGTGTTTCATTACATTTAAAGGAGATTCCAAATACCAGTTTTCATGTCTGTACGTCTGTAACACCGTCAGTTTTTGAGATAAACGTATACTCATAAGAATAATTCAACTTCTCTTCTTCTTCTTGACCTTTCCGCCCCTCTACCGCCTTAAGAGCACTTTCCGAAAACAAAAAATAGATGTTTCTTTATTTTGAAAGGAAATTCAAAATACCAGTTTTCACGTCTCTAACAGCTTCAGTTTTTAATATAAAGTATCCTCATAAATATGTTTCAACTCCTTACTTCTTTATTTTCAACCCCACGCCCCTTCGTCAATTTTAAGAAAAAAAAACAAATGTGTGGTGTTGTTTTTTAAAGGAGATTCCAATAATTTTCACGTCTGTAACATCTTCAGTTTTTGAGATATAAGTATCCTCATAAAAGTAATTCAACTCCTCCTCCATCCCCCTTCCTACCCGTTAAGTTGATTCACCCCTCCCCAAAAGTGCGTGTTTCTTTATTTTTAAAAGAGATTCCAAATACCAATGTTCACGTTCGTAACATCTTTAGTTTTTGAGATGTAAGTATCCTCATACAAAGTATTCAACTAATTTTCCAATGAATTCACCCCCCTTAAGTAGACTTTCCGAAGATAAAAGAACACGTGTTTCTTTTCATTGAAAGAAGATTCCAAATAGACATGTTCATGCCTCTAACATCTTCAGCTTCGGAGATGTAAGTGTCCTCATAAAAAGAATTCAACTACTTTTTCACCCCAGCCCGTTAAGTTGATTCCCCCCTTCAAAAATGCGTGTTTCCTTATTTTTTAAGGTGATTCGAAATACAAATTTTCACGTGTGTAACCTTAAGTTTTTTAGATATAAGTTTCTCCATAAATTGAATTAAAATTTTTCACTTCTTTTCACCCTCCCCACTTAAGTGAATTTTCCGAAAACCAAAAAGACTTGTTTCTTTATTTATAAAGGAGCTTCCAAATGCCCATTACCACGACTGTAACATCTTCAGTTTTGAGATATAGGTATCATCATAAAAAGGATTAAATTCCTTTTTCGCCGCCCCCGCTCCTAAGTTGATTTCTCCCACCCCCCAAAATACGTGTTTCTTTATTCTTAAAGAAGATTCCAAATACTAATTTTCACGTCTGTAACATCTTCAATTTTTTAAATAAGTATGCTCATACAAAGTATTCTACTAATTATTCAATTAATTCACCCCCTTAAGTGGAATTTCCAAAGACAAAAGATAACGTGTTTCTTGACTTTGAAAGAAAATTCCAAATATAAATTTTCATGTCTGTAACATTTCAGTTTTTGAGATATAAGTATCCTCATGAAAATAATTCAACTCCGTCCGTAAAATTGGTATCCCCCCACACAAAAAATGCGTATTTCTTTATTTTTAAAGGAGATTACAAATACCAATTTCCACGTCTGTAACCTTCAGTTTTGAGGTATAACTTTCCAGAAAAAGAATTCAATTTTTTCACTTCCTTTCACACTCCCCACTCAAGTGAATTTTCCAAAAATAAACAGTACCAGTTTCTTTAAAAGAACTTCCATATACCAATTCTCACGACTGTAACATCTTCAGTTTTTGAGATATATGTATCCTTGTAAAAAGAATTCATCTCCGTTTTCATCCCCTTCCCTACCAAGTTGATTCCCCCCCACCACCACCACCAAATGCGTGTTCTTTTATTCTAAAGGAGATTTCAAATACCAGTTTTCACGTTTATAACATCCCTAGATTTTTGGTATATATACATACATTCTCATACAAATAATTGAACTAATTTTTCAATTCTTTCACCCCACACCCGTTAAGATTTTTTTCCGAAAACCAAAGTATACGTGTTTCCTTATTTTTAAAGGAGATTCCAAATACCAAGTTTCACGTCTGCAACATGTGAAGTTTTCGAGATATACAGTAGATAGGCTAATTTTCAAAATTCACCCCCTTTTTTCACTTCCCCTTAAGTGAATTTTCCGAAAAAATTATCTATGTTTCTTTAATTTTACAGGAAATTCCAAATACCAGTTTTCAGATCTGTAATAGGTTACGTGTCTGAGATAATTTGCAGATATAGTCTTCTTTTAAATTTCACCCCGTTTGTCACTCTTGTTCACTCCCTATTCATTGGATTATCCAAAAACACAAAAATACGTGTTTCTTTATTTTCAAAGGAGATTCCAAATACCAATTTTCATGTCTGTAACACCTTTCGTATTTGAGATATGTCTCCTCATAATAGGTGATCAACCCCCTCTCCCCCTTTTTCATCCCCCCTAATGAGATTTTCCGAAAACAAAAAACTATGTGTTTCTTTATTTTTAAAGGGGTTTCCAAATACCAATTTTAACGTTTGTAAACGTGTAAGTTTTTGAGATATAGATACCCTGATTTTAAAATTCAACCCCCCATTTTCATCCCCTTAGCGACGGAATATCCAAAAATCCTCCCTTAGCGAGCACCTACATGTTAATATGAATGTATCCCCAAAATTTCATTTCTTTATGTCCTGTAATTTTGGCTCGGCGATGATGAATCTGTCAGTCAGTCAGTCAGTCAGTCAGTCAGTCAGTCAGTCAGTCAGTCAGTCAGTCAGTCAGTCAATACAAGTTATTTTTATATAGACTAGCAATTACCCGCGGCTTCGCTCGCGTGTAATTCGTAATTTGATCAAAGTAATCGTTCCTCGGTATTGTACTAAGACATTATCTGAACAATCCTAAATTATAAAAACTCATCCAAAAATTGAGTTTCATTTACCCAAGAAATTATTAGTTAACCATGTTTGTGGTGTTACCTTTTGGGGCAAAGACGACCTTGAGACAGAACTGTACATGGGAGAAACAGCCTTCTCTCAGGTCGAAAAATAAATGTATGATTCTTTATTTTAAAGGAGATACCAAATACCTATTCCCACCTCTGTAACACCTTCAGTTCTGGAGATATACATAAGTATCCCCATAAAAATAATTCAACCCCTTCATCAGTTCTACCCTCACACTCACCCCCATCTAAGTGAATTTTCCGAAAACAAAAATACATGTTTCTTTATTTTTAAAGGAGATTCCAAATACCAATTTTCACGTCTGTAACATCTTCAGTTTCTAAGATATAAATATCCTCACAAAAATAATTAAACTACTTTTAACTTCTTTTCACCCCCTGTTAAGTGCCTTCTCCGAAAACAAAAACAAAACTAAGAGGTATTTTTTAAAGGACTTTCCAAATACCAAATTTCTTGTCTCTAACATTTTAAGTTTTTGACATATAATGTAGCTATAGCGGCACATTTTAAAAATTCACCCGCTTTTCCAATTTTTTCATCCCCTTAACTGGATTTTCCGAAAAGAAAAAGAACGTGTTTCATTATTTTTAAAGGAGATTCTACACTCCAGTTTTAATGCCTGTACGTCTGTAACACCTTCAGATATTTTATAAATGTATACTCGTAAGAATAATTCAACTTCTTCTTCTCCACTTCTTTCCACCATTCACTCTCCTTAAGTGGACTTTCCGAAAACAAAAAATACGCGTTTCTTTATTTTGAAAGGAAATTCAGAATACCAACTTCCACGTCTGTAACAGCTTCAGTTTTTAAGATAAAGTATCTCATAAACATATTTCAACTCCTTATTTCTTTATTTTCAACCCCTACTATACTATTTTTCACTCCAGTAACATGTTAAGTGTTTGAGATATACTGTAGAAATGCTCATTATAAAATTTCACGCCCTTTTTAGTTCCCCTTAAGTGGAGTTTCCAAAAACAAATCACCTATGTTTCTTTACCTTTACGTGAGATTCCAAAAACAAATTTTTACTTCTGCAACATTTTACGTTTCTGAGATATACTGTAGATATCGTCTTTCTAAAAATTCACCCCAATTTGTCACTCCTGTTTAACCAGCATTAATTGGATTTTCCGAAAACAAAAAATACGTGTTTCTTTATTTTCAAAGGAGATCCAAAATACCAATTTTCAGGTCTGTAATATCTTCAGTTTCTGAGATATAAGTATCCTCATTAAAGGCATTCAACACCTTTTTCACCCCTCCTATTGGGATTTTCCAAAACAAAAATAATACGTATTTCTTTATTTTTAAAGAATATTTTAAATACCAATTTTTACACACTCATTTTAAAATTTCACCCCCCGTGTTCACCCCCTTAGCGATAGAATGTCCAAAAATCTCCGTTAGCGAGCACCTACATTGTAATATGAATGCATCTTCAAAATTTCATTTCTTTCTGTCCAGTAGTTTTGGCTTGGCGATGATGAGTCAGTCAGTCAGTCAGTCACGACATGTTCTTTTATTATATAAAGATATATCGAGTCATGCCATATTAAATTTTCATTTCGTACTCTTCTAGGCAACCTTTACGAAGACTTGACTTTTCTGAAGTCTTCTGAGGAAGTTATAATAGTAAAAAGACATAATAATTATCGCCACGGGTTGAGGTCTGGGGATTGGGATGGGGTTTCTATAACTTTCGGACAGTTATGCAAAAGCCAATCTATAAGTACGTCGCTATGTGTACCTTATTCATAGAATCGTTGTCCTGATAATATCTGAAGTAGGCGTGGCCCGGCCGGTGAAAGGGATCCTTACCTTCCTCAAAAATAAATAAAATAATGTACCAATTATATACTCGAGTGTATATTTCAATTTTCCATTTATGTTCCTTGCGAATACTACCTGAAGCATAATGCTGGACTTATTTAACCAAGTAATAGGTACATGCGTCTGTGGTGTAGTGGTTAGTGTGATTAGCTGCCACCCCCGGGGCCTCGGGTTCGATTACCGGCTCTGCCACGAAATTTGGAAAGTGGTACGAGGGCTGGAACGGGGTCCACTCAGCCTCGGGCGGTCAGCTGAGTAGAGGTGGATTCGATTCCCACCTCAGCCATCCTGGAAGTGGTTTTCCGTGGTTTCCTACTTCTCCTCCAGGCAAATGCCGGGATGGTACCTAACTTAAGGCCATGGCCGCTTCCTTCCCTTTTCCTTGTCTATCCCTTCCAATCTTCCCATCCCCCACCAAGGTCCCTGTTCAGGACAGCAGGTGAGGCCACCTGGGCGAGGTACTGGTCATCGTCCCCAGTTGTATCCCCCGACCCAATGTCTTATGCTCGAGGACACTGCCCTTTAGGCGGTAGAGGTGGGATCCCTCGCTGAGTCCGAGGGAAAAGCCAACCCTGGAGAGTAAGCAGATTAAGAAAGAATAGGTACATACTCTACTCGTAGGGAAAGGTTGCAACTGTCTGGGATAAGAGACACATGATTCTTTAGTACGCTGTGGTGTTTGCAGCAAGTTAATCCTACCTGCGCTAGTTCAGAACTTGTAACATACATGATCAGTTTCGACGCGATAGTAGATTATTCCATCAGTACAGAGATAGGAGACCTATTCTTCGTCGCGTGGAGTGGGTACGTAATACTAATCGTAGCCAGCATTTGATTTTTCCGACGGATTCAGAGTTCGAATCTAGCTACAAGCTTTTCATTTTTATTTTTATACTCTTAAGGCATTCGTAGTTTAGGTATAACTTATTAAGGTTGAACTTCCTTAAGTCACAATAGTCACTTTTCACCTTTAGAAAGAAAGCATACATCAGAAAGGAATAATAACATGCGACTTTTATGTGGTAAACGGCTAAAACGAATGAAGCGCACTGCACTTACTGTCAGCATTATATCACACCCAATCAACCAAACAACTGCGCACGTTCAACTCGAAGAATGACGGGACTTCATACGTAGGGCACATGAAACAGCACGTAGTAATCTTTACTACAAGGTGCAGGCAGGTTCGACCACATACGCTGCAGCAAGCAAGAATGACTCACCTCTACCGTACTCAGATAGGTATTAACGAAGGAGGTGGTCATTTTGAAGGTGTCCGGACATTTGCGGTCACGGACATTTGCAGTCTTCACAAAATCACGGACATTTGCGGTCAACGAGATAAACTTGTGCCCAGTCACCGACATTCCCCCTGTTGCCACAGGACATTTGCGGTCATTGCAGCAGGGGGTGGGTTTCATTAGTTTAATCTCGGGATTCCCCGCTAACCTGGCTGATCTCCTGCTCGCTCCTTGCAGATCAACATTTTCCTCTCGCGGGCGTTATTCAGACACAAACACAATTCTATATCGAAACGTCCTGGTGTACTTATTTACTGTTGTGTGCTGTAATGGATTTGACAGTTACTAACAAGGCAAGAAATGGTTATATGTACGTTACGGAAAGTACAGGGAAGGTCAACATGAAAGTGTCAGCTGGGTGTGTCTAAAGGAGAAGAACAATTCGCGTTATGTTTTTGGTAAAATACAATTCTGTAGATGATAAATAAATATATTCTATTCGATTTCCTATCCGGCCTCTCTTGGTCAACTCTTGTTCTCTTCCGATCCCAACGGTACGATGTTTGCCAAGCCCAGGCAGTCTTACATTTTCACGCCCTTCGTGGCTTATCCCTTCTTTTTCTCTAAAAGAGAGTCGGATCTATTCGACTTTTTTTCTGGTTAGTTTTAAGGGAGAATGGTGCCACCGTTCTACTTTCTCACAAGAACAGTAATCACCAACATCACGAATAGGTCCCGTGGCTACCACGATATAAACATTCCCGCAGATATACAAGCTGGTATATTTGATATTTAAACTGTAATACAACACAAAGTGTATTTTTATATACAAACATCAGAGGCTAATTCAAAAAATAACTTGCTTTGATTTATCGTGGAATAATTGTTAAAGGTGGGCCAGGGTAAAATACACTGTTTTATTCCACACCAGTTCTTCATTTTTAGAAAAACAACAGTTAATCCATCGATAATTTTTTTTTGCTAAGGGCTTTACGTCGCACCGACACAGATAGGTCTTATGGCGACGATGGGATAGGATAGGCCTAGGAGTTGGAAGGAAGCGGCCGTGGCCTTAATTAAGGTACAGCCCCAGCATTTGCCTGGTGTGAAAATGGGAAACCACGGAAAACCATTTTCAGGGTTGCCGACAGTGGGATTCGAACCTACTATCTCCCGGATGCAAGCTCATAGCCGCGTGCCTCTACGAGCACGGCCAACTCGCCCGGTCATCGATAATTTATTAAAATGTATTTATTTATTCATTGAGGTATATTTTGGGCTTAATTAATTGTAAACACACTCAACGCGTTTCGAAAGGAACCTTGCCTTTCTTCGTCAGGAGACAACAGAGAAATAGATGATACGACGAATTAATGGTTGATAGGAGAAAGGAACAAGTAACTTGAAATGGTGCCCTAAGATGTAAAAGGGACGCCATTTTAGCCCCATGCTAGAGACAACGAATGGCGACAGCAAAGCATTACTCTCTAATGGCTCTGATAATAGGTAGCCATGATTCACTGAGGTTGTAACCTGTATCGCGGTTGAAATTATTTGGGTGTTTACGTATTTCAACCGCCTATCTGATAATTCTTGGGCTTTATTGCTTTATACGGGGAAGAACATCCACTTCTTGGAACAAGGTATCATGGCCAGGTGTTAAGGCATGATCAGCAACAGCTGATTTATCAGGTTGGTTGAGTCTGATACATCTGGTATGTTCTTTGATGCGAGTACACACCGTTCTCGAAGTCTGCCCAATATAAACCTTGCCACAAGTGCAGGGAACTCTGTAGATACCAGGTTGTTGCAATTTAGGCAAACTATCCTTAGTTGGTCGCAGGAGTTGCCTAATCTTAATTGATGTTCCAAAAAACAGTTCGTACATGGTACCTACGTAAGATTTTAGCAATAAGATACGTCGTGATATGTAAGGTAGGTAAGCAGTTCCTTTTACATCTTTTTCCTTAGCATACGTCCTATTATGTGTCGATTTCAGAACCCTTGAGATCAAAGCTTTGCTGTAACCGTTGCTCTCAAAGGTTGTCCTCAACGTGTTAATTTCCTCTTTAACATATTTTTTGGAGAAAATGGGATGGGAAAGAATTAGAAATGCCGGACTCAGTGGCTCAGTGGTGCGGTTGAGGCGCTGGTCTTCTGGCCCCAACTTGGCATGTTCGATCCTGCCAACATACGCTTCCAAATTGTGAGCCCCCGGGGATCAATTTAGTCACCTCTTATGACAGGCAGGGGATACCGTGGATTTATTCTTCGTCTGCGTCCCCCACCACAAGGGGTCAAAACCTCCAAACTCGAATACATACAATAATTTGGTCGACAGTAAATTATATGTTTCAAAATGCTGATTAGTATCACACTTTATCCAGGCTTTGGACTGGCACTATGATTGCATTAAAATCATTTTGGCGTGTTTAAAATCAGCTGTAAATAAGCTTCGTCAATTATTTTTTTAGGCTTTAGGTAAGCGTCGTTATAATTGTGTTCCTTTGTACATACCTATTTGCATTAGGAATACCTGAAACAACAAGAAGATTACACAAAATTTTATATGTAAGAAATTCTTTTTTGTTGTTTTTTAACAATTTTGAATGTTTCTTGCATCCTTTTTTCATGTTGACACTATATAATATACCGTGCACAATTTACAAGTTTGACATGATTATGTACAATGTAAGCTTGGTTGGGATACACCGGGTGGGTCACCAGCCCCTTATTTTTTTGGTGGTAGGTAACCTAGTTCGCCTCTGTGGTATAGTGGTTAGCGTGATTAGCTGCCACCCACTGAGGTCCGGGTTCGGTTCCCGGCTCTGCCACGAAATTTGAAAAGTGGTTCGAGGGCTGGAACTGGGTCCACTCAGTCTCGGGAGGTCAATGAGTAGAGGTGGTTTCGATTCCCACCTCAGCCATCCTCGAAGTGGTTTTCCGTGGTTTCCCACTTCTCCTCCAGGCAAATGCCGGGATGGTACCTAACTTAAGGCCACGGCCGCTTCCTTCCATTTTCCTTGCCTGTCCCATCCAATCTTCCCATCCTTCCACAAGGCCCCTCTTCAGCATAGCAGGTGAGGCCACCTGGGCGAGGTACTGGTCATTCTCCCCAGTTTCATCCCCCGACCCAAAAGTCTGAAGCTCCAGGACACTGCTCTTTTGGCGTTAGAGGTGGGATCCCTCGCTGAGTCCGAAGGAAAAACCGACCTTGGAGGGTAAACAGATTAAGAAGAAGGTAACCCAACTAACGCCTACATCATAGTAATCCGAAAAACATTAGTACCTGCTCTTTTATGGCCTTAGTACCACTATGCCGTTTATACAATGCTCGCGATTGTGGTAGAAATCATTAGCGGTAGTGTTATTTCTATTATGCAAACTATAATGAATGTGTTAAACGATCACAGGTGCGAATAACGCTATCTTACGTTTGGGCAGGAAGTGTCTGTAAGGACTACCACGTGCTTGCTCTGCACCACGGCTCGCGGTAGTTAAGGTGGCTAAATCACGCATCTATTTGGTCCTGAAAAGGACCGTTTTTATCCGATGTTACGTAGCCAGGTTGGACTACGACATGATGGTCTGTGGGTAGGAAGTAGGGTACCCTGCATATCCAGTGTAATAAGTTTTCGAAATGTCGACCACCTTGGTTTATGCAGATTTCAGCACGACGTTTTAAAGTCACGTTACTGTTCGAGCTTTCTTCGAACAGGCTTGAACCTCGGCACGTATCGGGTCGGCTCGATCCCGCACGTACACGGGTATCGTTTGCCCATCACTAGCTGTAGCCCGAGTCAGACTCCGCCTTCGGTCACGTGACTGCTCGAGCTTCCTTCAACGGTCTCGAACCTCGGCACGTATCGGGTCGGCTCGATCCCGCTCGAACACGGGTATCGTTTGGCTATCACTAGCTCAAATACGTCAGCCTCGTGTCGATAGATTTAATGGCACGCGAAAGAACTCCTGCGGGACTAATTTCCGGCACCTTGGCGTCTCCGAAAACCGTAAAAGTTGTTAGTGGGACGTAAAGCCAACAAAATGATTATTCACCGAGCTCGATAGCTGCAGTCGCTTAAGTGCGGCCAGTATCCAGTATTCGGGAGATAGTAGGTGCGAACCCTACAGTCGGCAGCCCTGAAAATGGTTTTCCGTGGTTTCCCATTTTCACACCAGGCAAATGCTGGGGCTGTACCTAAATTAAGGCTACGGCCGCTTCCTTCCAACTCCTAGCCCGTCCCTGTCCCATCGTCGCCATAAGACCTATCTGTGTCGGTGCGACGTAAAGCAATTAGCAAAAAAAAAAGATTATTCTTTCTTGGCCCTTATGTTTCTCCAGCCCGATATCCCCAGCGCCTTAAAGCGAGGATATAAGGGGTGTTTATTTCCTGTTTGGGGTCATGACCATAGAAGTAAAGAACTCCATTGTTCGTTATTGGCTTTACGACCCACTAGCTACTTTTTCGGTTTTCGGCATCGTTTTCTTTAATTGACCGTCTCTTCTTCTTCTTCATCTGTTTTCCCTCCAGGGTCGGTTTTTCCCTCTAGCTCAGCGAGGGATCCCACCTCCACCGCCTCAAGGGCAGTGTCCTGGAGCTTCAGGCTCTCGGTCGGAGGATACAACTGGGGAGTATGACCAGTACCTTGCCCAGGCGGCCTCTCCTGGTATGCTGAACAGGGGTCCTGCGGGAGGATTGGAAGATTGGAAGGGATAGACAAGGAAGAGGGAATGAAGCGGCCGTGCCCATAAGTTAGGTACCATCCCGGCAATAGCCTGGAGGAGAAGTGGGAAACCACGGAAAACCACTTCGAGAATGACTGAGGTGGGAATCGAACCCACCTCTACTCAGTTGACCTCCAGAGGCTCAGTGGACCCCGTTCCAGCCCTCGTAGGCTACCACTTTTCAAATTTCATGGCAGAGCCGGGAATCGAACCCGGACCTCCGGGGGTGGCAGCTAATCACACTAACCACTACACCACAGAGGCGGACTAATTGCCAGTCAATGAATAAATTGATGGTTTCATAACGTAATGCTTACGCACGTAAGATCCGTATAAACTGTATACCTCAACAGTAGAGTAACTATGTAGACCCTGTCCAAGCGGACATTCTGAGCCTTTCACCAGTCTTGCGAGCGGCCGTCAACTGTGTTATTCATGAAAAACAAAACGGAGCCTATTAAGAATATTTTACCTGCATATGTCGACGTCGTTTTATGTGGAGGTGTCTCCCCCTCATTTGGAATGGTGTCATTCGACGAAGGACGATGATTATGTGTTTTTAAGTGTCCTATCATCGTCGATGTATTTTTACTACCGTTTTTAATAATTTATCACATCGTGTGCATTTTACTCGTTTGTCTGGAAGCTCTTCAAAGTAGTCCTAAGACCATGACCTTTTCCTACCTGCCATTGTCTGCTCTGTCTGAAGTAATAACAAATTCGTCTGTTATAATAATGTATTACTATTTATTAATGAGAAAATAGTAACTCGTAGCATACGAAAAACATGTTAACTATCGGTACTTGAAAGTAATGATTAACAATATTAAGCCTGCAAAACACGACAAAGTTATACAGAAACGCATTTCTGAAGAGCGGACAAAATATAAAATGTAAAGGTACATATTATCGAAATAAAGTCCGACTCGTTGGCTGAACGGTCAGCGTACTGGCCTTCGGTTCAGAGGGTCCAGGGTTCGATTCCCGGCCGGGTCGGGGATTTTAATCTTAATTGGTTAATTCCAATGGCACGGGGGTTGGGTGTATGTGTTGTCTTCATCATCATTTCATCCTCATCACGACGCGCAGGTCGCCTACGGGAGTCAAATGGAAAGACCTGCACCTGGCGAGCCGAACCCGTCCTAGGATATCCCGGCACTAAAAGCCATACGACATTTCAACGAAATAAATATTACCAATCTGTTGTTCGTACTGCCAGAAAGACTTAAACAAATGCTCTTTCCGTTCACTGAGAACGTTGTGTTCACCACCTCACACGCATAAATATACTGAGTGTACCTAGTAGTAATCTAATACGACGAATGGTCCGTCCGCGCTCCGCTTAGTCGATGTGTGGTGTTGAACAGGTTCGATACGGCATCGGTCCTACGTAGCATATGGGGCCGACTCGAGCCTGCTCGAACTTCCGTATCATTCGCCCATCACTACTTTCAGGCTCTTGTTCATACACTACCTGCTTTGAATGAAACCCCAGAAAGAAGTCAAGTGGCGTTAGATCGGGTGATCTGGCGGGCCAGTGAATGGGTCCACCCCTTCCTATCCATTTATTTGGATATGAAGCATGAAGAAGGTTTCGGACGACTAATGATCCGTGAGATGGAGCCCCGTCCTGTTGAAACCACATTCGTAATCGCTCGCGCAGTGGTACATTCTCCAGCAACTGTGAGAGTTCATTTTGAAGAAACTGAAGGCAGCAGGCTCCCATTAGATATCCGTCCAAGAAATATGGTCGGACGAGGTAGTCACCCAAGATCCCACACCAGACATTTACTTCCCACTGCACTTGAAATGGGCCCTGTCTTACCAAATGGGGATTCTCCGTGCTCCAATAGTGCATATTGTGGCCATTCACGACGCATTTGTTGTGAAATAATGAATCGTATGAAAACAGGACTCTTGAAGAAAGGTTGCATTATTGGTTACCCTGCGTAATGTCCATCGACAAAATATTACTCTAGCGTCGAAATCACGTCCGTGGAACGGCTGGTGTAACTGCAGATGGTATGGGTGAAATTTATTGTTATGCAGTATGCGCATGATTGATGACCGGCTAATGTTGATCTGTTGTGTAAGTGTCCGAGTACTAATATATACGTAGGTTATTAAGGACAGCGTCCGAAACGGCCTTTTCATTTGGTCCAGACGTTATAGGAATATCTCTAGAAGAAGTTGCCCTTCCAAGCGTCCCAGTTGATCGCAATCTTCGTTCAAGCTTTCGGAATGTATTGGTAGTCGGTAGGCTTCTGTCAGGAAAACGCTCGCGATAGAGACGTTGCGACTGGATTGCGTTCTGTCTTGTTTCCCCATAAATGAGAAACATATCAATCTACTCGTCACTGGAATACATCGTGAGTGAATGAATACGTGCTATGATGTAACCTGGTAAGTGTGCGTAAACATTGTGTGTCCGTTAAAATGGGGCAACTGAGCTCGATAGCTGCAGTCGCTTAAATGCGGTCAGTACCCAGTATTCGGGAGATAGTAGGTTCGAACCCCACTGTCGGTAGCCCTGAAAATGTTTTTCCGTGGTTTCCCATTTTCATACCAGGCAAATGCTGGGGCTGTACCTTCATTAAGGCCACGGGCGCTTCCTTCCCACTCCTAGCCCTTTCCTGTCCCATCGTCGCCATAAGACCTATTTGTGTCGGTGCGACGTAAAGCAACCAGCAAAAAAATGGGGCAAGATCAGTCGGTCGAAAATTAAAAAAGCATAAGTTTGGAATCGAACCACTGCATTATTAGTATTCAAACACCTTGTGTCACCGGTCCTTAACCGACTCAGCCACAAATACACTCATGTTCATAAAAACCAGAAAACCTTGAAAGACTAGAGAGAAGGGGTTCATATTCACAGAACATGTGCATTAGTATGTTGTGAAGAAATGATTAGCATTGTAACCATGTCGGCCCTCAGGTTAAAGGTCAACGTCGATATATCGACACACCACCGCCGACTGGTAAAATGTGCCTGCGGCTCTCGTTATCGTTATAAACCGAAGATAATGGATCAGTGTGACTTAAGCAGACGTGCAGGATGCCTCACAGACGTATACGAGAACCATACCGTCAAATGACTCTCAAAGGGCGCATTATTGGCATGAGAGAACGTGATGCATCCATCCGTGAAATTGCTACTCGTGTAGGACGAAGTGTGTCGGCAGTGCAGTGGGTGTGAACAAAATGGTTCACATAAGGCCGTAGAACACGACCAGATGGGTCTGGTCGCGCCACTCAGACCACCCCCGCGAGAAGATCGACACCTCATCCGAATGGCATTGCAAGACAGATCTGCGTCCTCCTCGGCTCTGGCTCAACGGTGGAACATTGTAACACATCGTACACTACCAGGAGTGACAGTCCGTCGTCGTTTATTGCGGTCTGGGTTACCGGCGCGTCATCTATTTCTCCGCCTACCTTTACCTAATGTGCATAAACATGCAAGACTGCAATGGTTCTTGGAACGACGTCACTGGGGAGAGGAATGGCAGCAGATAGTGTTTTCGAACGAATCCAGGTTCTATTTGTTTGAAAATGATGGCCGCATTTTGGTTCGCCGCAGACATGGGGAGAGGTATAACATTGACTGCATTCGCACAAGATATACAGTGCCACCTCAAGGCCTTATGGTGAGGGGTGCTATTGGGTACAACCGCAAATCACAGTTGGTACGTGTCCAGGGCACAGTGACCAGATTGACCTACGTGAATGACATCCTGCGACCCGTAGCCATACCTTTTCTGCACGACACTCCAGACGCCATATTTCAGCAGGACAATGTGCGACCACATGTTGCTGTGCGAACACGTGCCTTCTTGTTGTCGTAGGATGTCAGACTGTTGCCCTGGCCAGCCCGATCACCGGACTTGTCGCTGATCGAAACTGTGTGGGATATGGTGAAAGGATGTGTGCGGCGCTGTGACCCAATGCCAACCACCAAAGATGAACTGTGGAACCAGGTGAATGCGCACAGATGGCTATACCCCAGGACGCCATTCGCGCCTTATACGCGTCGATGCCATCACGCATGGAACAAGCTATCAGTGCCCATGGAGGACCCAGTGCCTACTAGGCAACAAGACACATGCTGAACCTAGGTGACTGAAATGCCAATCTTTTATGCAGAACATACTAATGAACATGTCCTATGAATATGAACTTTCTATGTCTAGTATTTCAAGGTGTTCTGTTTTTTATGAACATGAGTATACAACATACAAAACGCTCGCTGAAGGATATTACTTTAGAATGGCCGTTCGACATCGAAAGTTAATATCCGTGTCAAAGTCTCCATTAATGCTTTCCAGTGTTCATTTTTGTATGTTACCATTACGGAGGACGTGGTATACATATACATTCGACCGTACTTTCTCCATAAATATTAACAACAACTCAACGTACTCTTCATAGCAATACATCGTGAGGAAATGAATAAGTGCTGTGATATGACCTGGTATGTGTGGATTATTATTTGTGTGCGTTGGAGTCGGAAGGTTGTGGATTCGAATCCCATGAGGCCCGTCCTGAAAATGGTTTTCCTCGGTTTCCCATTTTCACCACCAGGCAAATGCCGGGACGGTACCTTAGTAAAAGACCAAGGCCGATTTCCTTCCCAATCTTTCCCCCACCCACCCTTAAGGGAAAGACGTCAAATCAGAGCGCATCCCTTAACCCGCGGTTGGTCGTTATATGAGATTTTCTCTCACTTTCTTATACTGTGAGTTTACTTCTCAGTGATGATACAAGGGAGGTGACTGTTCCCTCTTCTAGCTGAGTTGATAGCTGTCGTGAGTAAGGCGATCCAAATTTGAATGGTAAGCATCCCCTCCTCTAGTCGGAATAATGATCCCTATGCGTTCGTGTGCCCTGAGTAAGAGGTTCTCTCCTCGCGCAACCAGTGGCGTTGGTGTTATGTTGAAGTCGAGAGGGAAACCTTATCCTGTTGTAGTTGGTTGTAGGCATTAGTATTTGACTGAAGTCGCGCGCGAAGCGTTCTCTATTTGCAGCTACTGATAAATGAGTCTTCAAAAAAATGAGTCGAGGAAGAATGCTGGATAACAAGCGCTATTACAAACTCCAGCTAACTCAAATGCTAGAGAGAAGACCTATTGTACTTTATTCTTGCATTCGTATTGCGTCTGTCAGAAAGTTCTATGTTAATAACAATGTTATTGCTTTTACGCCCCAATAACTAAATTTTACGGTTTTCGCAGATGTGGAGGCGCCGGAATTTTGTCCCACAGGAGTTCTTTTACATGCCAGTAAATCGACGACTGACGTTTCTCAGCACCTTCAAATATCACCGGACTGAGCCAGGATCGAACCTGCCAACTTGGACTCAGAGAGCCAGCGCCTTAACCGCCTGAGCCATTCAGCCTGGCACTCTTGCGAATATTACGTACTGACATGTGACTGAACTAATGACTAATTTCCGTTGACTAGTAATTTGTTTCTCTAATATACGGCTAATCATTTAATTCTTTCTTTCTTAATCCCTTTACCCTCCAGGGTTGGTTTTTCCCTCGGACTCAGCAAGAAATCCCACCTATACCGCCTCAAGGGCAGTGTCCTGAAGTGTGAGACATTGGGTCGGGGGATAAAACTGGGGAGGATGACCAGTACCTCGCCCAGGCGGCCTCACCTGCTATGCTGAACAGGGGCCTTGCGGTGGTGGGGAGGATTGGAATGGATAGACAGGGAAGCGGGAAGGAAGTAGGCGTAGCCTTAAGTTAGGTACCATCCCGGCATTTGCCTAGAGGAGAAGTGGGAAACCACGAAAAACCACTTCCAGGATGGCTGAGGTGGGAATCGAACCCACCTCTACTCAGTTGATCTCCCGAGGCTGAGTGGACCCCGTTCCAGCCCTCGTACCACTTTTCAAATTTCGTGGCGGAGCCGGGAATCGAACCCGGGCTTCCGGGGGTGGCAGCTAATCACACTAACCACTACACCACAGAGGCGGACCGTTTCACCGTTACGCTTCCCAAAATTGCGGAAGATGTATTTATTTTAAATGTAGTTTAATGTGAGAGAAAGTCTCACGTGTGACCACTCGTCTTGCAATACATCTAGCGACCAATTGTGGGTTAAAACGAACAGGAAAAACAATATTGATTATTATTGCTTCCCCGCTCAGATGGAGCATCTCTGTCGTTTGAAAAACTCGCCTATGCTGGATTCGAACCACTACGCTGTCGATACTCACACACCTTGTGCACCACCCCTTAACCGATTCGGCCTCGAAGTCAACATACATGATACCTGCTAGAGGTTTAATACTTACGTATAACCGTTTCGCCTCGAAAGTTAATATCCGTGTCGGAGTCTTCAGTAATGTTTTACAGTATTCATTTAACTTCTTTACATTACAGAACACGTGTCATAACCTAATTCGATCTATTACGGGTACCTTTTTTTACTTCAAGGCACAATAAATCACATGTTTGCAGCATGGTCTTTAGCATTTGGCGCGGAATTGTGCATGGTAGTTTTTCCTTTGCTAAGTCTATGGATCATTTTACAGTGATGACACACAGGTATGTCCGCCTCTGTGGTGTAGTGGTTAGTGTGATTAGCTGCCGCCATCCCCCCCCCCGAGGACCGGGTTCGATTCCCGGCTCTGCCATGAAATTTGTAAAGTGTTACGAGGATTGGAACGGGGTCCCCTCAGCCTCGGGAAGTTAATTGAGTTGAGGGGGGTCGATTCCCACCTCAGCTATCCTGGAAGTGGTGCTCCGTGGTTTCCCACTTCTTCAGGTAAATGTCGGGATGGTACCTAACTTAAGGCCACAACCAGCCGCTTCCATCCCTCTCCTTGTCTATTCCTTCCAATCCTCGCATTCCCCACAAGGCCCCTTTTCAGCATAGTAAGTGAGGCAACCTGGGCGAGGTACTGGTCCTCCTCTCCAGTTGTACCCCTGACCAAATGTCTCAGACACCAACTCCAGTAGTACTTAAGCTATCGAGGTTATTAATTTTATCATCCATTTCCATCTAACGAATGCTTTTTAGATTGTTTTAAATCGATCACTCACGTAACGTAATCTGAAAATATGTTACGAGCTGACCAGACTGGAAAGCTCAAGTGATTATCTTAACTGAGAGTAGTTTCAACAAGTGTATTTATTTATGAAAGTGTCTAACTTTTTGGCCACCTAATGTCGAGCGAAGCCTCTTATAATTCATTTCTTACCTGTATTTCACACTCTGTTTCCTTTTATTGCAGGTATGACCATTTTGCCGTCCTCTGCGAGCTTCTTCCTGCTGCTGTTCCGTCTTTGGCAGTAAACCTCATTGCCACTTCTAATGGCTACTTCAACCAGAGTCTGCGCGCTAAACTGTACTCCAGTCTTGGCTGTGCACGTACGGCACCTAACACTCGTTACAACAACGTAGACTCAATCGTCAGTCTCAATAGCGATCCTTACCTGTGGGAGAAATTCGGTCGTTGTTTCTTTCCTGGTGCTCCTTTCTTCAAACTTACTCACCGCCTTCACGCAGCAGAACAGGAGGTGAAGGAGTTCCTTGAGTCAGTGACGCATAGCAGAGGTTGGTTGACAGAATACAATGTACGTCACAAATTTTCCAGCCCGTTACGCATGGACGAACTTATGGCTGACCATCCTCGAGTTTATCACACCATGACGGCACTCGTAAGAAGCGCCCGTGATGCCCTTGAAGACGTGTTCGATAAATTCACGATTGCAGAATGGATTGAACAACGACTGTATCCAGACTTGAAAATTCTTGAACAACTTCAACGAGATGCGCAAATGTTGAAATCTACTCGGTACTGGCCCAGGCGACCTTTCCCACCACTAAGGGATCTACGGAGATTCGGAGTCCCCATGCCAGAAGATTCAGATGCTAATTCCACGCTTCGACCACCAGGGAAATAGCGCCACACGCTGCTGTACACTTTGGTTCTTTTAATATCATTGTTGTTATTGCTGGCTCTGTGGGTCCAAATGAACAATTCGGGAATTTTGTGTTTTTAAGTCAGGGTGACCTCTAAACAGAAAACTTTCTTACTGCAGCTAATAGTGGATAGGCTGAACCGAAGAAACTGCAACATTTCCGGAGGAACTTATCTCCATGACTTAAATTTTTCCCAGTTATTTCGAATTTCTACCCACCGTGCTTGTTGAACTAGCAACTGTGTGAAATTGACTTCCTCTGAAGGAATAACGAAATTATTAGAACTTGTGTTTGTGAAATATTAAGAGAATTGTAGGCATTATTTAAATCCATGTTAATTGAATGTCTTTTGAAAACATCAGTCAAATGTTTTGTAAATTATTTTTACTAAATCCAGTTTGCTCCATTCCCAGCATGATGTGTACAAATTCAGTTGAGTTCTTGAAAATACGGGGCAAAGATATTAAAGAAAGGTGTATCTTACGTTTTCAGAGGTAATCATGTTGATATTAATTGTCATAAATGTGCCTAAAGTAACTGACGGAATGCATCTAATTGTGTATTTTTTGTGCTAGTATAATGCGAAGTCACGCGTTGTGAGGCACCACCTGGGACCAAACGTCACATCGAACTCAAGGGATGGATTTCAAGTGAATTTGAGGCAAGCAGATTATATACTGGATTGTAATAAAGTAAAAGATGAATATTCCACCATAAATTTTAGAAAAGCGTGCATGTCATTGAGTGTATGGATTTGTTGAACGGATGTATTTGGAATCTTTCGATTATCATACATACATACAATAATATTACGCTTGCCTTGCTCTAAATAATTCATCCCTTCCCTGTAAATATCACACTTTTCCTGAAACGATTGTGAACTGTCCAGTGAATGACGCTGATGTGTTTTTGTGATGATATCCCATTCACATTCACTGAAACACATAAGAGTTGTTTGTTTTAACCAGAGAGTGGAACATTTTATCCCATGCTTCATAGACACATTTGCATTGATAAGGTAGTGTGTATTGACAAGGTGTTCCGCTACACGATTCTCGCATTTTCGTTGAGGGACTGTAACGTGGTTGTAAGTATGGTCATTCTAGGCAGGCATTGTTACTAATTTAGGGAGATATTTACTGAAGCTATTCAGCCAGTTCCTTTGTCAGTTGCATTTTCTTCGTGACATACATGGACCTATGCAACCCGCCAGCCCTTCAAGAATTTCACTGCTTTCAAATGTACCATTGGACCAGAAGGGAATATACTGTGCTCCATGCGAGATAGCAAAAAAATTGCGAGATGTATGTAGAAAGTTGCTTTTTTCCGATGGTAAGGCATATCACACAGATTATTTTGTATCGGACGCATTTTTGCTGTAACTTAAAAGCGGTAAAGTACAGTAGAAACTTTTGGGCAGAGGTTAGTATATACAGTACAAAATTACTTTAAAATAGACATTTGTATACATTTTACGAGAGGCAATATAGATAAAACAATACATATCGCTTTTTTACAATGTGCTTTATGTGGCACCGACACAGATAGGCTTATGGCGACTATGGGATAGGAAAGGGCTAGGATTGGGAAGGAAGCGATCGTGGCCTTAATATTAAGCTACAGCCCCAGCATTTGCCTGGTGTACAAATGGGGAAACCACGGAAAACCATCTTCAGGACTGTCGACAGTGGCGTTCGAACCCACTATGTCCCGATTGCAAGTTCATACCGGTTCTACCCTAACCGCACGCTCAATCCTAATATTTCTTCCAGTGTCCTTTGCACAGCGAAGTAGCATGACCGGAAAATAATTCACTGCACTAAGTGTAGAGAGCGAGAATGTTACCGGGCGAGTTGACCGTGCGGTTAGAGGCGCGCGGCTGTGACCTTGCATGCCGGAAATAGTGGGTTCGAATCCCACTGTCGGCAGCCCTGAAGGTGGTTTTCCGTGGTTTCCCATTTGCACACCAGGCAAATGCTGGGGCTGTACCTTAATTAAGGCCACGGCCGCTTCCTTCCAACTCCTAAGCCTTTCCTATCCCATCGTCGCCATAAGGCTATCTGTGTCGGTGCGACGTAAAGGCACTGGCAAAAAAAAAAGAGAGGATGTTTAGGAATATTCATTCTAGCAGTAATTAAGTTTTGGCTGTGGTTACTAAGGGTATAAAACGGTTTTGCGGCGACATTGATCTTTATCGGTTCTACAGCAAGGACAAGCTTGCGCAACATTTCGTATTGTATAGATGCCAAGTTTCCAGCCAGTGTTTCATTATAATTTATTAAATAGGATTGGTTGCATTTATATTTAGTTTAAATAAGGGTTATTGTTAGCTCCTTATCAAGAAACGGGACAAAGGTGTAGAAATACAGTACAAGGGTTATTCTTGGCTAGAGGTGCTCTCAGGAGGAACTTTACCAACTGAAAACAATATTTTTGCTAGTGGTTTAACGTCGCACTAACACATGGAAGGTTTTCGGTGACGTAAGGATGGAAAAGGGCTAGGATTGAGAAGATATTGGCCGTAGTGTTAATTAAGGTACAACCCACAGAATGTTCCTGCCGTGTAATTGGCAAATCACTGAAAGCCATATTCAGGGCTGCCGACGGTTGTATTCGAACCCACCACCTTCCGAATGCAAGCTCACAGCTACGAGACTCTAACCGCGCGGCCAACCCACTGTTTGTGTAAACAACTAAAATTAAGTTAAAAATACAAACCAGTTAATCAAGGGACCATACGGCACAAAATTGGACTCCCAAAATCGCTGTCACGTTAGTCTGCATCTTGGCACAAACTCCGGCTCCTAAAATTGCTGGCTCTTTAGTCTGCAACAAGCACAAAGCAGACCCACAGTGTCCTGGCAGTAGATATACGAGACATCTTCATCAGGTCATAAGAGTGTATATGTCTAAGAACAATACGATCAGTGCCAACAGTTTTATAGCGAATTGTACGTTCAGTTTACTATCTAAAATCCAATTTTCGAGGCTTCTTATAAAATAGATTGAACAGATCCGTTGGTTTTCCAATCATGTCTCTGTATGTTTATTTAGTTTATTGTTTATTGTCAGTTTCTGTTTATTTTATTTTTGTAAAAATTCCACAGTGGGGGATTCTACCCCCCCCCCCAAGTAACCCTCCCACCACCACCCCGGCTACGCCCCTGATTACACATTTTTGTGTGTCTAGTTTCGTTTTATTTTTTGTAATATACTAGTTCATTCACAGAAACAAGTTTAGGTACACCTTCAGGGTACTTACGAAGAAATGTAACATAACGTTACAATGAATGCAAGCTATCTTGAAAACATCTTGGCACAAACTCCGGCAACTAAAATTGCTGGCTCTTTAGTCTGCAACAAGCACAAAGCAGACCCACAGTGTCCTGGCAGTAGATATACGAGACATCTTCTTCATCAGGCCATACGAGTGTATATGCTGAGTGGAGTACCTCCACAGAGACGTACAATGAGTGTGGGAAATGGCTATGTAATGCGTCGCACGGGGTTACTTCCCACTTTTCATGAAAATTTTCTTCTCAAATATAACACAAATTTGAAGCGACAATATATTTTGTCATTGCTTATTTGATATATCTGAACACTAGTACATTACCAAACAAAAGGAACATCTGTGATGTCATTTTGAATTGTACTACTACTACTAAATTGTTTTCATTCCTCCCCTGAAACAGGGAGGCGGGCCTCTTAGACGGTGACGCCGTTTCTCAGGCCGGGAGATTTGTTGCGGTGAAGGAGATTTTCGGAGAAGGTGAGGCGGTTGGCGGCCGTGGCCTATACTAGGAACTGTCCCGGCATTCGCCTTAGTGCAGGAGAATGGAAAACTACGGTAAACTCTTCTCAGGACAGCCGACGGTTGGGGCCAGCCGTGAGGTCCAGCCCTGTCCCGTCTCCCGAATGCAGAGGCGTAGAGCCACGGTAGAGCCGTGGCCACCCTTCCTTTGCTCGGTTGGCCGGTCAGAGTGTAGAGCTGTCGGACCATGGACCTCCCGTGGCCACTTGAGGGCCGAGACCCACTCTGCATCTACCGACCTTGAATTGTAAGTTTATATGAAATAAAAGGAAAACAATATTGCTGGAGTGTCAGTAGTATAAATCCTTCATTCTTCAGTTTACAGCAGTCTAGAGCATCATTAGCGTAAATTTCACTTAGTGGTCTCGAACTTTACAAAAATGATTGCAGGTGTTCTTTGAACTTCAGGAAACCTCTTCGCAAAACCCCTGGTTCATCAAGCAGTCCCACAGTGTCCTGGCAATTGGTATTGGATCACTAATCTAAAAAAAATAACGGAGTTAAAAATTAACTGAGTCGGAACTGAAAAGAGAATCTAGATATGATGTCAGATACTGCAAAAAACTACTCTTTTGAAGAGCGAAGAATGCGAAATCCTTGTTTGCAGCAGTTTTCATAGTAATGTGGAATTTAGATTCAGCTGCTTTATAGATATCAGTGCACAGGCAATACGATGCCGAATGTAGTCTGCATGCCAGTGAGAACTAGGTGTTCCAATATGTTTTCTTGACACATTCGAATTTTAAACTTAAAGGCAAACACTCTGGCATGAATGTGCATATAGCAATGACCCAAAGACAACCAGCTTAGTCACTTTTGTTAACCATAATACCGAAATATGGCGGGATTCAAACATGTAATACAGTATTAAAAGCAGACTTATGTGTCAAACAGCCTGTAAATAATTACCCCTCCTAAGTGAGAGTCGTACACTTTCGGTTCATTTCGGCTTCCTAGACACGTGACTCAACAAAAATGAAAGTTGTCCATGCCACTCCAGCCCCACAAGGTTTAACTGAAAGAGGTTTTTAATTTAAAAAACCAACAGCTAGTACAACATGACTATGACACAAAAATGAAAGTTTCTAGACAAATAAAATACGTACACATACTTGCGTGCAATTTAGCACTAATTGCAGTATTAACGTGCACAGTGTTGCATGACCAACGCAAATCCGATTTTTCTTATGAGTACATATCACTGTGTATTTTAAAACCAGTCTGCCTCTGTGGTGTAGTGGTTAGTGTGATTAGCTGTCACCCCCGGAGACCCGGGTTCGATTCCCAGCTCTGCCACGAAATTTGAAACGTCTCGGGAGGTCAACTGAGTAGAGGGTGTTCGGTACCCACCTCAGCCATCCTCGAAGAAGTTTTCCGTGGTTTCTCACTTCTCATCCGGGCAAATGCCGGGATGGTACCTAACTTAAGGCTACGGCCGCAGCCCCCTCCTTCCCCCTTCCTTGTCTATCCCTTCCAATCTTCCACTCAAACAGTGCGACTTGTTCGTACCCCCGTCCCCACAAGGTGTGGGAAAAGTGTAGAAGAATAAAAAGAAGTCGTTCAACTCATCCACTCACCACTCTCCATTCAAAAGCCAAGGGACATAAAGAACTGAATTGATGTGGCCCAACACAGAAAATAAGCACCAGATCTAAAAACAGTTTAGTTTCTGTTCTTCGTAATTACTTCATTCATTGCACTGAACCACCTCTCGCATTGTGATATGAAAGTAGGAATCATGAATAACTTACGATAATGTCTCCAGTTCTCTGTTTGTTGCAGGCCTAAGTGTCAATGAATTTCCTAAAAGCGTCAATATTCTTCTCGGGTAGTTGGAAGACTTTACACAATTCTTTGTAACGCTATGTGTTCGGGGTGTCGACCTAGAAAGATCTTTTGCCCCTTTACACAAGTTATTTGCACTACTGTCACCATGTCTAATGATGATTTGCGCTGGACATTTTGTAGTTACCAACTTTATATCCTCAAAAAGAACATGCCGCAACAGCAGCAGCACTGAGCGAGTTGGCCATGCGGTTTGAATCGCGTAGCTGTGAGCTTGTATTCAGGGAGAGGTGCGTTCGAATTTCACCGTCGGCAGCCCTGAGAGAGTTTTCCATGGTTTCTCATTTTAACATCAGGCAAATATCGGAGATATACCTTAATTAAGGCCATGGGCACTACCATTCCAATGCTATCACTTTCCGCTCCTTGGGTTGCCGAAAAGTTTCGATGTGTTAGTGCGACGTTAAAAACTAACAAAAGAAAAGCATTTAGCAGTAGGAAAAAAGTTCGCCTCCAATGAATTTGTGGAATAGATTTCAAAATATCATATTGTTTATTAACGTAATCTCTTGAACAAGTAAAATATTTCGGGAGACAGTATGACGCACAGGCGTGTATATTTTCCCGGTGCGCTAAAACAAAATTATTTGACAATCTTACTTTCGAGTTAATGTTATTAAGTTATTCTTTAATCTGCATTATCTTCATATGCTGGGCCCACTTGTGCAGACACTAAGTGCTAGATACCTAATCGCAGGTTCGATAAGTAGCGGATGACTCGAATGCGATAGGCTAGTATTGTTTGTAAAAATGTATTCGCAAGTCAAACTACTCTTACAGAGAAACAAATTCGGCAACCCAACGTTTCTGAACCCCCTCTTGTCAGTTATTGGTACAATAAGCAAGGATCTATTATTATTATTATTATTATTATTATTATTATTATTATTATTATTATTATTATTATTATTATTATTATTATTATTATTATTATTATTATTATTTATGTCGTGTTTTTTTTTTTATAAAGGATAATTGGGTGAACTATATTGGACCTTTGTCAGACGACTGTTCGTGCTCAAAAACTTAAGAGTACCTACAGTTTTTGGGCAGAGAGAATGACCATATATTACTCGAACGCGATGGAAACTATTCGTTTTTCAACCTGCGTTTAAAGAATTCCCACCTGTACCTTTCATTGCAATAGTTTAGCTGAAATCCCGGTCACAAACTGCGGACAGTTAATTTTTCCTTTAGAAATGTATGAATGCTGTAGAATACTTGAGAATGGATTGAATGTATTATGGTTGATAAATCCAACTGGTGATTGTGTTTAACAACTTTGGAGTATTTATTTCTCATATGAGTTAGGGTCATTCAGAAATGAATTGCTGTAACTTATATAAGAAGCTTACCAGCTAAATAAATTCGTGTACATAAACTATTTTCATTCCCAGTGTTACTATCATAGGAGATATCTATGGAAATGTTTACGCGTCAATCACACTTCCTATTAGAAGAAACGGATCTATAGCAGAACACCGTGTTGACCTACTATGCTGCCATCTCTTGGTTCGTACTAGCTCGCGTGGAGCGTGCTGCGCTCTCGTGGCACCAAGCGGTACGAGTAATACTGCTTCGTCGTATTTTGGCACACTCTGGTGGTGACATTAAAAACCTGATCAACGTCGAATCGAGAATGATTAGAAGTGATCGATGGAAAGGATAACCAACACTATCTCAATTCCACGACTGCTTGCAGCGCCAATTGAGAAACTGGGACTGATTCATGAAAGTGAAGACTCAAATTTAAGACTGAAATGAAAATATTCCCATGGAGTGACCAGTTACTTTCATATCACTTTCCATATATTGCACAGTTTTTGTGCATACGTACGAAGTATTTTTAAAAACGATGAGTGATGGGAAGTCTTTTAACATTTTCTCCGTTCCTGCTGAATGCATTCCATTTCAACTGCGTGTTACAGAGAGGTTATCTTGAAAATTGCTCGATACTGATGTATAGTGGACAAATGTACTTTCAGAAATAAACTGAACGTGAATTCAAATCACTGAAGTATTATTGAAATACAATGAAAACTGTTAAATTCCTCTCTATTTTCTCCCCTTTCATTCGTTATGTTCTGGTAAATTATACATTAATATAATCTTATTTGGATTCATCACCTTTTTAAATAAGGCAAGCCATGTTTCATCTTCCTTAGGTTCCTGTAGTTCCAGCATCCATCTTCAGATACAATATTCAACCTGCAAATGGAAGTTACTGAAGGTTAGTATTATAATACCACACCTCAACATATTCAGCTACGGTATGGCAGAAAGAGAGGGTTTGAGGAGGTCGAGGGAACCATGAATCCCTTCGCAAGATAACCGTCATGTGTTGGTGACTAATGTTGAATTAGTGCCAGCCCCTGTTTACAGTGATACCGTACATTTGTTAAACTTAATGATGTTCTTTATTTCTTTGCATTAGTCTCCTGCTTCCTGCTGTAGGCGTAGCGTCTCTCTTACATTGAAGGCTACAGGTTGTAGGCATTTCTGGTTGCTCACCGAGTGCGTTGTGGCTCGGGCGGGTTGATAGTGACGGTGGGTTCGGATCCCCCTATCGGCAGCCCTGTAGATGGTTTTCCGTGATTTCCACTTTTGATGCCAGGAAAATGCTGAGGCTGTATATCAATTAAGGTCACAATCGTTTCTTAGCTAGTCGTAGTAGCCCTTTCCTATCCCATTGTCGCCAAAAACCTGTCTGCGTTGGTTCAACATTGAACCACTAGTAAAAATGGAAAGAAAAATCCTGCTTGTCCTCGGACTTAAATTCTGGTCTGAGGGTTGGAAGAGAGTAGCCTATATTTAGTCTCATGAGATCAGCTGCTGAATTGTATTTCTGTGCATAATTTCCTTAGATAAATTGAGATTGAAATCCCTTCCAACTTCTCCTTCAGCACTTCAAGATTGAAGGCTGTAACCATTCATTCGTACGTCGGAGCAGAACGAGCGCTGTATCTGTGTGTTTCTCACACGTTAGTGTATCTTCCGTCATGTTTTATTCTGATATAGCATATGTGGAGCCTCCGTGGCTCAGGCGGCAGCGCGCCGGCCTCTCACCGCTGGATACCGTGGTTCACATCCCGGTCACTCAATGTGGGATTTGTGCTGGACAAAGCGGAGGCGGGACAGGGTTTTCTCCGGGTACTCCGATTTTCCCTGTCATTTTTCATTCCAGCAACACTCTCCAATATCATTTCATTTCATTAGTCATTCATTAATCATTATCCCAGAGGAGTGCGACAGGCTTCGGCAGCCGGCACATTTCCTATCCTCGCCGCTAGATGGGGGCTTCATTCATTCCATTCCTGACCCGGTCGAATGACTGGAAACAGGTTGTGGATTTTCATAGCATATGTGCATTCTTCTTACTGAATTAGCCAGTTATTTAAGCGCACACCTGCATGGTCCAAGTTTGCAAGACCGAATCCTGGCAGAGGTGGTTTGTATTTAACAGATACTAAAAACTAAAAACAAGCGTTAGATTTTCGGTTATCATACCTACGAGAATTAACAGTTTCCTGAACAAACATCTAGAATGTGATGTGTCTTAACATAATTAGCTACTGAAGATATGTTAAATGGACAGCGCCGTTAATTAGTTAAAACATTAATTTTATTTTATTGGTTTTACGTCCTGCTAAATACATTCTTACTCTTTTTTGGAGACGCCGATGTACCGAAATTTTGTCCTGCAATAGTTATTTTACGTGCTTCTAAATCTACTAATAGCCATGAGTTTTTTGTTTTTGTTTTTGCTAGGTGCTTTACGTCGCACCGACACAGATAGGTCTCATGGCGACGATGGGACAGGAAAGGGCTAGGAGTGGGAAGGAAGCGGCCGTGGCCTTAATTAAGGTACAGCCCCAGCATTTGCCTGGTGTGAAAATGGGAAACCACGGACAACCATTTCAGGGCTGCCGGCAGTGGGATTCGAACCTACTATCTCCCGAATACTGGATACTGGCCGCACTTAAGCGACTACAGCTATCGAGCTCGGTCCCTGAGTTTTGAATTGTTTAGAAGGGTTATAGGGACGTTAATTCAGAGAAACGGTGGAGTAGGGAGCGGTCTTAATGGTGTGGGGATCTGGACGTCAAGTACATACATACATACATACATACATACATACATACATACATACATACATACATACATACATTATCATTATAGACTGTTATGCCTTTCAGCGTTCAGTCTGCAAGCCTCTGTGAATTTACTAAACGTCGCCACAATCCGCGATTTGCAACTAGTGTTTTGGCCTCATTTAGTTCTATACCTCTTGCATTTAAATCGTTAGAAACTGAGTCTAACCATCGTCGCCTTGGTCCACCTCTACTTCTGTTACCCTCCATAGCAGAGTCCATTATTCTCCTAGGTAAACTATCCTCCTCCATTCGCCTCACATGACCCCACCACCGAAGCCGGTTTATGCGTACAGCTTCATCCATCGAGTTCATTCCTAAATTAGCCTTTATCTCCTCATTCCGAGTACCCTCCTGCCATTGTTCCCACCTGTGTGTACTAGCAATCATTCTTGCTACTTTCATGTCTGTTACTTCTAACTTATGAATAAGATATCCTGAGTCCACCCAGCTTTCGCTCCCGTAAAGCAAAGTTGGTCTGAAAACAGACCGATGTAAAGATAGTTTCGTCTGGGAGCTGACTTCCTTCTTACAGAATACTGTTGATCGCAACTGCGAGCTCACTGCATTAGCTTTACGACACCTTGATTCAATCTCACTTACTATATTACCATCCTGGGAGAACACACAACCTAAATACTTGAAATTATCGACCTGTTCTAGCTTTGTATCCCCAATCTGACATTCAATTCTGTTGAATTTCTTACCTACTGACATCAATTTAGTCTTCGAGAGGCTAATTTTCATACCATACTCATTGCATCTATTTTCAAGTTCCAAGATATTAAACTGCAGGCTTTCGGCACAATCTGCCATTAAGACCAAGTCGTCAGCATAAGCCAGACTGCTTACTACATTTCCACCTAACCGAATCCCTCCCTGCCATTTTATACCTTTCAGCAGATGATCCATATAAACTACGAACAGCAAAGGTGAAAGATTACAGCCTTGTCTAACCCCTGTAAGTACCCTGAACCAAGAACTCATTCTACCATCAATTCTCACCGAAGCCCAATTGTCAACATAAATGCCTACTTTTAATTCCTTAGTCCCCCAGTATAGCGAACATCTTTTCCCTCGGTACCCTGTAATTTGCTTTCTCTAGATCTACGAAACATAAACACAACTGCCTATTCCTCACGTAGCATTTTTCAATTATCTGGCGCATACTGAAAGTCTGATCCTGACAGCCTCTCTGTGGTCTGAAATCACACTAGTTTTCATGCAACTTCCTCTCAACGACTGATCGAACCCTCCCTTCCAAGATGCCAGTGAATACTTTGCCTGGTATACTAATCAATGAGATACCTCGATAGTTGTTGCAATCCTTCCTGTTCCCTTGTTTAGAGATAGGTGCAATTACTGCTTTTGTCCAATCTGAAGGTACGTTACCAGCACTCCATGCTAATCTTACTACTCTATGAAGCCATTTCATCCCTGCCTTCCCACTATACTTCACCATTTCAGGTCTGATTTCATCTATTCCTGCTGCTTTATGACAATGGAGTTTATTTACCATCCTTTCTACTTCCTCAAGCGTAATTTTACCAACATGATTTTCCTCCTCCTCATGAGCTTGGCTGTTCGCAACACCACCAGGATGATTTCCTTTTACATTGAGAAGATGTTCAAAATATTCCCTCCACCTCTCCAGCGATTCTCTGGGATCTATTATGAGTTCACCTGAATAACTCAAAACACTGTTCATTTCCTTTTTCCCTCCCTTCCTAAGATTCTTTATTACTGTCCAGAAAGGTTTCCCTGCTGCTTGACCTATCCTTTCCTGGTTATTACCAAAATCTTCCCAAGACTTCTTTTTGGATTCAACAACTATTTGTTTCGCTCTGTTTCTTTCATTTACGTACAAATTCCTGCCTGCCTCGGCCCTTGTTTGGACGTCAAGTAGGAGTGAAATAAAAATGTTAATGTTGAACTGGCGAAGTATTGTAAAGAACGGAATAGAATTACATAATTTAGTAGATGTATACTTACAAAATATTATAATAGGAGTAGAATCTTGGCTGAGGAATAATATAATGGATGCAGACATTGTCTCACTGAACTGCAGTGTTTATCGTAGATACAGGAGAGGAATGGTACGAGGGGGAGTATTCATTCTGGTGAAAGAAGAATTTGTAAGCTACGAAAGAATTAAAGATGACAAACATGAAATCCTAGGTGTAAGGCTCATCTCTAAAAGTAATAGGCAACTTGATGTTATTGGAGTGTACAGACCTGGGAAGGATTACACAGGCGCTGATTCGGAATTATTTGATAAGATAACCAGCTATGTGGGAAACGATTCTGAAGGGAACGTTATTGTAGCAGGTGATCTCAATTCACCAGATGTCAATTGCTAGTTGCTTTACGTCGCACCGAAACAGATAGGTCTTATGGCGACGATGGGACAGGAAAGGGCTAGGAGTGGGAAGGAAGTGGCCGTGGCCTTAATTAAGGTACAGCCCCAGCATTTGCCTGATGTGAAAATGGGAAACCACGGAAAACCATTTTCAGGGCTGCCGACAGTGGGGTTCGAACCTACTATCTCCCGAATACTGGATACTGGCCGCCAGATGTCAATTAGGAAGGTAGGAAGTATGACCAACAAATGACAAATAAGTTAATTTGGGAAGGACAGCTGAATCAGAAAGTGATGGAACCAACTAGAGGGAAGGATATTCTGAGCATGGTGCTGCTAAAATCAGATAAGCTCTATAGAGAAAATGAAGTAATAGATGGTAGTAGTGAACACGAAGCTGTTTTTATCGTAGATAAATTTAAATGTGATAGAAAGGGAAGTCATAGAAGAAAGACTATTAGGCAGTACCATATGGCTGATAAGACAGGCGTGAGGGAGTTTTTTCAAAAGTAATTTTGATCGGTGGAAAACGGTAAATAAAAATGTAAACGGACTTTAGGGTGGATTTTAGAGCAATTGTCGAGGAATGTGAAAACCGGTATGAACCTTTAAAGGTGGTAAGGAATGGTAAAGACCCACCATATTATAACAAAGAAATACAGAGCCTAAAACGGAGGTGCAGGTTGGAAAGAAAGAGTTAGAAATGGTTGTGCAAGTAAGGAGAAATTGAAGAAACTTACTAGGAAATTGAAACTAGTGAAGAAGTCAGCTCAAGATAAGACGATGGCAAGCATAACTGACAGTCATAACACATTTCAGTGAAAAATGGAAGGGTACGTATATGTACCTTAAGGCAGAAACAGGTTCCAAGAAAGACATTACAGGAATCGTAATGAACAAGGGCAATGTGTATGTGAGGACCTCGAGAAGGCAGAACTTTTCAGTCAGCAGTGTGTAAAGATTGTTGGTTACAAGGATAATGCCCAAATAGAGGAGGTGACTAATAACAATGAAGTTTTGGAATTTCTTTCCTTCTTTCTTAATCTGCTTATCCTCCAGGGTCGGTTTTTCCCTCGGACTCAGCGAGGGATCCCACCTCTAGTGCCTCATGGGCAGTGTCCTGGAGCTTCAGACTCAGGGTCGGGGGATACAACTGGGGAGGATGACCAGTACCTCGCCCCGGCGGCCTTACCTGCTATGCTGAACAGGGGCCTTGCGGGGGATGGGAAGATAGGAAGGGATAGACAAGGAAGAGGGAAGGAAGCGTCCGTGGCCTTAATTTGGGTACCATCCCGGCATTTGCCTGTAGGAGAAGTAGAAAACCACGGAAAACCACTTCCAGGATGGCTGAGGTGGGAATCGAACCCACATCTACTCATTTGACCTCCCGAGGCTGAGTGGACCACGTTCCAGCCCTCGTACCACTTTTCAAATTCCGTGGCAGAGCCAGGAATCGAACCCGGGCCTCCGGGGGTGGCAGCTAATCGCACTAACCACTACACAACAGAGGCGGACAAGTTTTGGAATTTACCTACCATAACAATTTCAATAAGATACAAAAGTTGAAAACCAGAAAAGCAGCTGGAAACGGTAAGATTGCTGGGGATATAGGGGCTGCCTGGGCGAGGCGGTAAAGGAGTGCTCGGTTCGCCCGGAAGGACGTCGGTTCGTTTCCCCGCCAGGAAGTCGTAAAATGTAATTAACGAGGTTTCCACTTCCGGAGGTGCACATGGCCCTGTGGTTCACCCAGCCTACACTAGAAATGAGTAACAGGTTAATTCCTGGTGGCAACGGTGGCCGGGCGTAGAGCTAACCACTCTACCCCATCAGGTGCTGAAACTACGGGTAGTGGAAGCCTTTACCTTCCACCCCTCCAAGGGCCTTCATGACCTGTACGGATATGACTTGCTTGCTTGCTTTGACTTCTGTGGATATACTGCACCCACTCACCTCCTGAGTCCCAGACTAGCCTTAATCTCAGGGGTGATCAGTTCGTAAAAGATAAAACATTTTAATTAAAAAACCAATCAAAATATATATCGGCGCACCAAATAAACACAGGGATGAACGGGGCATGCCAATTAAGGTAACGGGGGACGGCTCATTCATGGATACAAATTACAGACTCCACAATAGGACTGGGAAGTGACAACTTTAATTTCATGGGCATACTGGACTAACTACAATAAAAAGATATGGAAACTGTTTCCTATTGAAATTGCAATGAGGAGCAATTTATTGACTTATTTTTCAAACTGCACAAGATGACAATTATTACATTGGGACACTTCCATCCTGAAAAATAAATGACATAATACTTGGATTCACCTCACTACTCTGGTAGTGTACAATATTTGGTGAATTCGCCCCATTGGTTATTGGGGATCGAATCCACATCCGTATGAGTGGACGTTTCACCGCTGGAGATCTTCTTTCGGAGACGAAGGCATGAGAGTAATTATTTACTGTCATCTCCTCGTTCCGTTGTACATGAGACACTTCCGGCATGTACATTCTGGTGAGCCGGACCCCCACCGTGGAAATGTTATCGTATTTAAAAACGGGAATTTATAGTACGGAAAAACTCTAGCCTATATTTCCAGATTCACAAACATGCTCATTAACTCAAAGCTTGTCTCAATATTTACATTTGTCAATACAAGACGTACGGAAAGGTTCAATACTATGCTCTGACAATGAAGACATGTGTCGTCCGTGGGTTATTTCGTATCTACCCCCGTGAAAACCCAACATCTGGTTCCGACCAGTTCGACACAGGACGACTGTCCCTATCATATCCTCCTATGATAATTAAATAATCTCATCATTCTTGATCTGATCATTATCATATTCTGTGATTACCATCAATTATTTTATTATTATCATTAATTTCAATTAGAATCCTATATTTGATTATTATCATTTATCATCCGGGATGGTTATATGTTAACCCTTGCCGACGTTTCAAACGAAGGGTCGTTCTTCCTCGCAATTTATCCGCACAATTTAATGATCAGTTTCCTAATAAATTATTATTATTACTATTATTATTATTATTATTATTATTATTATTATTATTATTATTATATTCGTGACAATGAATCATCGTCCATAAAATATCTTAATTTCCTTTCATCATAATTATTATTCTCAAATTACTATTGCAAGTTCTTCTTCTGCTTCTTCAACTTTTTTTTTTATTATTATTATTATTATTATTATTATTATTATTATTATTATTATTATTATTATTATTATTAATATATTCATCAGTGGAGATTATCATTATAGCATCACTTATTCATCATGGATTTAATATTTTACCTTGATCTCACCATAATTATTCTCAAATTAATCGAATAAATTCTTCCTATTATTCCTCTTCATATTATTATTATTATTATTATTATTATTATTATTATTATTATTATTATTATGGTAACTTAATTTCACGTGTTACACTACCGTTAGCGATATTTATGGTTAATGCATAAGCTTTTACAATTTCGGTCTACTTTGGCACTAAGAAATTGATTTAAGACAAGATTCACTTGGATTATTATTATTATTATTATTATTATTAAAATGGAAAGTTTATATTTTAATGTCCACTCTCTAGAATTCAGTCACATATGTTAAATCCCGTTATGAACCACCAAGATCTGCTTTATATCGGTCGGGACAACACGGTATTCGGGATCGCACCTTCAGTTTCGTACTGCCGTTAATTTTATGGGGACACATGTCCTCCTAAGACACATCTCACAACCTATGGCACATCGCAGCTGGGCAAATACCTCCAATGCCGGCGATTGCTAAACTATTCCTTCCAATTAATTTGAAGTCCATCTTTTTCTTCATTGGACCTCCTCAAACATTTAATTCGTAAATTAATCCTCGGTGCGTGGATTCTGCCACTCATAACACCGGAATCGGTATTTTATATCATCTTAGGCCTTGAGATTCATCTATTTCATCATTACAAACAGTACGGCTCAATTTTACTTCATGCCGGATTTTCGTCCCTCATTACTTCCAACTCTAAATATGGGCTCAAACCACTCTGGGCTTTCAACATATCGTGACCATTCTAATTAACGTGCCTCTATCGCTTTTTAACGAACTTTAATGGTTAAGATAAAGTCCAAAAACGTGAAATCAACAGTTTACGTAAAATTAAACTTACTGCCCGAATTAAATTCTTTAACGCTACATGTCATCTCCACATCGATTATTATTTGCACTAGCCAACTCACGAAGCACTGTCATTATTATTATTCTTTAACTTGCAAACGCTTAAATTATTATTATTATTATTATTATTATTATTATTATTATTATTATTAGTTTACTTTCCTTTGCCAACTCACAAACATTATTATTATCTCTCACTCGCAAACACACCCAGCAGTATTACTATTATTACAGAACTTGCGAACACACAAAGCACATAAAGCATTATTATTATTATTATTATTATTATTATTATTATTATTATTATTATTATTATTATTATTATTATTATTAAGACCTTCCGTAGGCGACACAAATTTTATACTGTGGCACTGTCATAATCTGGCTGTCTGGTAACAAATATTCATACTAACATACAAATAATCACCGCAGTGATTGAAATCAAATAAATGGGTTAGCACAAAAAGAAATCTAACACTTGAAATGAACTTAAATCAAAGTATCCACAAACAGCATGCATTAATTGAAAGAAATATCCCATATTTACATTATATACAATAAACAAATACTCAATTAATCTAACCCATTATTACGTTAATATAAATTAGTTCGTCCGTCTATTAAAAAAATCATGGATTCGGGAGGCGAACCATGTTAAGTAACCATGATTAATCTACACTGAACCCCGTTTTGTCGCGATAACATCCCCAAATATTAAATTTGTGTACTCATTCCTATGTAGAATTCCATTGTCTCGTAGCGGATGAGAAGCCTCATGGCCCCATGGTAATTTTACTCGAACATCATATCGCACTTTATAAATTTAACACAATAAAACACTTCTGGGCGACTACCCATGATTAATACCTTACTAGAGAATTTACACTAATTTATACAAGAATAAAAAACACTTATAGGTGCCTCTAGACCCATTACATTTGCACAATATATTCTTCCTTGAGCCCGAACCACAGGATGTGACACAATACGACGAAGTGTCGTTTCATTCGAACCGGCGCGTATTGCGTTCTTTATCCGGCACTTCCTGATGTGTACGTGGCCGTCTCGTGATCGCCTCGCTCCTACAGTTCCCTGCTACAATAATTGTTACACCGTCTATCATGAAATATTTATTTCAGACTCTGAACAATGCCTTCAAAAATTACCATCGGCATTCCGTCGATCCTTAAAATTCCAACACATGAAATGTTGAGAAATATATTATTTTCACATACAGATATACTGATAATTTACACCCGATGTTCTGAATAATTATCACTGTTCGTCTTCACCTTCATGACTACTAACGTACTTTCAACTCTAACAGAATCTATAATGCGTTTTCTGGTACTGAGTTACAGAGTCACCGTGTCAGCGTATCAAATTATTTCAAAAAAACTGGTTTATGTGAAGCTCGACTCCCTAGTATATATGGTCGACCTGGTTTCGCGCGTGGGTCATCCGTGGTCTTACCAGAGGGAGGGGGTTAGTTATCCTAAATCGGCATTTGCAGGTGAATTTGGATCTCTTAATTTATCACACTTAATAAACTGGCGATACACATTCACGTGTCGTATTCTGATCTCATATCGTTCGGCGATCACGGAGATATCACTTGATTTCTGTCCTCCACTTTTCGCGCGCTAAGTCGGCGTCCCTGATGGCGTGATCATCTTGACCAATGGCGAGCTAGCGTGGGCCATTTCCAAGAATTCTTTACTTTAATTTATTACAATTAATCAACATTGGGATGATATCACAAAAATCCCCTCTGTTCAATTTTGTGGTTGGAATAATTTAATTATTTTTATCGGAGAAGCTAACTGGAGTTCGCCTTGGTTTCTCTTATGTTGGCGCATCTGCGAGTCTCTGATACATTTTGTCATTGGCTAACACCGCAGCGGTTAGTTCAAATATCTCTTCCTTGCAACCTGACGACAAAATGCCTCGAGGCGTTGGAAACTCTATTTCGTCATCTCCTTCGTATTTTGTGTCACACCGGCTGCACCTTGTTCAGAAATAAATGCTCTCTCACTTCCTTGTTGCAATTAGGACTGTTGGTGTGAGTTTTAGATTTAATCCTCTTAGCTTTCGACAAAGAAATAATACTACCCATAATTGACAGGCTTAACTCTTGGCGACAGATTGTCAAGAATACGTCTGACTATGTTGAAATTCTTCCGTCCACACCAAACTGACATTGTACATAATGTAATATTCCCATATGTCTGAATTTATATTATAATATCAAATCATGATAACTATGGCCCATCTCATCCGGGTACAATACTATACACAATGTTTTGGGATATAGTACCATATCTGAAGTACTTATTTGATTACTACTTGCATGAAGGAGCACTACCTAATGAAATGAGAGCTGCTACAGTAGCCCCTATCCATGAAGGAATGTCTGATAAACATTAAGCCGAAAATTACAGGCCAGTCAGTTTGACATGTGTTACATGTAACCTTTGGGAAAGGAGTATTTCTGATTATTAGGGCTCGGATGTTTAGGAAAATTCATATTTTTTCTTTGTCGCTATTTTCTTGCCTGATTGGATTTTGGTACAAATCGGGTGATTATCTTCACAATTAAGTGATTTTTATTTGTCATATAGATGCATATTTTGGCTATTTTTTGTCATAATGTCATATTTTTAGCAATTTTCGTAGAAACGTCATATTTCGGCGTTTTGGAGACAGCTATAGCAGTGCGAAATCATCATCAACTTACCGAATGAAACTAGTATTCACAAAACTGCTTTTCTGTATCACATCTGTAGTTAATACAAGTGGAATGCTCTGACTCTTTTATCAAGATTGTGCAGGAATTGTTTTGTAGCAGTTTTTCAGAAAGTCAGGCATGTATTAAGTTGAAATTTGGAATTATATGAAGTGCAATTACTCGTTTGGAGTCCTCGGACACTCTCGGCACTAAAAGTCATACGCCATTTAATTTCGCTCGTTTGGAAGCTGCTAGCTTAGAAATTCATGCAAGTATTGAAATTGCGAGAAGTGTTGAAGTTTCAGTACAACAATCACATGGAATAGTTGGCGTCAGTGTGAAACGGAAACTTCAAAATGTGCTTAATTGAAGTGACGGTTTTCGCTGTGTGTGCAAGATAAATGATGTTCTTAGAGGAGAAGGTATCAGTACACTTCACGATGAGTGCATACTCGACAGCAGTGATTTAACATTCATTAAATATGCACCAATAACGTCTTGTGACGTAGAGAGGACCTTCTCTTCTTACCAAAATACACTGACTGACAGAGCAAATGCAACACCAAGAAGGAGTGGTTCGAAAGGGATGAAAGTTGGGGAAAAAACACAGACGGCACGGACGAATAATTGATGTTTATTTCAAACCGATATGCAGGTTACACAATGCGCACGGCATCGACTCAGTAGGATGTAGGACCACCGCGAGCGGCGATGCACGCAGAAACACGTCGAGGTACAGAGTCAATAAGAGTGCGGATGGTGTCCTGAGGGATGGTTCTCCATTCTCTGTCAACCATTTGCCACAGTTGGTCGTCCGTACGAGGCTGGGGCAGAGTTTGCAAACGGCGTCCAATGAGATCCCACACGTGTCCGATTGGTGAGAGATCCGGAGAGTACGCTGGCCACGGAAGCATCTGTACACCTCGTAGAGCCTGTTGGGAGATGCGAGCAGTGTGTGGGCGGGCATTATCCTGCTGAAACAGAGCATTGGGCAGCCCCTGAACGTACGGGAGTGCCACCGGCCGCAGCACATGCTGCACGTAGCGGTGGGCATTTAACGTGCCTTGAATACGCACTAGAGGAGACGTGGAATCATACGCAATAGCGCCCCAAACCATGATGCCGCGTTGTCTAGCGGTAGGGCGCTCCACAGTTACTGCCGGATTTGACCTTTCTCCACGCCGACGCCACACTCGTCTGCGGTGACTATCACTGACAGAACAGAAGCGTGACTCATCGGAGAACACGACGTTCCGCCATTCCCTCATCCAAGTCGCTCTAGCCCGGCACCATGCCAGGCGTGCACGTCTATGCTGTGGAGTCAATGGTAGTCTTCTGAGCGGACGCCGGGAGTGCAGGCCTCCTTCAACCAATCGATGGAAAATTGTTCTGGTCGATATTGGAACAGCCAGGGTGTCTTGCACATGCTGAAGAATGGCGGTTGACGTGGCGTGCGGGGCTGCCACCGCTTGGCGGCGGATGCGCCGATCCTCGCGTGCTGACGTCACTCGGGCTGCGCCTGGACCCCTCGCACGTGCCACATGTCCCTGCGCCAACCATCTTCGCCACAGGCGCTGCACCGTGGACACATCCCTATGGGTATCGGCTGCGATTTGACGAAGCGACCAACCTGCCCTTCTCAGCCCGATCACCATACCACTCGTAAAGTCGTCTGTCTGCTGGAAATGCCTCCGTTGACGGCGGCCTGGCATTCTTAGCTATACACGTGTCCTGTGGCACACGACAACACGTTCTACAATGACTGTCGGCTGAGAAATCACGGTACGAATTGGGCCATTCGCCAACGCCGTGTCCCATTTATCGTTCGCTACGTGCGCAGCACAGCGGCGCATTTCACATCATGAGCATACCTCAGTGACGTCAGTCTACCCTGCAATTGGCTTAAAGTTCTGACCACTCCTTCTTGGTGTTGCATTTGCTCTGTCAGTCAGTGTATGTTAAGAGATAAGTGGAGGTCTTTCGCGTCTGATGCTTTGAGGATGAATCTTGTCATACACTTAAATTTCACTCGCGGAAAAGAATGAAAAAGTTATATGAGTTTGTGTTATATGTATCCATAATGTATCGAAAGACATCTACTTAATTCCACTTAATTCGTTTCGTGGTGCTCAATTTAAACTTAAACGCACTTCATTAATATTAATGTAATCTGGCCTTAAACGTTCCAATTTCTAGTTTTCCCCTATTTCAAACCACCAATGCAGGGTACAGGCTGACTTTTAAAATGTTGTGTGATCTGATAATCTTAGCGAACTTAGTACTTTATAGGTACGTATTCACAAATGTTTGATAAGTGAATCGAGGACAATACACTGTGAATAACGGATAAACATGTACATTCAGAAAATGAATATGAAAGTAAGAATAAAGTAGTTAACAAATATGTATCAAAGGATTTGCCGTTTCTATTTATGAGGAACTTCCTCTAAAATGGCTATATTTAGATTAATAACTTCCGGTTCATATTTTGTCATTTTTACGTCATATTTTGTCACCTTTGAGGTCATATTTAGTCACTTTTGATGTCATACTTCGTCACTTTTTAGGTCAGATTTGCTTGCTTATTTGGGCTATTTTTAGGTCTTAAACATCGGAGCCCTACTGATTATATTAGGCAAGTTTGCGAAATGAATAACTGGTTCGATAGATGGCAATTCAGGTTTAGGAAATTTTATCCACTGAAGCCCAAATTGTAGCATTCCAGCAAGGTATAGCAGATACCCTAGATTCAGGAGGTCAAATGGACTATGTCGCAATTGACCTACCTAAGGCTTTTGATGGGGTAGTGCACGGGAGACTACTGGCCAAAGTGAGTGCAATTGGACAGGACAAAAGAGTGACTAAATGGATGGCTATATTTCTAGAAAATAAAACTCAGAGAATTAGAGTAGGTGAAGCATTATATGTCCGCCTCTGTGGTTTAGTGGTTTAGTGTGATTAGCTGCCATCCCCCGGAGGCCCGGGTTCGATTCCGGGCTCTGCCACGAAATTTGAAATGTGGTACGAGGGCTGGAACGGGGTCCACTCAGCCTTGGGAGGCCAACTGAGTAGAGGTGGGTTCGATTCCTACCTCAGTCATCCTGGAAGTGGTTTTCCGTGGTTTCCCACTTCTCCTCCAGGCAAATGCCGGGATGGTACCTAACTTAAGGCCACGGCAGCTTCCTTCCCTCCTCCTTCTTTATCCCTTCCAATCATCCCATCCCCTGACAAGGCCCAATGTTCAGCATAGCAGGTGAGGCCGCCTGGGCGTGTTACCGGTCATTCTCCCCATTTGTATCCCCCGACCCAATGTCTCACACTCCAGGACACTACCCTTGAAGCGGTAGAGGTGGGATCCCTCGCTGAGTCCGAGGAAAAAGCCCACCCTGGAGGTTAAACAGATTAAGGAGAAGAAGAAGAAGTATTATTTTGAATAATAATAATAATAATAATAATAATAATAATCATCATCAATAATCTAAAGGCTAATGACTTGCCGATGCAACCACTCACTTCTTTCAGGTTAGGGGCGTGCGGCTGTGAGCTTTCATCCGGGAGGGAGTGGGTTCGAATCCCACTGTCGGCAGCTCTGAAGATGTTTTTCCGTGGTTTCCCATTTTTACACCAGGCAAATGCTGGGGATGTACTCACTAGCAAAAAAGGAATAATAATAATAATAATAATAATAATAATAATAATAATAATAATAATAATAATAATAATAATAATAATAATAATAATAATAATACAACTCTCACTAAACCGTTATTTTATACAATAAAACAGATAATCTTTTAAGTGGTAAGATTACCTCAAAATAAATTATTAAACATTTTCAATAAGAAAAATATTTTTAAATACATGGTTAGGTTATCTAAAGCAACAGAATGTACCAGCTAATGTTAATACTACTAGAACAAAAATTACATATGAGACTGTTTTGAAAATTGTATCTGTTTTATGTATCTCACGTCAACACTAATCTCTTGTTCGCAATCAAGACACAACCCCTCTAACTCCTACAGAGGGTTGCCCCAGTTAATACAGGGCGAGACCTTTGGCGTATGTGTCGCTCCTGGAAGCAGCTGCATGCCGCTTTTTTCTTCTTCTTTTTGGTTCTTTCTGGTCAGTATGATTTAGAAAAGTGCGCATACAGTCATATTATAACATTGTTGCCTATTGGGGTGGTGTGAATAAAAATGAGTCTAAACGAGTGAGCGTGTGCTCCCTCAGTGCCTGAGTGTCTTCCTGCCGATGAGCTTCCACTCCGCATTTGCGGTGAATAAAAATGTAGAGCGGAAGCACAGCGTAAATTCGAGTGTTTGGAGCAGCCACTCAGTGTCACTGATCAAAGTCGTGCACGTGCCATGTATACAACACTTCGATGACTTTCGAACAGTGTGGAATTCCAGTCCGCTTTTATCTTCATTTAAAGGAACATACAATTCTGTTTTCAAATTCACGGGCACAATAAAACAGTGCAATAAATTCAGTTCAGTGTGAACTACTTACTAAATTCAACTTAAATATTTCCGTCCAACAACTGTTGGTAAAAAGTCACAAAACATGAAAAAAGACTGAAATATAAATTCGAATTAATGCGTACGCAAAACAAATGCATATCGTTAAAATAATGGGAGAAGCGGCTGATGAATCTGATGCAGGGGGAGAATAACCCCACCATCGGCCGGCTGAAAGGTAGGAAATCATAGCTTTGAATATTACGACAACATAAATACATTGAGGAAAATGATTTAACGTAAATAACAAAAATGAATTATGATGCAAATAATATATTGCCAATTGGATGTAATTTTTAAGGAGTCAGATCTGCAGGACCGAATGAGTTGGCCGTGCGGTTAAGGGCGCGCAGCTGTGAGCTTGCATCAGGGAGATAGTGGGTTCGGTCCCCACTGTCGGCAGCCCTGAAGATGGTTCTCCGTGGTTTCCCACTTGAACACTAGGCAAATGCTGGGGTTGTACCTCAATTAACGCCACGGCCGCTTCCTTCCTACTCCGACGCCATTCCTATCCCATCGTCGCCATAATACCTATCTGTGTCAGCGCGACGTAAAGCAAGTTGTAAGATCTGCAGAAGTTGTCATTCCTTCGACTTCCAACAGAGGCGTCATAACTCTGCAAACATCGGAGTACCTCCAAATTCGGGAGTCATCGACAGATTCAGGCTGCGATACATCTACACTGGTTGACTTATTCCTCTCCAATGCAAGTGGCCTGTACATTAATGCTAGGGACGCCTTTTCTGTAAATGTAGTCATTCCCATGAACATGTGGCTTCTGAATTTGTACATGAGTGCAGTCCACAGTTCTGGCAGCGTAAGGGAAGCTAAAACGTTCTTGCCACTTAGCCCATGCTTCCTGCATCTAAGCAACATTTGTTGGAATTACATCTAATAATCTGCTTTCTTTTCTGATCATGTCAAAACCTGCGAAAATATTTTTGACACAATGCTCCGAGATGTCTTCACCAACTCCACTCTGAAACCAAGAGTCACCAACATAACGCAAGAAGATTTACATTTTTTTCTTCATTTGTTAGTGCACGAGGAAATTAGACAGAAGTACATGGATATGATTAGTGAGAAGTTTCGAACAGTAGACAGTAAGCAGGTTCAGGATATAGAAAGTGAATGGGTGGCATACAGGGATGCTGTAGTAGAAACAGCAAGGGAATGCCTAGGAACAACTGTGTGTAAAGATGGGAAAAGACGAACATCTTGGTGGAATGATGAAGTGAGAGCAGCCTGTAAACGTAAAAAGAAGGCTTATCAAAAATGGCTACAAACAAGGGCCGATGCAGACTGAGATTTGTACGTAGATGAAAGAAACGGAGCGAAACAAATAGTTGTTGAATCCAAAAGGAAGTCATGGGAAGATTTTGGTAATAACCTGGAAAGGCTAGGTCAAGCAGCAGGAACACCTTTCTGGACAGTAATAAAGAATCTTAGGAAGGGAGGGAAAAAGGAAATGAACAGTGTTTTGAGTAATTCAGTTGAACTCATAATAGATCACAGGGAATCGCTGGAGAGGTGGAGGGAACATTTTGAACATCTTCTCAATGAAAAAGGAAATCATCCTGATGGTGTTGCAAACAGCCAAGCTCATGAGGAGGAGGAAAATTATGTTGGTGAAATTATGCTTGAGGAAGTGGAAAGGATGGTAAATAAACTCCATTGTCATAAGGCAGCAGGAATAGATGAAATTAGACCTGAAATGGTGAAGTATAGTGGGAAGGCAGGTATGAAATGGCTTCATAGAGTAGTAAAATTAGCGTCGAGTGTTGGTAAGGTACCTTCAGATTGGACAAAACCAGTAATTGCACCTATCTATAAGCAAGGGAACAGGAAGGATTGGAACAACTATCGAGGTATCTCATTGATTAGTATACCAGGCAAAGTATTCACTGGCATCCTGGAAGGGAGGGTGCGAGCAGTCGTTGAGAGAAAGTTGGATGAAAACCAGTGTGGTTTCAGACCACAGAGAGGCTGTCAGGATCAGATTTTCAGTATGCGCCAGGTAATTGAAAAATGCTACGAGAAGAACAGGCAGTTGTGTTTATGTTTCGTAGATCTAGAGAAAGCATATGACAGGGTACCGAGGGAAAATATGTTCGCCATACTGGGGGACTATGGAATTAAAGGTAGATTATTAGAATCAAATACATTTATGTTGACAATTGGGCTTCAGTGAGAATTGATTGTAGAATGAGTTCTTGGTTCAGGGTACTTACAGGGGTTAGACAAGGCTGTAATCTTTCACCTTTGCTGTTCGTAGTTTACATGGATCATCTGCTGAAAGGCATAAAATGGCAGGGAGGGATTCAGTTAGGTGGAAATGTAGTAAGCAGTTTAGCCTATGCTGACGACTTGGTCTTAATGGCAGACTGTGCCGAAAGCCTGCAGTCTAACATCTTGGAACTTGAAAATAGGTGCAATGAGTATGGTATGAAAATTAGCCTCTCGAAGACTAAATTGATGTCAGTAGGTAAGAAATTCAACAGAATTGAATGTCAGATTGGTGATACAAAGCTAGAACAGGTCGATAATTTCAAGTATTTAGGTTGTGTGTTCTCCCAGGATGGTAATATAGTAAGTGAGATTGAATCAAGGTGTCATAAAGCTAATGCAGTAAGCTCGCAGTTGCGATCAACAGTATTCTGTAAGAAGGAAGTCAGCTCCCAGACGAAACTATCTTTACATCGGTCTGTTTTCAGACCAACTTTGCTTTACAGGAGCGAAAGCTGGGTGGACTCAGGATATCTTATTCATAAGCTAGAAGTAACAGACATGAAAGTAGCAAGAATGATTGCTAGTACACACAGGTGGCAACAATGGCAGGAGGGTACTCGGAATGAGCAGATAAAGGCTAATTTAGGAATTAACTCGATGGATGAAGCTGTATGCATAAACCGGCTTCGGTGGTGGGGTCATGTGAGGCGAATGGAGGAGTATAGGTTACCTAGGAGAATAATGGATTCTGCTATGGAGGGTAAGAGAAGTAGGGGGAGACCAAGACGACGATGGTTAGACTCGGTTTCTAACGATTTAAAGATAAGAGGTATAGAACTAAATGAGACCACAACACTAGTTGCAAATCGCGGATTGTGGCGACGTTTAGTAAATTCTCAGAGGCTTGCAGACTGAACGCTGAAAGGCATAAGAGTCTATAATGATAATGTATGTATTGTTAGTGCACCACCTCTTGTTTCTTTGGAGTGCACAAGGAAATGCTCCGCTAAACATTCAGCATGCTCCTTGAAAATCCATAGCCTGTTTCCAGTCATCTGACCGGGTCAGGAATGGAATGAATGAAGCCCCATCTAGCGGCGAGGATAGGAATCGTGCCGGCTGCCGAAGCCTGTCTCACTCCACTCCTTTGGGGCAATGAGTAATGCCTGACAGATGAAATTATATGATATTGGAGAGTGTTGTTGGAATGAAAGATGACAGGAAAAACCGGAGTACTCGGAGAAAAACCTGTCCCGCCTCCGCTTTGTCCAGCACAAATCTCACATGGAGTGACCGAGGTTTGAACCACGGAACCCAAAGGTGAAAGGCCGGTGCGCTGCCGCCTGAGCCAAGGAGGCTCTTCAGCATGCTCCTTACTGGACCTATATAACTCTCTGTAATCAGGTTGAGATGATTCTCTGCGAAGGTTATATAATTTTCTTTTCTGATTAACCACTATAACCTCTGCCATGCCATTGAACTTGACACTATCATTTGGAGTCACCTACTGAATTAGCTCAAGGAAACATGAGCAGGCGCTTACCGAAAACGGTGCCTGCTTTATCTTTATTCACCAGAAATCTGGAGCGTTCACTCTGCTACTCAAGCGACTGGAGTGTGTGCTCAAGGTCAGAGGTCTGCTGTGAGTGAATGCTACCGACAGGCGTTTTTTATTCACGTCATTGCGAGTGCCTGGTCTAAATTCTCGAGTAAAGAGTGCGTGCTCATTTTTATTCACACCACCCATGGCCTGCCGAATTACAGATATGTGTCAGGGTTACGTTGTTGGCCTTTCCGATGCTAATTTCTCATTATCGAGGATTGTACAACAGTATACAGTGAAAGGTCCCAACACTAGTACGTCCTCTGTAGGCAATGCGATAAAATTACATCGGAATGGTTTCCCGCCAGAAACAACTTCGAAAAAACAGCCGCTGAGGAAAGTTCGACCATCCAGGACTCCGGACATCATTAAGAAGGTAACGGCTGCTGTCCTGAAGGAAAATCCACCAACTCAAACATACCTTGCCAGCCACACAAACACATCTAAAGGTACAGTCTACGGTATAATTAGAGAAGATATGAACCTGGTAATGCAGCATAAGGCACGTGGACATGTTTTGAAAGCAAGGGACATTATAGAACGGCTCACTAATGCCAGAAAATTATACGAAAACTACCTAGCAAGGGATAAATGGCAGTCGGCTGTTACCCTGGATGAAGCAATGGTTGATATGGATGACGCCAACAAGCCCCGGGCAATTTACTATCGCCCAAAAGGCCCAAAAGTGGCTCTCAAACTTCGTCAAGGAAAACTTTTTTTCCTAGAGGCTTTATATCGCGCCGACACAGATACGTCTTATGGCGACGATGGGAGAGGAATGGCCTAGCATTTGGAAGGAAGCGGCCGTGGCCTTAATTAAGGTACAGCCCCAGCATTTACCTGGTGTGAAAATGAGAAACCACGGAAAACCACCTTCAGCGCTGCCGGCAGTGGGATTCGAACCCAGTATCACCCGGATGCAAGCTCACAGCCGCGCGCCCCTAACCGCACGGCCAACTCACCCTGTCAAGGAAAAGAAAGAAAAGTTTGCTAGGTGATTTATGGTAGTGGCAGGGTATTGTGCCCGGGGTAAACTCAGAATCCTCAAAGTGTCGAAAAAACGTGTGAAGATCAATGCTACTTACTTCAAGAAGAATGACATGGACCCTATTTCGAAGAAGATATCCTTCGGCTGTACGGTCAGGATGCTTCAAATGTCTGGATCCGCATGGATAAAACATCCAGTCATACTGCCAAATCATCAGTCACCTACTACGAGAGAAAAGAAGCGGTGACGGGTGTCCGTGTCATACCATTTAGTAACATCCCTGTCAAATCCCCGGATGCCTCGCCGATGGATTTCTGTGCCTTCGGTCTCCTGAAAAGAGGGCTTACTTCTAGACGTCCCAGCACTATTGAGGGTCTTCGGAAAGTGTGCAAGGAGGTATGGGGCAATATTACTCTTCATGTACTCCGTGAAGTCTTCTACAGTGGAAATTGAGATGTAGGGCACTATTCTGTGCCCATGACTATTACATCGAGCACAACTGGGTCTGGAGAAAAGGAATCGCCTAGGACAAAAGGTATGTCAAAGTCGTCCAAACTTAACTGGGACGACTCTCCGTATTCAGAATAACATGACTGATCCTGCATACGGAGACAACATCCTCCAACTTGTAGCTACGGATTCACTGCCAATGTGGGCGATGGCTTTTCGCTAGTGGATGATAATGGTCGAGCCCATCAGTTCCTCCAGACACATGGCGTACAGCGAATGGAATAGCCGCCATATTCTGCGGACGTAAACTATGTTTAACATGCATGGCATGAACTGTAGAGAACAATTGCCCACCGTCCTAAACCTGCTATCAGAAACAGACTGAAGTTACTATATAACAGTGGGATAATCTGCTCCAAAACAAGTTGGTTTCTTTGGTGTTGAGTATGCGTCGTCGTGTTGAATCATGCTACAGGGTTTTTGATATACGAGGTATTGGTCTCTCGGACAATGAGAGAAAGCCCCACATTACCAACTTTGTGCTTTTGTTGCGTTTCTGATAGCTGAATGCATGTGTTTTCCCTTGTATATACCCTTCATTGTGTATAATCTACGTAGGGTACATATAGGAAAATAAAAGAATTGCACTAATCCAGGATTTGCAAAACTTTTTTTTGAGTACTGTACAGAGAATACCCGATTGAAATGGTCATGAGGCCTGTACTATCGCGATTCCATTACCGTGGTTATACTACTTTAAAAAATGGTACGATTTTGGATAGTGAAGTAGCGTACTGGCAGACTGGAAACCCAGTCGTAATCTAATCGGTTCAGTTCCATTAGAAATTCAGGTCGCGGGGGAAATCGTTATCTTATCTTGTTTTAAAGCGAACGCCGGACAAACGGTGCCCAGTGGCGGTGTGAGCAGACTTCCTCATAATTATGTCCAATAACATCATTTCAGTGTCCGTCTCTGTGGTGTAGTGGTTAGTGTGATTAGCTGCCACCCCCGGAGGCCCGGGTTCGATTTCCGGCTCTGCCACGAAATTTGAAAAGTGGTACGAAGGCTGGAACGGGGTCCACTCAGCCTCGGGAGGTCAAATGAGTATAGGTGGGTTCGATTCCCACCTCAGCCATCCTGGAAGTGGTTTTCTGTGGTTTCCCAATTCTCCTCCAGGCAAATGCCGGGTTGGTACCTAACTTAAGGCCACGGCCGCTTCCTTCCCTCTTCCTTGTCTATCCCTTCCAATCTACCCATCCCCCACCCAGGCCCTGTTCAGCATAGCAGATGAGACCACCTGGGCGAGGTACTGGTCCTCCTCCCCAGTTGTATCCCCGACCCAATGTCTGACGCTCCAGGAGGCGGTAGAGGTGTGATCCCTCTCTGAGCCCGAGGGAAAATCCAACCCTGGAGGGTAAACAGATAAAGTAAGTAACATCATTTCAGCACCTTGAAACTCCTCCGGAAGAAAACTGCTAATGCCAGATTAGTTTTGAAGAACAGTTCGAGCACACAATGGAGTAGTGTGATTTGTTATCACCAGGCGAGTCGGCCGTGTGGTTATGAGCGCGCAGCTGTGAGCTTGCATCCTGGAAATAGTGCGTTCGAACCCCACTGTCGGCAGCCATGTACGTTAATTAAGGCCACGGCCGCTTCCTCCCCACTCCAAGGACTTTCCTGTCCCATCTTCACCGTAAGCCCTTTCGGTGTGACGTAAAGCAAAAAAAATCGTTATTAAGTGTATTCCGATTGTGTCCGTACACGCTGGTCCCGCTTTCGTCAATCGGTTTCATATTAGTTTTAACCGAATATGAAATTGTAATTATATAACTATAAATATACTGTATATAACAGGCTAACTTATATAACGACCTCTCAGAGAGATGGTACCCATCCTTGCTTTCGTTTTAATTATGCCATGATGCCCGACTGGGTAGCGTGATGGTTGGACGTTATACTCCTACGCTCAAGGTTGAGAGACTGAATCCCGTGTGTCTGTCGATTAACTGTAACATTAAAGCCCGGCGTCTCGTAAATCTAATGGCAGTTAAAGAAACGTTAAACATGTAGAATTATTAATAAATTATAACATAACTGGCCTTCTGACTCTAATTTGGCAGGTTCGATCCTGGCTCAGTCCGGTGGTATTTGAAGGTGCTCAAATACGTCAGCCTCGTGTCGGTAGGTTTACTGGCACGTAAAATAACTCCTGCAGGACAAAATTCCTACATCTAGGCATCTCCGAAAACTGTCATAAAGTAGTTAGTGGGCCGTAAAACAATAACATTATTAGATACATCTTCATTTTAGACTGTTACGCTGTTCATTCTGCAAGCCTCTGTGAATTAACTGAGAGCCCTCACAATCCTCTATTTGCAACTAGTTCTGACACCTGCTTTAGTTCCACATTAACACACAAAATTACTGAGTTTACCCACCGTCGCATTGGTCTCTCCTTCTTTTCTTGTCCTGCATGCCTGACTCCATTATCCTTATGGGTAAATACTGTAATATAGTCCTCCATTCGCCTTATATATTCCCACTATCACAGCCACTTAGTACTCAGAACTTTACCATTGAGTTGATTCCTAACTAAGCCTCCACTGCGAGTATCCTACTGCCATTGTTCCCACCTATTTGTACGAGCAATCATTCTTGTTACTTTCATGTATATTACTTCCAGCTTATGAATAAGATATCCTAATTTCATCCAGCTTTCACTCTCATGTAGGCAAGTAGTGTGATATACAGGTAGTTTCGTCTGGAGTAGACTTGTTTCTTACAGAATACTGGCTACTGAGAGATCATTTTATTAACTTTGCTACATCTTTGTTCGATATAACTTACTAAACTACCATCATGGGAGAACACATCTTATTTACTTGAAAAGATCCAGCTAATACAGTCTCCCTATCTAAATAATATGAATACACTGACTGACAGAGCAAATGCAACACCAAGAAGGAGTGGTTCGAAAGGGATGAAAGTTGGGGAAAAAACAGAGACGGCACGGACAAATAATTGATGTTTATTTCAAACCGATATGCAGGTTACACAATGCGCACGGCATCGACTCAGTAGGATGTAGGACCACCGCGAGCGGCGATGCACGCAGAAACACGTCGAGCTACAGAGTCAATAAGAGTGCGGATGGTGTCCTGAGGGATGGTTCTCCATTCTCTGTCAACCATTTGCCACAGTTGGTCGTCCGTACGAGGCTGGGGCAGAGTTTGCAAACGGCCAATGAGATCCCACACGTGTTCGATTGGTGAGAGATCCGGAGAGTACGCTGGCCACGGAAGCATCTGTACACCTCGTAGAGCCTGTTGGGAGATGCGAGCAGTGTGTGGGCGGGCATTATCCTGCTGAAACAGAGCATTGGGCAGCCCCTGAACGTACGGGAGTGCCACCGGCCGCAGCACATGCTGCACGTAGCGGTGGGCATTTAACGTGCCTTGAATACGCACTAGAGGTGACGTGGAATCATACGCAATAGCGCCCCAAACCATTATGCCGCGTTGTCTAGCGGTAGGGCGCTCCACAGTTACTGCCGGATTTGACCTTTCTCCACGCCGACGCCACACTCGTCTGCGGTGACTATCACTGACAGAACAGAAGCGTGACTCATCGGAGAACACGACGTTCCGCCATTCCCTCATCCAAGTCGCTCTAGCCCGGCACCATGCCAGGCGTGCACGTCTATGCTGTGGAGTCAATGGTAGTCTTCTGAGCGGACGCCGGGAGTGCAGGCCTCCTTCAACCAATCGACGGGAAATTGTTCTGGTCGATATTGCAACAGCCAGGGTGTCTTGCACATGCTGAAGAATGGCGGTTGACGTGGCGTGCGGGGCTGCCACCGCTTGGCGGCGGATGCGCCGATCCTCGCGTGCTGACGTCACTCGGGCTGCGCCTGGACCCCTCGCACGTGCCACATGTCCCTGCGCCAACCATCTTCGCCACAGGCGCTGCACCGTGGACACATCCCTATGGGTATCGGCTGCGATTTGACGAAGCGACCAACCTGCCCTTCTCAGCCCGATCACCATACCCCTCGTAAAGTCGTCTGTCTGCTGGAAATGCCTCCGTTGACGGCGGCCTGGCATTCTTAGCTATACACGTGTCCTGTGGCACACGACAACACGTTCTACAATGACTGTCGGCTGAGAAATCACGGTACGAAATGGGCCATTCACCAACGCCGTGTCCCATTTATCGTTCGCTACGTGCGCAGCACAGCGGCGCATTTCACATCATGAGCATACCTCAGTGACGTCAGTCTACCTTGCAATTGGCATATAGTTCTGACCACTCCTTCTTGGTGTTGCATTTGCTCTGTCAGTCAGTGTAATATTAATTGCACCAGGGGTACACCTTGCTCAGCTATTGAAAATGCGCGTCTTCTCTACGGCCATCTATGCCAACTGACTTGAACTTGCAAACTCCCAAAAACTGTCATCTTCTTCCGTTAGATGGTTCTGCTATCGATTTATTAGTGCACTCTCACGGACTAAAAACTAACCCAAAGTTTAGGAAATTTCATGTTTGTTACTGGCAAACCTTTTTCCGAGGACTGTTTTTTTTAATATGCCGAAGTTGTCAACACCTCAGCTGATTCCTCCACGATTGTAATCTACTTATCTGAGGCTTGTAAATATGTTCTCTATCCAATTAAATCCGGGGGTATGTACAGGAATCCAGCCAATCAGCAAAGTGTTCTGGAAGCTTCCCCTTATGGAATTATAAGTCAGGGCACTTTAGGGTCGTTTCAATTGCTCCAGTGGTTGGGAGTGCATCTTGACATGAGCCCAGGAAGCAGGGGCGAGGCATGCTTGAGGAGGATCCTGCGACACAAGGCAATGGCAGAATTTTCCTAGATATGTGATAGCGCCTGCTGATAATTTGAGGGATGGGGGAGGTTCTCCCGTCTTCTTTTAATGTAATTTTGTATACTGGTGGTTTTAATGTAGAATTATCGGCGAAGGCTGAGGACCCTATTTCTATTCTCTACTGGGAAATATGTAATGTAAGGGAACGATGTTGATGACCCTCTGCTGTCTTCCATTCAACTTTGCACTGGGTGGCTAAAGTTTTCTACCCGCAAAATATATTAATCTTGTCTCGGCGTTAAATGCTCCTCCTTCATTCACACCTAGCAGTATAGGATTAGCCTAATTATCATTGAGCCATAAGCCCACTTAGGGTTTTAGCAATTTCTGTAAGGAGTGCGGGTGTTTTGCCTCCTTGCCTTTTGTTTATGGCCGATTATGTGTAACATTTTTCTTTCTACCTTTAATGCCACGTAGTATGGACATTTATGCCCTACTTATTCTGTAACTGTTTCTACGTTTTGGTTCCGTTCGGGACAGTGCTTAAAGTTATTATTATTGTGGAGCAATTGATGAATACTTTAAAGTGGGGTCACCCGATGGATAGCCTAGTTATTGCAGTGCATTTAATGAAGCTGAGTGCCTCTGCGAGGCTAGACCAGCGTATTTTGAAGCTCAGACTCCTGTGTAATATAACTGGTAGGAGCAAAGTTTGCTCTTGTAAAACATTGTACCTTTCTGGAACAATGCTCTTCTCCATGTAATTATCGCAAGTTTTGTATCTGATGTTCGGACTTCTAAGTCCCCGATATTGTTAGAGCTGACGAGCTAATTAATATTGATTGTTGTTCAATTCAGATTCCCTATCTGTCAATTTTGGAAAAGGAAAGAAATAAAATGTCCAAATTTGTTGTGTTAAATTCTGCTCTAGTTAATTCCTTGTCCAGCCATTCAACCCAGGCGCTCCATACACCTCTATGAGCCAAGGAATCTCCGTAATATAATAATAATAATAATAATAATAATAATAATAATAATAATAATAATAATAATAATAATAATAATAATAATAATAATAATAATAATAATAATAATAATAATAATACTAATAATGAACCATGCAGTTCAATACTTCCTGGCCTCAATAGAGTGATGCTATCGAAAGTTAAGTGAGAGCGAGCCAAGGAATGTCAGTTTCGTCAGTCTCCTCACAGATACACGTGCCAAATCGTGTAAATGATGAGACTCGAGAAGTTGGACAGTGTGGATGTGGACAGCTCAGAATCTTGACTAACCGGAAGTAGTGACTAACGCAGATCCGTTGCCAGAACAAAGTACTACACTTCATAGGAAGCGGGGCCAGACCGAATTCCTTATGGATTTGTTTTCACTCTGTAACATCGGTTCCCCATCTTCCTGGACATTTCATCACCATTGGTTTCCCGAACTGGAGAACAAGGTACGCACGAGCATACTTAAAATAAGGTGATGGTGATGATGATAATAATTATTATAATCATGTACGGCTCCATGACTAAATGGTTAGCGTGCTGGCCTTTGGACACAGGGATCCCGGGTTCGATTCCCGGCATGGTCGGGAATTTTAACCATGATTGGTTAATTTCGCTGGCACGGAGACTGGGTGTATGTGTCGTCTTCATCATCATTTCATCCTCATCACGACGCGCAGGTCGCCTACGGGATTGAAACCAAAAGACCTGTACCTGGCGAGCCGAACATTTCCTTGGACACTCCCGACACTAACAGCCATTCGCCATTTCGTCTTCTTCTTCTTCTTCTTAATTTGTTTACCCTCCGGGGTTGGTTTTCCCCTCAGACTCAGCGAGGGATTCCACCTCTACAGCCTCAAGGGCAGTGTCCTGAAGCGTGAGACCCTGGGTCGGGGGTACAACTGGGGAGAATGGCCAGTACCTCGCCCAGGCGACCTCACCTGCTATGCTGAACAGGGGCCTTGTGGGGGGATGGGGAGATTGGAAGGAATAGACAAGGAAGAGGGAAGGAAACGGCCATGGCCTTAAGTTAGGTACCATCCCGGCATTTGCCTGGAGGAGAAATGCAAAACCACGGAAAACCACTTCCAGGATGGCTGAGGTGGGAATCGAACACACCTCTACTCATTTGACCTCCCGAGGCTGAGTGGACCCCGTTCCAGCCCTCATACCACTTTTCAAATTTCGTGGCAGAGCTGGGAATCGAACCCGGGCCTCCGTGCATCACAGCTAATCACACTAACCACTACACCACAGAGGCGGACTGCCATTTCATTTCATTTCATATTAATTGTTACGGAGTTTTCCGTGGTAGGTAGAGGTGAAAGAAGGTGCGGGTGTGAATAGGTCTCCAGCTACGAAAGCAAAATTAATTTAAAATTTAACAAGGTTATATTTTCTTTTCAAAAACAAAGAAATAACAAGCATGGCAGGTACAAAGTAACAAATCAAAAGGGGTAGTTACAATATTTACAGGAATTGGGCTTCGCGCCCTGATTTTACACTGCTTGGGCAATCAGCTCAGTTTTACCCCAAACACGAGTTTTAACAGAGGGGCAGAAAACCCCATTCATACCTAGGAGCCCTTGCTCCAAATTACACAGAAAAGCCTCCACGAGGCATATAACCCTCAATTTTCAAAAGAGCCACCCGCTCTCAAAATTTAAACCAAACTCCACCTTCAAGTTGTCCTCACTGAACATAGACACAGGGGTAAAATACCCAACCTACTGAGGTCTATTAAATAAAAATGGGCAATTACATGACCTCTAAAATAACAATTTGAGAGGAGGCGAACTCGCACTCCTAATACACTTGTTTTAAAAAAACCTAATCTGGCTCTAGGCCACTAATGCAAGGGCTAATCCCATACTACCGAGGTGACTTTAGAAAAGAGCAATTTGTTTTACATTAACGAAGAATAGGTTGAGAAAATAAGTTCACCTCAAGACAATGTGAGTGGGAGCTCGAGAGGGTTAGCACTCTCTATCCCAATATGCAGCTTAAAAGAGAATAGAAGAAAAGATCGTTACATTTTAGGAAAAGGTTACATGGAGGAACGCTTCGCACCCGCCCCGAGAGTTAAACTGCTGAGCTAGCAAAGAAAGAATTTATTAATCGGCCATTACCTTATTGATGACCGCTGCCGAGGAAAGAGGCGCTTCCCGCCTCCTGCTATGTACTTTATACACTGAAAGATGGAACAGAAGTGGCCCGGAGACCCTGAAATCAGCAGTTTATATCCTCTCGCGGAAGGTTCTAGGCGTTAGGGGAATGAAAACACCCTCCCACAAACTTTTTATTGGCTCGGGTACAGAAACATATCCAAGTTGGGGGAAGATACATCGGATTGGTCGGAAATAACTCAAAGAAATTCAGGATTGGTTAAATGCAAAACAAGGGGAAAGAGAGGGGTATACAGCCAACTTAAACAATAACTAAAAAAAAAATTTAGCAAAGACAAACATTTGAAATAAAAATTTCTCCAACAAAATAGTTCTTTGACTCCGCACTAGGGTGCACTATTGTTGATCTTCAGTAGTGTCCTCTAGAAGAGAAAGTTCACACTTCTTACTTCAAGTGAAACAAAACCACATCAAAAATGACACAGTTCAAAAACTCAAAATTTTCCACGTGGTGACATCTTCTGAGAAAGTAGAGAATTAATAGCGTAGATAAAGTTCAGACTTCCTCCAGCAGAGGAGTTTCAACCGGCGCACATTTTAAATTAGCGGAGTGGAGGTGTACCGCCCGGTACAGACCTCCCCCCCCAAAAGTTCCTCCCGGGGTGACACATGAAATTGTTTGAAAACAAGGTCCAAGTTTTGATGTAGATATGGAGATTAATTGCCAAAAAAAATTTATAAAATTTTCTTAATTTGGTTTGATTTAGTTTCAAAATTTTGTTGTTGCAGATGAAGAATAGTTTTTAAGTTTGTAGAAGTAGAATTCTGAGGATAAACTTTTAATACTTAAAAGTGATGAAAAATTTTGCAATGTCCACCAAATATTACTGTTGAATTCCCGAGTGTAGTCATTGCTTATCGTAACTGTCCACGTAGTTGATGTTGATGAAGTTGGATGGCCAGACCGGCCGTTGCAGCTTGCGTCCAAAGGAGGCCGCTCGGACCCCTCAAGTACCCTGAGATACCGCTCGCCCGCACTATGAGGGGAGCAGAGGTGTTGAAACACGCCGCGCCCGCGGTGAACATATACAGGCTGCGGGCAAGTAGCAGGTCGTGCGCCGCACATCAGCCTTGGCCGGGAGGAGAGCTCCGGCTCGCCGTGCACATGTCGTCCTCGCTGGGGCCGAGGGGGCCCGTCCTCGAACCCAGCCGCGGCACAGCGCCGCGCGGCTGCGGGGGCACTGAAACATTTAAGCTAGGCGGCAGAATTGTGTTGGACCATCATGTTTCTTTTGAGGGCACAGGCATGTAGAGAGATTGAGGGGCCAGCGGCGTGCAGATATCCATGGCATTTCATCTAAGCCAGCCACTGTGTGTAGTGGAGCAGGAGACGGGAGCGTGGTAATGGCCGTGGCAAGAACAGGATGGCAGTTTAACAAATCGGGGGAGGTTTTACAGAAATGCTTACATATAAAATAAAATAGAAGGAGCAGAATGCCTTAAGAGTGGAACTCAAAAAAAATATAACCTTCATATTCCTATCAAATTATATGAAGCAAGTTGACACAAGATTTACACCGGTTTCACCTGGGACAGGTGAACCCTAAATATCCTCTCGGTGGCTGGATTGCTTACTAACAATGTAACCGGAGTAAGAAAATCGAGAATGATGCATGGCCCATGAAGTCTGGGGGCAAGCTTGCCCGCGGGAACAAAATTCTTGACCATCACCTGGTCACCTACCTTCAAAGTGGTGGGTCTCCGTCCACGATCATACTTTTCTCTAACCTTTTCATGAGATACCTTAAGATTGGCTTTAGCCTTCTTCCAAAGATCTTTAATATTATCCGGATCTATTGTCTCGGGTAGAATGTCACTCAGAGACCAAAGGTTAGAGAGCGGCGTGTTGGGAACAAACTTGAACATCAAGGAAGCTGGAGTGAACTTATGAGATTCATGAACCGCCGAATTCAAGGCAAAAGCTAACCAATGCAGGGACGTGTCCCACCTGGAATGATCTTCATGATGATAGGCAATAAGTGCGGACCTGAGATTACGATTAACCCGTTCAGCCAGAGATGGTTGAGGGTAATAAGCAGAAGTAGTTACATGAGAGATGGATAAGTCAAAACAGAATTTACGAAATAAGTTAGATGTAAAAGCCTTAGCATTATCAGATACAATATATTGGCACGGACCAAAAGAAGCAAAAATAGAATTTAAGCAAGTAATGGTAGACTGAGCGGTAGCCAGCTTAGTCGGAAATAACCAAGAAAATCTGGTAAAACCATCTACACACACAAGGATGAACTTGTTGGCATTACCCTTTGACTGGGGGAATGGTCCTACATAATCAATATACAGGCGTTCCATGGGGCGCGACGCTTGATGAGAAGACAAGAGGCCTACCTTGGTGGACATGGTCGGTTTACTAAGCAAACAGGATTTACAAGCCTTTACTAGTTCACGGATTTCCCCGTCCATACCTTTCCAGATGAACATTTCACGAATCTTTTCACGAGTTTTAAAGATACCAAGATGCCCTCCTAATGGGGTCTCATGATAATACTTGAAGATCATAGGTACAAGAACCGCTGGAACAACAACTTTCATCATCTTATCATGCCTCGAAGGGCAACATAGAACACCATTCCTCAGAACATAAGGGACAACATGTTCCCCAGAAGAAAGGGTTTCCATTATCGGAGCCAGCGTCGGATCTTCACGTTGGTATTTCTCGATATCCCTAAAGAGCATGGGAGCATCTGTTAGGATGGCATTAACCTTAGATAGTATGGACTCGGAAGGTGATGAACTGTTGACCGGATCGTGGGTCTCGACGTCGTTAGAAAACATACGGCTGAGTCCATCAGCAACAACATTTTCGGTACCTCTGATATGTCTAACATCAAACTGGAAGGCAGAAATACGGATGGCCCAGCGGGCTATACGACCAGTACGACGCGGCCTACCTAAGACCCAGCTTAAGGCTTGATTGTCTGTCTCCAGGTCGAATTTGACATGTTCCAGATAGAGACGGAACTTCTCTAAGGCGAATAAGACTGCCAAACCTTCGAGCTCATAGATGGAATACTTGGCTTCTTGAGCCGACAATGTCCTAGACGCATAGGCGATGGGGCGCCTCCCTAGTTCAGTCTCTTGAAGAAGGACTGCAGCTACCGCTGACGACGACGCGTCGGTTTGGACGATGAATTTCTTCGAGAAATCAGGCATAGCAAGTACAGGGGCATTACAAAGTGCTAATTTAAGGTCTTCAAAAGCGGCTTGTTGAGAAGGTCCCCACTCGAATTTGATGCCTTTCCTACGAAGAAGGTTTAAGGGCGCCGCTCTATTAGCGAAGTTAGGAATAAACTTCCTGAAGAAATTCACCATCCCAATGAACCTGGCGATACCTTTAATGTCCTTGGGAGGTTTGAAATCACGGATGGCCTGTGTTCTAGAATGATCGACTGCTACACCATCCGGTGACACAATATGCCCTAGGAAAGACATAGAGGGCTTAGCAAAGGCAACCTTGGACAACTTAACAGTTAACCCAGCCTTACGAAGGCGATCGAGAACTTCTCGCAGATGATCTAGATGTTCTTCAAAAGTCTCTGAAAATACGACGACATCATCCAAGTAGTGATATAAGTACTCAAATTTGATGTCGGAGAAGACCCTATCTAGTAGCCTAGTGACTACAGCTGCTCCGGTGGGGAGCCCGAAAGGCACGCGGTTGTATTCGTATAAATTCCAGTCCGTGGCAAACGCTGTAAGATGTTTAGACTCCTCGGCAAGGGGAATTTGATTATAGGCCTGATTCAAGTCCAAGATAGTAAAGAACTTGGCCTTACGAAACCATGAAAAACAAGAATGAAGGTCGGGAAGGGGCACAGATTGTAACACCACCTTCCGATTGAGAGCCCTGTAATCAATGACAGGCCTGAAGCCTCCTTGGGGTTTCGGGACTAAAAAAATAGGCGAAGAATACGCTGACTTAGAGGGCCTAATAATACCGTCCTTCAACATTTGATCGATGATTTCTTTTAGAGCCTTCATTTTAGGTGGAGATAGCCTATAAGGTGGAAAACGGACAGGAATCGAATCCGTGACCTCAATTTTGTATTCAATAAGGTCAGTAACACCAAGAGTGTCAGAGAACACCTCGGGAAACGACTGACACAATTTGCGAATACTATCAGCCTGCTCCTCAGGTAGATGTCTAAGGTCTAACAACATCTCATCCTGGGTAGGCGAAATAGAAGAACATGATGCAGAATTACACTTTAATAGAGGGATATTACAATTAGAGGCAAATTTGAAAGTGCAAGACCTACTCTGAAGATCGAGCACAAGACCAGTGTGGGAAATAAAGTCCGCTCCCAATATAATGGGGCAAGACAAATGCTTGGCCACAAACAATTTAACTTTCCATGTGAATTGAAAAATACGAATTTTGACATATAAGGAACCGAGAATTTCTAATGGAGAGGAATTAGCCGAAACGTATTGGATCGCCGACAAACAATAGTTAGGAAGCTTACAAACAGATTTCAATTTTGAATACCAATCAGCCGAAATAATAGAACAAACACTACCTGAATCTAAGAGAGCTGTTATAGGCTCGTTATTTAACTCAATTTTGAGAAAGGGGACCGGTGCGGGGGAATCCGCCGCAATCCTAAGACACTCTTTGGGACCTTCAAAAGATGAATTTGAAAATTGCTCGTTCCCTGAATTTACAACCTGTTTACCCGGGGCTGAGTCTCGGGAAGATGGATTAGTCGACTCAGCCGAAGCCACTAGTCACTTTTTGTTATTGGCATAGGTGGAATTTGCACCAGAAGTTGAGCAGGAGGGGGTGCTATTCGAATTGGGACAATTCTTGGCGATATGTGAGAAAGCCCCACATTTAAAACAGCCTTGTGATGACCCGGCTCCATTCCTTGTCCCACTTGACTTGATCAGTGGACACTTGTTGCGCAGATGGTCAGGCGACCCGCAAGCATAACATTTACGGGGATTGACTGGTCGGCGAGGTGGAGGCCGAGTATTACTAAAGGAAGGCGGGGGTTCTTTCGCGACACGCAAAGAATCGGCGTATCTAACTCCTTCCGCTGAGACGGCCAATGCTTCAAGTTCAGAGAAAGTTTGCGGACACGCCGCGAAACACAAATATGACCTGTAGGGTGGTGAAATCCCTTCCACAATAGCCTGTACAATCTGATCCTCAGGGAAATGAAGAGCAAACACCCTAGTATAAAACTTAATGTCCTGTATGAAATCAGCCAAGTTTTCATCCAAGCGTTGTACACGGTAATAGTACTTCTGAATAAGGGAGGACCTGGCCCTAGCCGGGATGAAGTTAGCTAGCAAATGGGCATGGAAATCCTCAATAGATGATTGCTCGGCAATGGCTCTTACGATTTTATCTGAGAGAATACCAATAGCATACGGATAGATAATTTGCAAAATTTGACATGGAGAAAGAGAAAACACAAGGGCATGATCCTGAAATTCAACTAGAAATCTTAAAAAAGAAATTACATCACTGGTGGTATTAACGGAAAACTTAGAGATACCTCTGAGCAACATTGCCAATGGATGAGGCAAGCTGCTAAACCCGGGTGACATAGTAGGTAAAGGTTTCAATGGCAAAGAAGTTAATTCAGAACGGATGTTACTCAATGATGCACGACGTTCAGATTCGTTGTCCAATGGGGCAGGGATAGTTTGAGCAGCAACGGTTATCCTATTAACTTCTCCCTTGGGAGGCGCTTCCTCACTACCTGCATTCACTGTGGTGGGTAGATCGCTTTTGGGAGGAACCTCCCCTGTTAACAATTGAGTGACCTTGCTAGATAATTCAGACATATTTTCAAGCAGCGTACTAGCTTCCTTCTTCTGAACGTCATTCAACTTTAGAGACAACAGATCGTTAACCCTATTCGAAAAATGATATAGCCTAGCTTGCACACGCTTAATTTGATTAGGAGAAGAATCATTTTCATCAAAAAAACTAACTACAGAAGCTAGCCCAGTAATATTCTCCGTGATCGTGGAAAGAGAGTCGTCAATTTCTTTCTCTCCCAAATTGGGGATGGAAATGGGCAAATCTAGGGACTCTCTAAGCTTGTTTGTGTCTACTGCAACCGTGCCTCCAGATTGTACATTTCTAATAGTCAATTCATAGATCAACTCCTCCTTGCGCAAATAGTTAAGATGGAGAACATCGCGAGGGCCGGGCATGGTGACGGAACAATTTTGAAAAACTCAAAAAATTCCAGCAACTGGGAAAATAGTTAGAGTTCGGAACAAACAATGTTTAGCCGTCAAAAGGGGCTAAATTGAGACCCATTCAACCACGCTCTGCTACCACTTGTTACGGAGTTTTCCGTGGTAGGTAGAGGTGAAAGAAGGTGCGGGTGTGAATAGGTCTCCAGCTACGAAAGCAAAATTAATTTAAAATTTAACAAGGTTATATTTTCTTTTCAAAAACAAAGAAATAACAAGCATGGCAGGTACAAAGTAACAAATCAAAAGGGGTAGTTACAATATTTACAGGAATTGGGCTTCGCGCCCTGATTTTACACTGCTTGGGCAATCAGCTCAGTTTTACCCCAAACACGAGTTTTAACAGAGGGGCAGAAAACCCCATTCATACCTAGGAGCCCTTGCTCCAAATTACACAGAAAAGCCTCCACGAGGCATATAACCCTCAATTTTCAAAAGAGCCACCCGCAATCAAAATTTAAACCAAACTCCACCTTCAAGTTGTCCTCACTGGACATAGACACAGGGGTAAAATACCCAACCTACTGAGGTCTATTAAATAAAAATGGGCAATTACATGACCTCTAAAATAACAATTTGAGAGGAGGCGAACTCGCACTCCTAATACACTTGTTTTAAAAAAACCTAATCTGGCTCTAGGCCACTAATGCAAGGGCTAATCCCATACTACCGAGGTGACTTTAGAAAAGAGCAATTTGTTTTACATTAACGAAGAATAGGTTGAGAAAATAAGTTCACCTCAAGACAATGTGAGTGGGAGCTCGAGAGGGTTAGCACTCTCTATCCCAATATGCAGCTTAAAAGAGAATAGAAGAAAAGATCGTTACATTTTAGGAAAAGGTTACATGGAGGAACGCTTCGCACCCGCCCCGAGAGTTAAACTGCTGAGCTAGCAAAGAAAGAATTTATTAATCGGCCATTACCTTATTGATGACCGCTGCCGAGGAAAGAGGCGCTTCCCGCCTCCTGCTATGTACTTTATACACTGAAAGATGGAACAGAAGTGGCCCGGAGACCCTAAAATCAGCAGTTTATATCCTCTCGCGGAAGGTTCTAGGCGTTAGGGGAATGAAAACACCCTCCCACAAACTTTTTATTGGCTCGGGTACAGAAACATATCCAAGTTGGGGGAAGATACATCGGATTGGTCGGAAATAACTCAAAGAAATTCAGGATTGGTTAAATGCAAAACAAGGGGAAAGAGGGGGGTATACAGCCAACTTAAACAATAACTAAAAAAAAATTTTAGCAAAGACAAACATTTGAAATAAAAATTTCTCCAACAAAATAGTTCTTTGACTCCGCACTAGGGTGCACTATTGTTGATCTTCAGTAGTGTCCTCTAGAAGAGAAAGTTCACACTTCTTACTTCAAGTGAAACAAAACCACATCAAAAATGACACAGTTCAAAAACTCAAAATTTTCCACGTGGTGACATCTTCTGAGAAAGTAGAGAATTAATAGCGTAGATAAAGTTCAGACTTCCTCCAGCAGAGGAGTTTCAACCGGCGCACATTTTAAATTAGCGGAGTGGAGGTGTACCGCCCGGTACAGACCTCCCCCCCCAAAAGTTCCTCCCGGGGTGACACATGAAATTGTTTGAAAACAAGGTCCAAGTTTTGATGTAGATATGGAGATTAATTGCCAAAAAAAATTTATAAAATTTTCTTAATTTGGTTTGATTTAGTTTCAAAATTTTGTTGTTGCAGATGAAGAATAGTTTTTAAGTTTGTAGAAGTAGAATTCTGAGGATAAACTTTTAATACTTAAAAGTGATGAAAAATTTTGCAATGTCCACCAAATATTACTGTTGAATTCCCGAGTGTAGTCATTGCTTATCGTAACTGTCCATGTAGTTGATGTTGATGAAGTTGGATGGCCAGACCGGCCGTTGCAGCTTGCGTCCAAAGGAGGCCGCTCGGACCCCTCAAGTACCCTGAGATACCGCTCGCCCGCACTATGAGGGGAGCAGAGGTGTTGAAACACGCCGCGCCCGCGGTGAACATATACAGGCTGCGGGCAAGTAGCAGGTCGTGCGCCGCACATCAGCCTTGGCCGGGAGGAGAGCTCCGGCTCGCCGTGCACATGTCGTCCTCGCTGGGGCCGAGGGGGCCCGTCCTCGAACCCAGCCGCGGCACAGCGCCGCGCGGCTGCGGGGGCACTGAAACATTTAAGCTAGGCGGCAGAATTGTGTTGGACCATCATGTTTCTTTTGAGGGCACAGGCATGTAGAGAGATTGAGGGGCCAGCGGCGTGCAGATATCCATGGCATTTCATCTAAGCCAGCCACTGTGTGTAGTGGAGCAGGAGACGGGAGCGTGGTAATGGCCGTGGCAAGAACAGGATGGCAGTTTAACAAATCGGGGGAGGTTTTACAGAAATGCTTACATATAAAATAAAATAGAAGGAGCAGAATGCCTTAAGAGTGGAACTCAAAAAAAATATAACCTTCATATTCCTATCAAATTATATGAAGCAAGTTGACACAAGATTTACACCGGTTTCACCTGGGACAGGTGAACCCTAAATATCCTCTCGGTGGCTGGATTGCTTACTAACAATGTAACCGGAGTAAGAAAATCGAGAATGATGCATGGCCCATGAAGTCTGGGGGCAAGCTTGCCCGCGGGAACAAAATTCTTGACCATCACCTGGTCACCTACCTTCAAAGTGGTGGGTCTCCGTCCACGATCATACTTTTCTCTAACCTTTTCATGAGATACCTTAAGATTGGCTTTAGCCTTCTTCCAAAGATCTTTAATATTATCCGGATCTATTGTCTCGGGTAGAATGTCACTCAGAGACCAAAGGTTAGAGAGCGGCGTGTTGGGAACAAACTTGAACATCAAGGAAGCTGGAGTGAACTTATGAGATTCATGAACCGCCGAATTCAAGGCAAAAGCTAACCAATGCAGGGACGTGTCCCACCTGGAATGATCTTCATGATGATAGGCAATAAGTGCGGACCTGAGATTACGATTAACCCGTTCAGCCAGAGATGGTTGAGGGTAATAAGCAGAAGTAGTTACATGAGAGATGGATAAGTCAAAACAGAATTTACGAAATAAGTTAGATGTAAAAGCCTTAGCATTATCAGATACAATATATTGGCACGGACCAAAAGAAGCAAAAATAGAATTTAAGCAAGTAATGGTAGACTGAGCGGTAGCCAGCTTAGTCGGAAATAACCAAGAAAATCTGGTAAAACCATCTACACACACAAGGATGAACTTGTTGGCATTACCCTTTGACTGGGGGAATGGTCCTACATAATCAATATACAGGCGTTCCATGGGGCGCGACGCTTGATGAGAAGACAAGAGGCCTACCTTGGTGGACATGGTCGGTTTACTAAGCAAACAGGATTTACAAGCCTTTACTAGTTCACGGATTTCCCCGTCCATACCTTTCCAGATGAACATTTCACGAATCTTTTCACGAGTTTTAAAGATACCAAGATGCCCTCCTAATGGGGTCTCATGATAATACTTGAAGATCATAGGTACAAGAACCGCTGGAACAACAACTTTCATCATCTTATCATGCCTCGAAGGGCAACATAGAACACCATTCCTCAGAACATAAGGGACAACATGTTCCCCAGAAGAAAGGGTTTCCATTATCGGAGCCAGCGTCGGATCTTCACGTTGGTATTTCTCGATATCCCTAAAGAGCATGGGAGCATCTGTTAGGATGGCATTAACCTTAGATAGTATGGACTCGGAAGGTGATGAACTGTTGACCGGATCGTGGGTCTCGACGTCGTTAGAAAACATACGGCTGAGTCCATCAGCAACAACATTTTCGGTACCTCTGATATGTCTAACATCAAACTGGAAGGCAGAAATACGGATGGCCCAGCGGGCTATACGACCAGTACGACGCGGCCTACCTAAGACCCAGCTTAAGGCTTGATTGTCTGTCTCCAGGTCGAATTTGACATGTTCCAGATAGAGACGGAACTTCTCTAAGGCGAATAAGACTGCCAAACCTTCGAGCTCATAGATGGAATACTTGGCTTCTTGAGCCGACAATGTCCTAGACGCATAGGCGATGGGGCGCCTCCCTAGTTCAGTCTCTTGAAGAAGGACTGCAGCTACCGCTGACGACGACGCGTCGGTTTGGACGATGAATTTCTTCGAGAAATCAGGCATAGCAAGTACAGGGGCATTACAAAGTGCTAATTTAAGGTCTTCAAAAGCGGCTTGTTGAGAAGGTCCCCACTCGAATTTGATGCCTTTCCTACGAAGAAGGTTTAAGGGCGCCGCTCTATTAGCGAAGTTAGGAATAAACTTCCTGAAGAAATTCACCATCCCAATGAACCTGGCGATACCTTTAATGTCCTTGGGAGGTTTGAAATCACGGATGGCCTGTGTTCTAGAATGATCGACTGCTACACCATCCGGTGACACAATATGCCCTAGGAAAGACATAGAGGGCTTAGCAAAGGCAACCTTGGACAACTTAACAGTTAACCCAGCCTTACGAAGGCGATCGAGAACTTCTCGCAGATGATCTAGATGTTCTTCAAAAGTCTCTGAAAATACGACGACATCATCCAAGTAGTGATATAAGTACTCAAATTTGATGTCGGAGAAGACCCTATCTAGTAGCCTAGTGACTACAGCTGCTCCGGTGGGGAGCCCGAAAGGCACGCGGTTGTATTCGTATAAATTCCAGTCCGTGGCAAACGCTGTAAGATGTTTAGACTCCTCGGCAAGGGGAATTTGATTATAGGCCTGATTCAAGTCCAAGATAGTAAAGAACTTGGCCTTACGAAACCATGAAAAACAAGAATGAAGGTCGGGAAGGGGCACAGATTGTAACACCACCTTCCGATTGAGAGCCCTGTAATCAATGACAGGCCTGAAGCCTCCTTGGGGTTTCGGGACTAAAAAAATAGGCGAAGAATACGCTGACTTAGAGGGCCTAATAATACCGTCCTTCAACATTTGATCGATGATTTCTTTTAGAGCCTTCATTTTAGGTGGAGATAGCCTATAAGGTGGAAAACGGACAGGAATCGAATCCGTGACCTCAATTTTGTATTCAATAAGGTCAGTAACACCAAGAGTGTCAGAGAACACCTCGGGAAACGACTGACACAATTTGCGAATACTATCAGCCTGCTCCTCAGGTAGATGTCTAAGGTCTAACAACATCTCATCCTGGGTAGGCGAAATAGAAGAACATGATGCAGAATTACACTTTAATAGAGGGATATTACAATTAGAGGCAAATTTGAAAGTGCAAGACCTACTCTGAAGATCGAGCACAAGACCAGTGTGGGAAATAAAGTCCGCTCCCAATATAATGGGGCAAGACAAATGCTTGGCCACAAACAATTTAACTTTCCATGTGAATTGAAAAATACGAATTTTGACATATAAGGAACCGAGAATTTCTAATGGAGAGGAATTAGCCGAAACGTATTGGATCGCCGACAAACAATAGTTAGGAAGCTTACAAACAGATTTCAATTTTGAATACCAATCAGCCGAAATAATAGAACAAACACTACCTGAATCTAAGAGAGCTGTTATAGGCTCGTTATTTAACTCAATTTTGAGAAAGGGGACCGGTGCGGGGGAATCCGCCGCAATCCTAAGACACTCTTTGGGACCTTCAAAAGATGAATTTGAAAATTGCTCGTTCCCTGAATTTACAACCTGTTTACCCGGGGCTGAGTCTCGGGAAGATGGATTAGTCGACTCAGCCGAAGCCACTAGTCACTTTTTGTTATTGGCATAGGTGGAATTTGCACCAGAAGTTGAGCAGGAGGGGGTGCTATTCGAATTGGGACAATTCTTGGCGATATGTGAGAAAGCCCCACATTTAAAACAGCCTTGTGATGACCCGGCTCCATTCCTTGTCCCACTTGACTTGATCAGTGGACACTTGTTGCGCAGATGGTCAGGCGACCCGCAAGCATAACATTTACGGGGATTGACTGGTCGGCGAGGTGGAGGCCGAGTATTACTAAAGGAAGGCGGGGGTTCTTTCGCGACACGCAAAGAATCGGCGTATCTAACTCCTTCCGCTGAGACGGCCAATGCTTCAAGTTCAGAGAAAGTTTGCGGACACGCCGCGAAACACAAATATGACCTGTAGGGTGGTGAAATCCCTTCCACAATAGCCTGTACAATCTGATCCTCAGGGAAATGAAGAGCAAACACCCTAGTATAAAACTTAATGTCCTGTATGAAATCAGCCAAGTTTTCATCCAAGCGTTGTACACGGTAATAGTACTTCTGAATAAGGGAGGACCTGGCCCTAGCCGGGATGAAGTTAGCTAGCAAATGGGCATGGAAATCCTCAATAGATGATTGCTCGGCAATGGCTCTTACGATTTTATCTGAGAGAATACCAATAGCATACGGATAGATAATTTGCAAAATTTGACATGGAGAAAGAGAAAACACAAGGGCATGATCCTGAAATTCAACTAGAAATCTTAAAAAAGAAATTACATCACTGGTGGTATTAACGGAAAACTTAGAGATACCTCTGAGCAACATTGCCAATGGATGAGGCAAGCTGCTAAACCCGGGTGACATAGTAGGTAAAGGTTTCAATGGCAAAGAAGTTAATTCAGAACGGATGTTACTCAATGATGCACGACGTTCAGATTCGTTGTCCAATGGGGCAGGGATAGTTTGAGCAGCAACGGTTATCCTATTAACTTCTCCCTTGGGAGGCGCTTCCTCACTACCTGCATTCACTGTGGTGGGTAGATCGCTTTTGGGAGGAACCTCCCCTGTTAACAATTGAGTGACCTTGCTAGATAATTCAGACATATTTTCAAGCAGCGTACTAGCTTCCTTCTTCTGAACGTCATTCAACTTTAGAGACAACAGATCGTTAACCCTATTCGAAAAATGATATAGCCTAGCTTGCACACGCTTAATTTGATTAGGAGAAGAATCATTTTCATCAAAAAAACTAACTACAGAAGCTAGCCCAGTAATATTCTCCGTGATCGTGGAAAGAGAGTCGTCAATTTCTTTCTCTCCCAAATTGGGGATGGAAATGGGCAAATCTAGGGACTCTCTAAGCTTGTTTGTGTCTACTGCAACCGTGCCTCCAGATTGTACATTTCTAATAGTCAATTCATAGATCAACTCCTCCTTGCGCAAATAGTTAAGATGGAGAACATCGCGAGGGCCGGGCATGGTGACGGAACAATTTTGAAAAACTCAAAAAATTCCAGCAACTGGGAAAATAGTTAGAGTTCGGAACAAACAATGTTTAGCCGTCAAAAGGGGCTAAATTGAGACCCATTCAACCACGCTCTGCTACCACTTGTTACGGAGTTTTCCGTGGTAGGTAGAGGTGAAAGAAGGTGCGGGTGTGAATAGGTCTCCAGCTACGAAAGCAAAATTAATTTAAAATTTAACAAGGTTATATTTTCTTTTCAAAAACAAAGAAATAACAAGCATGGCAGGTACAAAGTAACAAATCAAAAGGGGTAGTTACAATATTTACAGGAATTGGGCTTCGCGCCCTGATTTTACACTGCTTGGGCAATCAGCTCAGTTTTACCCCAAACACGAGTTTTAACAGAGGGGCAGAAAACCCCATTCATACCTAGGAGCCCTTGCTCCAAATTACACAGAAAAGCCTCCACGAGGCATATAACCCTCAATTTTCAAAAGAGCCACCCGCAATCAAAATTTAAACCAAACTCCACCTTCAAGTTGTCCTCACTGGACATAGACACAGGGGTAAAATACCCAACCTACTGAGGTCTATTAAATAAAAATGGGCAATTACATGACCTCTAAAATAACAATTTGAGAGGAGGCGAACTCGCACTCCTAATACACTTGTTTTAAAAAAACCTAATCTGGCTCTAGGCCACTAATGCAAGGGCTAATCCCATACTACCGAGGTGACTTTAGAAAAGAGCAATTTGTTTTACATTAACGAAGAATAGGTTGAGAAAATAAGTTCACCTCAAGACAATGTGAGTGGGAGCTCGAGAGGGTTAGCACTCTCTATCCCAATATGCAGCTTAAAAGAGAATAGAAGAAAAGATCGTTACATTTTAGGAAAAGGTTACATGGAGGAACGCTTCGCACCCGCCCCGAGAGTTAAACTGCTGAGCTAGCAAAGAAAGAATTTATTAATCGGCCATTACCTTATTGATGACCGCTGCCGAGGAAAGAGGCGCTTCCCGCCTCCTGCTATGTACTTTATACACTGAAAGATGGAACAGAAGTGGCCCGGAGACCCTAAAATCAGCAGTTTATATCCTCTCGCGGAAGGTTCTAGGCGTTAGGGGAATGAAAACACCCTCCCACAAACTTTTTATTGGCTCGGGTACAGAAACATATCCAAGTTGGGGGAAGATACATCGGATTGGTCGGAAATAACTCAAAGAAATTCAGGATTGGTTAAATGCAAAACAAGGGGAAAGAGGGGGGTATACAGCCAACTTAAACAATAACTAAAAAAAAATTTTAGCAAAGACAAACATTTGAAATAAAAATTTCTCCAACAAAATAGTTCTTTGACTCCGCACTAGGGTGCACTATTGTTGATCTTCAGTAGTGTCCTCTAGAAGAGAAAGTTCACACTTCTTACTTCAAGTGAAACAAAACCACATCAAAAATGACACAGTTCAAAAACTCAAAATTTTCCACGTGGTGACATCTTCTGAGAAAGTAGAGAATTAATAGCGTAGATAAAGTTCAGACTTCCTCCAGCAGAGGAGTTTCAACCGGCGCACATTTTAAATTAGCGGAGTGGAGGTGTACCGCCCGGTACAGACCTCCCCCCCCAAAAGTTCCTCCCGGGGTGACACATGAAATTGTTTGAAAACAAGGTCCAAGTTTTGATGTAGATATGGAGATTAATTGCCAAAAAAAATTTATAAAATTTTCTTAATTTGGTTTGATTTAGTTTCAAAATTTTGTTGTTGCAGATGAAGAATAGTTTTTAAGTTTGTAGAAGTAGAATTCTGAGGATAAACTTTTAATACTTAAAAGTGATGAAAAATTTTGCAATGTCCACCAAATATTACTGTTGAATTCCCGAGTGTAGTCATTGCTTATCGTAACTGTCCATGTAGTTGATGTTGATGAAGTTGGATGGCCAGACCGGCCGTTGCAGCTTGCGTCCAAAGGAGGCCGCTCGGACCCCTCAAGTACCCTGAGATACCGCTCGCCCGCACTATGAGGGGAGCAGAGGTGTTGAAACACGCCGCGCCCGCGGTGAACATATACAGGCTGCGGGCAAGTAGCAGGTCGTGCGCCGCACATCAGCCTTGGCCGGGAGGAGAGCTCCGGCTCGCCGTGCACATGTCGTCCTCGCTGGGGCCGAGGGGGCCCGTCCTCGAACCCAGCCGCGGCACAGCGCCGCGCGGCTGCGGGGGCACTGAAACATTTAAGCTAGGCGGCAGAATTGTGTTGGACCATCATGTTTCTTTTGAGGGCACAGGCATGTAGAGAGATTGAGGGGCCAGCGGCGTGCAGATATCCATGGCATTTCATCTAAGCCAGCCACTGTGTGTAGTGGAGCAGGAGACGGGAGCGTGGTAATGGCCGTGGCAAGAACAGGATGGCAGTTTAACAAATCGGGGGAGGTTTTACAGAAATGCTTACATATAAAATAAAATAGAAGGAGCAGAATGCCTTAAGAGTGGAACTCAAAAAAAATATAACCTTCATATTCCTATCAAATTATATGAAGCAAGTTGACACAAGATTTACACCGGTTTCACCTGGGACAGGTGAACCCTAAATATCCTCTCGGTGGCTGGATTGCTTACTAACAATGTAACCGGAGTAAGAAAATCGAGAATGATGCATGGCCCATGAAGTCTGGGGGCAAGCTTGCCCGCGGGAACAAAATTCTTGACCATCACCTGGTCACCTACCTTCAAAGTGGTGGGTCTCCGTCCACGATCATACTTTTCTCTAACCTTTTCATGAGATACCTTAAGATTGGCTTTAGCCTTCTTCCAAAGATCTTTAATATTATCCGGATCTATTGTCTCGGGTAGAATGTCACTCAGAGACCAAAGGTTAGAGAGCGGCGTGTTGGGAACAAACTTGAACATCAAGGAAGCTGGAGTGAACTTATGAGATTCATGAACCGCCGAATTCAAGGCAAAAGCTAACCAATGCAGGGACGTGTCCCACCTGGAATGATCTTCATGATGATAGGCAATAAGTGCGGACCTGAGATTACGATTAACCCGTTCAGCCAGAGATGGTTGAGGGTAATAAGCAGAAGTAGTTACATGAGAGATGGATAAGTCAAAACAGAATTTACGAAATAAGTTAGATGTAAAAGCCTTAGCATTATCAGATACAATATATTGGCACGGACCAAAAGAAGCAAAAATAGAATTTAAGCAAGTAATGGTAGACTGAGCGGTAGCCAGCTTAGTCGGAAATAACCAAGAAAATCTGGTAAAACCATCTACACACACAAGGATGAACTTGTTGGCATTACCCTTTGACTGGGGGAATGGTCCTACATAATCAATATACAGGCGTTCCATGGGGCGCGACGCTTGATGAGAAGACAAGAGGCCTACCTTGGTGGACATGGTCGGTTTACTAAGCAAACAGGATTTACAAGCCTTTACTAGTTCACGGATTTCCCCGTCCATACCTTTCCAGATGAACATTTCACGAATCTTTTCACGAGTTTTAAAGATACCAAGATGCCCTCCTAATGGGGTCTCATGATAATACTTGAAGATCATAGGTACAAGAACCGCTGGAACAACAACTTTCATCATCTTATCATGCCTCGAAGGGCAACATAGAACACCATTCCTCAGAACATAAGGGACAACATGTTCCCCAGAAGAAAGGGTTTCCATTATCGGAGCCAGCGTCGGATCTTCACGTTGGTATTTCTCGATATCCCTAAAGAGCATGGGAGCATCTGTTAGGATGGCATTAACCTTAGATAGTATGGACTCGGAAGGTGATGAACTGTTGACCGGATCGTGGGTCTCGACGTCGTTAGAAAACATACGGCTGAGTCCATCAGCAACAACATTTTCGGTACCTCTGATATGTCTAACATCAAACTGGAAGGCAGAAATACGGATGGCCCAGCGGGCTATACGACCAGTACGACGCGGCCTACCTAAGACCCAGCTTAAGGCTTGATTGTCTGTCTCCAGGTCGAATTTGACATGTTCCAGATAGAGACGGAACTTCTCTAAGGCGAATAAGACTGCCAAACCTTCGAGCTCATAGATGGAATACTTGGCTTCTTGAGCCGACAATGTCCTAGACGCATAGGCGATGGGGCGCCTCCCTAGTTCAGTCTCTTGAAGAAGGACTGCAGCTACCGCTGACGACGACGCGTCGGTTTGGACGATGAATTTCTTCGAGAAATCAGGCATAGCAAGTACAGGGGCATTACAAAGTGCTAATTTAAGGTCTTCAAAAGCGGCTTGTTGAGAAGGTCCCCACTCGAATTTGATGCCTTTCCTACGAAGAAGGTTTAAGGGCGCCGCTCTATTAGCGAAGTTAGGAATAAACTTCCTGAAGAAATTCACCATCCCAATGAACCTGGCGATACCTTTAATGTCCTTGGGAGGTTTGAAATCACGGATGGCCTGTGTTCTAGAATGATCGACTGCTACACCATCCGGTGACACAATATGCCCTAGGAAAGACATAGAGGGCTTAGCAAAGGCAACCTTGGACAACTTAACAGTTAACCCAGCCTTACGAAGGCGATCGAGAACTTCTCGCAGATGATCTAGATGTTCTTCAAAAGTCTCTGAAAATACGACGACATCATCCAAGTAGTGATATAAGTACTCAAATTTGATGTCGGAGAAGACCCTATCTAGTAGCCTAGTGACTACAGCTGCTCCGGTGGGGAGCCCGAAAGGCACGCGGTTGTATTCGTATAAATTCCAGTCCGTGGCAAACGCTGTAAGATGTTTAGACTCCTCGGCAAGGGGAATTTGATTATAGGCCTGATTCAAGTCCAAGATAGTAAAGAACTTGGCCTTACGAAACCATGAAAAACAAGAATGAAGGTCGGGAAGGGGCACAGATTGTAACACCACCTTCCGATTGAGAGCCCTGTAATCAATGACAGGCCTGAAGCCTCCTTGGGGTTTCGGGACTAAAAAAATAGGCGAAGAATACGCTGACTTAGAGGGCCTAATAATACCGTCCTTCAACATTTGATCGATGATTTCTTTTAGAGCCTTCATTTTAGGTGGAGATAGCCTATAAGGTGGAAAACGGACAGGAATCGAATCCGTGACCTCAATTTTGTATTCAATAAGGTCAGTAACACCAAGAGTGTCAGAGAACACCTCGGGAAACGACTGACACAATTTGCGAATACTATCAGCCTGCTCCTCAGGTAGATGTCTAAGGTCTAACAACATCTCATCCTGGGTAGGCGAAATAGAAGAACATGATGCAGAATTACACTTTAATAGAGGGATATTACAATTAGAGGCAAATTTGAAAGTGCAAGACCTACTCTGAAGATCGAGCACAAGACCAGTGTGGGAAATAAAGTCCGCTCCCAATATAATGGGGCAAGACAAATGCTTGGCCACAAACAATTTAACTTTCCATGTGAATTGAAAAATACGAATTTTGACATATAAGGAACCGAGAATTTCTAATGGAGAGGAATTAGCCGAAACGTATTGGATCGCCGACAAACAATAGTTAGGAAGCTTACAAACAGATTTCAATTTTGAATACCAATCAGCCGAAATAATAGAACAAACACTACCTGAATCTAAGAGAGCTGTTATAGGCTCGTTATAACTCAATTTTGAGAAAGGGGACCGGTGCGGGGGAATCCGCCGCAATCCTAAGACACTCTTTGGGACCTTCAAAAGATGAATTTGAAAATTGCTCGTTCCCTGAATTTACAACCTGTTTACCCGGGGCTGAGTCTCGGGAAGATGGATTAGTCGACTCAGCCGAAGCCACTAGTCACTTTTTGTTATTGGCATAGGTGGAATTTGCACCAGAAGTTGAGCAGGAGGGGGTGCTATTCGAATTGGGACAATTCTTGGCGATATGTGAGAAAGCCCCACATTTAAAACAGCCTTGTGATGACCCGGCTCCATTCCTTGTCCCACTTGACTTGATCAGTGGACACTTGTTGCGCAGATGGTCAGGCGACCCGCAAGCATAACATTTACGGGGATTGACTGGTCGGCGAGGTGGAGGCCGAGTATTACTAAAGGAAGGCGGGGGTTCTTTCGCGACACGCAAAGAATCGGCGTATCTAACTCCTTCCGCTGAGACGGCCAATGCTTCAAGTTCAGAGAAAGTTTGCGGACACGCCGCGAAACACAAATATGACCTGTAGGGTGGTGAAATCCCTTCCACAATAGCCTGTACAATCTGATCCTCAGGGAAATGAAGAGCAAACACCCTAGTATAAAACTTAATGTCCTGTATGAAATCAGCCAAGTTTTCATCCAAGCGTTGTACACGGTAATAGTACTTCTGAATAAGGGAGGACCTGGCCCTAGCCGGGATGAAGTTAGCTAGCAAATGGGCATGGAAATCCTCAATAGATGATTGCTCGGCAATGGCTCTTACGATTTTATCTGAGAGAATACCAATAGCATACGGATAGATAATTTGCAAAATTTGACATGGAGAAAGAGAAAACACAAGGGCATGATCCTGAAATTCAACTAGAAATCTTAAAAAAGAAATTACATCACTGGTGGTATTAACGGAAAACTTAGAGATACCTCTGAGCAACATTGCCAATGGATGAGGCAAGCTGCTAAACCCGGGTGACATAGTAGGTAAAGGTTTCAATGGCAAAGAAGTTAATTCAGAACGGATGTTACTCAATGATGCACGACGTTCAGATTCGTTGTCCAATGGGGCAGGGATAGTTTGAGCAGCAACGGTTATCCTATTAACTTCTCCCTTGGGAGGCGCTTCCTCACTACCTGCATTCACTGTGGTGGGTAGATCGCTTTTGGGAGGAACCTCCCCTGTTAACAATTGAGTGACCTTGCTAGATAATTCAGACATATTTTCAAGCAGCGTACTAGCTTCCTTCTTCTGAACGTCATTCAACTTTAGAGACAACAGATCGTTAACCCTATTCGAAAAATGATATAGCCTAGCTTGCACACGCTTAATTTGATTAGGAGAAGAATCATTTTCATCAAAAAAACTAACTACAGAAGCTAGCCCAGTAATATTCTCCGTGATCGTGGAAAGAGAGTCGTCAATTTCTTTCTCTCCCAAATTGGGGATGGAAATGGGCAAATCTAGGGACTCTCTAAGCTTGTTTGTGTCTACTGCAACCGTGCCTCCAGATTGTACATTTCTAATAGTCAATTCATAGATCAACTCCTCCTTGCGCAAATAGTTAAGATGGAGAACATCGCGAGGGCCGGGCATGGTGACGGAACAATTTTGAAAAACTCAAAAAATTCCAGCAACTGGGAAAATAGTTAGAGTTCGGAACAAACAATGTTTAGCCGTCAAAAGGGGCTAAATTGAGACCCATTCAACCACGCTCTGCTACCACTTGTTACGGAGTTTTCCGTGGTAGGTAGAGGTGAAAGAAGGTGCGGGTGTGAATAGGTCTCCAGCTACGAAAGCAAAATTAATTTAAAATTTAACAAGGTTATATTTTCTTTTCAAAAACAAAGAAATAACAAGCATGGCAGGTACAAAGTAACAAATCAAAAGGGGTAGTTACAATATTTACAGGAATTGGGCTTCGCGCCCTGATTTTACACTGCTTGGGCAATCAGCTCAGTTTTACCCCAAACACGAGTTTTAACAGAGGGGCAGAAAACCCCATTCATACCTAGGAGCCCTTGCTCCAAATTACACAGAAAAGCCTCCACGAGGCATATAACCCTCAATTTTCAAAAGAGCCACCCGCAATCAAAATTTAAACCAAACTCCACCTTCAAGTTGTCCTCACTGGACATAGACACAGGGGTAAAATACCCAACCTACTGAGGTCTATTAAATAAAAATGGGCAATTACATGACCTCTAAAATAACATTTTGAGAGGAGGCGAACTCGCACTCCTAATACACTTGTTTTAAAAAAACCTAATCTGGCTCTAGGCCACTAATGCAAGGGCTAATCCCATACTACCGAGGTGACTTTAGAAAAGAGCAATTTGTTTTACATTAACGAAGAATAGGTTGAGAAAATAAGTTCACCTCAAGACAATGTGAGTGGGAGCTCGAGAGGGTTAGCACTCTCTATCCCAATATGCAGCTTAAAAGAGAATAGAAGAAAAGATCGTTACATTTTAGGAAAAGGTTACATGGAGGAACGCTTCGCACCCGCCCCGAGAGTTAAACTGCTGAGCTAGCAAAGAAAGAATTTATTAATCGGCCATTACCTTATTGATGACCGCTGCCGAGGAAAGAGGCGCTTCCCGCCTCCTGCTATGTACTTTATACACTGAAAGATGGAACAGAAGTGGCCCGGAGACCCTAAAATCAGCAGTTTATATCCTCTCGCGGAAGGTTCTAGGCGTTAGGGGAATGAAAACACCCTCCCACAAACTTTTTATTGGCTCGGGTACAGAAACATATCCAAGTTGGGGGAAGATACATCGGATTGGTCGGAAATAACTCAAAGAAATTCAGGATTGGTTAAATGCAAAACAAGGGGAAAGAGGGGGGTATACAGCCAACTTAAACAATAACTAAAAAAATTTTTTAGCAAAGACAAACATTTGAAATAAAAATTTCTCCAACAAAATAGTTCTTTGACTCCGCACTAGGGTGCACTATTGTTGATCTTCAGTAGTGTCCTCTAGAAGAGAAAGTTCACACTTCTTACTTCAAGTGAAACAAAACCACATCAAAAATGACACAGTTCAAAAACTCAAAATTTTCCACGTGGTGACATCTTCTGAGAAAGTAGAGAATTAATAGCGTAGATAAAGTTCAGACTTCCTCCAGCAGAGGAGTTTCAACCGGCGCACATTTTAAATTAGCGGAGTGGAGGTGTACCGCCCGGTACATTAATAATTTCGGTTGTACCTCACGCTAACTACTTATATACTAAGCATGGCTTTGAGCTTTCATTCGGGAGATATTTCGTTCGAATTCCACTGTACACACCCCTGAAGAATTTTTTTATGGTTTCACATTGTTTACACCCATAAAATATTGGGACTAAGCCTTAACTAAAGCCGTGGCTGCTACCTTCCCAATCCCAGTCTTATCCCATCCTTGCGTCGTCGACCGAAAACTTTCTATGTGGTAGCAAAATATTAAACCGTTTCGAAGAAAACTAATTTTATGTTTTTCGGAGACGCCTAGGTGCCGTAATTATGGCTCGCAGGGTTCTTTTAAGGGAACCTACAGTAATTGTGAACGTATTGAAATATATATAGTGATTTCTGAGCAGTCCGCCTCTGTGGTGTAGTGGTTAGCGTGATTAGCTGCCACCCCCGGAGGCCCGGGTTCGATTCCCGGCTCTGCCACGAAATTTGAAAAGTGGTACGAGGGCTGGAACGGGGTCCACTCAGCCTCGGGAGGTCAACTGAGTAGAGGTGGGTTCGATTCCCACCTCAGCCATCCTGGAAGTGGTTTTCCGTGGTTTCCCACTTCTCCTCCAGGCGAATGCCGGGATGGTACCTAACTTAAGGCCACGGCCGCTTCCTTCCCTCTTCCTTGCCTATCCCTTCCAATCTTCCCATCCCTCCACAAGGCCCCTGTTCAGCATAGCAGGTGAGGCCGCCTGGGCGAGGTACTGGTCATACTCCCCAGTTGTATCCCCCGACCAAGAGTCTGAAGCTCCAGGACACTGCCTTTGAGGTGGTAGAGGTGGGATCCCTCGCTAAGTCCGAGGGAAAAACCGAACCTGGAGGGTAAACAGATGATGATGATGATGATGATGATGATTTCTGAGCATGTAAGTTTTGTTCTGTGGCACCTAGTGGTGTGTAAATTATTAAACATATCGTAAAATGTAGGCCTATTGTGCACTAATGTGGAAGAACTCATACCTATACTTGTTGACTATGGTGTATTACGGCTTAGACAACTTGCTGCTGTGTGATTCAGCAGCCTCATCCAATATCGTTTGCTGCAGCCCAACTAACGTGTACATTGTTACAGGTGTCCTACTCCTCCGCAGGCGTACTGTATGGTACTAATTTTCAGTGAGCACATTTTGCACACGATTCTGAACCCGAGTAAAATGTTATATAATCCGTTCGCAAAACATGACGCCTTGAAATCATGTAACAACGTCCTTTTACCATGTAACTACGTATGTTAATGTGTCGTGCCTCGTGACCGGGTGTAACGAAATGAGGAATCAATGTATAAACCTAGGTAACAGTGCAGTAATTAATGTCTTAATCACCGAACCGGTTGGCGTATGTACTCTGCTCTCCTCGTACTACCAGCATGTTTCCAGGAGTGTAGCGTAGCGGATGTGGTTAGGCGTTCTCCTGGCAATCGACGGAATGTGCCGGCGGCGGTTCGAAACCTGCATCATTCAAATATGTTTGCATCGGTATGATGTTTGAATATGTAAACACAGCCCCACGTTTGCCACATTCGAACAGCAGAATGACGCTGCTATTTATCTTGTACCCTGCACATACTCCGCTGGTTAGGGCCTGAATGTACTGTTATCTCTGCTGTTATTCGGCATGTTTTTCACAGAGGAATACGTTGACATGCTCCTCATTTATAGGGAAGCAAGACAAAACGAGTGCGAGGCACTACGTCTGTACCAGGAACGGTATCCCGACAGGTGACACCCGGCTGCTTCGACATTCCGCCGTATTGAAAGACGCCTAAGGACAACAGGCATGATTTCCAACCAGCCACCAGTCCGCGATAGGCCCGTTACATCGGCTGAAACAGAAGAGGCGTTCTGGAGACATGTCGTAATAATCCACACATCAGTACAAGGGCGATTGCACGACAGGTGAGCACCAGCCAGCCGTCCGTCTGGGGAATTCTGCATGGACATAAATTTCACCCATACCATCTTCAGCTATGTTACACCAAGAGCTCCATGGGCGGGATTTCGAAGATCGAATGGAGTTCCGCCAGTGGCTATTACGCAGACTTGACAATGATGCAGCATTCGTATCGCATACCTTGTCCTCGGACGAATCGCGCTACCGCAATAATGGGAACGCCAATCGCCAGAACATGCACTATTGGAGTCCGGACAATCCTCACTGGGTGCGACAGGCGGCCCATCAAGTACGATGGGGAGTGAATGTATGGTGTGGAATGTTGGGGGATCACCTGATTGGACCGTATTTCTTTGAGGGTCATTGGACGTGCCCACGCTACCTGCACTTCCTGCGTAAGGAACTCCCACTGCTGCTGGAGGATGTGCCCTTGTACGATCGTTTGATGATATGGTTGCAACAGGATAGAGCTCCACCACGTTCGACTTTGCTTCAGCGCGCAAGACGATCTATTGGACACCGGGCCCGAATGTTCATAAACCATAGCGGTCATCACATTGAGCATTTGTTGTGATAAAACTTTGTCGGGGTAGTTGTGATCCTGTTATTTCCGGTCTGTATTTGTCCGGCCTGCTAACTAATCGGCCCTATTTAGGGCCACTAACACATTCATTCAGACACAATTTGCATGAAAGTGGGTATTGAACTCACAATGCGTGCGGTACATATTAAACAAAATGTTTCAAAAATTTATGATCTTCGCCCCGTACTCGAACCTCTCACCTGACATGCAAGCCCGCTCTCCCACGCCTTTACCACCTACACTATGATTCCGTGCAGTGCAATGGGCAGCTTATAGGAAGTATTAGGTTTACTGCCGTCACTATAACAGTTTTAGTGTTTCGCTGCTGTGTCATGTCCGTATGATCTAGAAAGCACACACATGTCTTCCAGTGTTTAAGACGAGTATACCATTACGGCGTAGTATCATGGTGAGGCGGTAAATGCCAAGATATCCGGTTGTGTTGTCCGAGCATACCGGCAAGGCAGATGTTTTTAGGACGGAATCAATATTGTGGTCCGCCTCTGTGGTGTAGTGGTTAGCGTGATTAGCTGCCACCCCCGGAGGTCCGGGTTCGATTCCCGGCTCGGCCACGAAATTTGAAAAGTGGTACGAGGGCTGGAACGGGGTCCACTCAGCCTCGGGAGGTCAACTGAGTAGAGGTGGGTTCGATTCCCTCCTCAGCCATCCTGGAAGTGGTTTTCCGTGGTTTCCCACTTCTCCTCCAGGCAAATGCCGGGATGGTACCTAACTTAAGGCCACGGCCGCTTCCTTCCCTCTTCCTTGCCTACCCCTTCCAATCTTCCCATCCCTCCACAAGGCCCCTGTTCAGCATAGCAGGTGAGGCCGCCTGGGCGAGGTACTGGTCATACTCCCCAGTTGTATCCCCCGACCAAGAGTCTGAAGCTCCAGGACACTGCCCTTGAGGCGGTAGAGGTGGGATCCCTCGCTAAGTCCGAGGGAGAAACCGAACCTGGAGGGTAAACAGATGATGATGATGATGATCAATATTGTGGGTTGCATAAAACTACACTGGAAAGAGCGGCTGAATCACACTGTATATATTATTTAGGTACAGTTTTCCCATAACCTAATTAAGAATTTAACATGAAACTAAGTGAGATTATTTAATACCCCGTATCAATGTTACTAATTTAATTGAATATTTACTATTCAAAACCGAAGTGAATATTTATTTTCACTTATTCAAAATAAAATTGCTTAATAATATGCCATATTAATCGAGCAACGTTGTTTCTATTGTCATACATTTACTACGGGAACATGATAAGTAGGTGTACCAAATGTCAGTAGTGTAGCATTTGTAGTTCATGAGAAAAATGTACCTATAACTCAGAATGATACATTTTCGGTAAATAGAGAAAGACAATTGACACCAATGTAAACTCACGTACATCAATTTCCGAACAATCCCGCCCCATACTTCTTTTGTCCTTCGAACTCCACATCAATTTCCTGATCCTTCTTTGCAAGGTTCTCCTAGGTCTTGCATCCTTAGACATTTGCAGGGCATCTTACTCTGACTGTGGGAGTGGCTGAAGGTCAATGGCCCGAAGTGTCCTTCCCATGTTAGGTCTACTCCTGATCCCCGGTGAGTCCATAACTTTAAGTCTATTGATGGCACCATCATTGAAACTGTAGTTTTGAGGCTAACAAAGACTGTTTTTGGCAAACGTTCCCATATTATGATGTAAATAAATTCGTTTGGATTTCGTGCTTTGCCATGCAAATAACTTTGAGATCAGAGAGGGTTTTGAATGACCCCTATATATGGGCTTAATTGCTTAAAATACATCATAACGCAAAGGGTGAATATTAACAAAGCACAATGACAGTCCATCTAATGTAATTATAGAACATTCAATTTATTTCAAGATTCAAGGCTTTCAAAAAGAGCGTGTCAAAAGCATGGATGACTTTGCATGTCATTTAAAGGACTTTAACCAACCACAGACAATCAATCAATCAGTCTTCGATGATCTGCATTTAGTGCTGTCGCCCAGGTGACAGATTCCCTATCAGTTATTAACCTCGTCTTTCCTTAAATGTTTTCAAAGGACTTGGTAATGTATCGAACATGATCAATTATTCCAGTCAATGGATAGACATTAAACTACTTCTTCTTCTTCTAATTTATTTTTTTACACTCCAGGGTTGGTTTTTCCCTCGGACTCAGCGAGGGATTCCACCTCTTCAGCCTCAAGGGCAGTGTCCTGGAGCTTCAGACTCTGGGTCGGGGATACAACTGGGGAGGATGAGCAGTACCTCGCCCAGGCGGCCTCACCTGCTATGCTGAACAGGGGCCTTGTGGGGAGATGGGAAGTTTGGAAGGGGTAGACAAGGAAGAGGGAAGGAAGTGGCCGTGGCCTTAAGTTAGGTACCATCCCGGCATTTGTCTGGAGGACAAGTGGGAAACCACGGAAGACCACTTCCAAGATGGCTGAGGAGGGAATCGAACCCCCCTCTACTCAGTTGACCTCCCGAGGCTGAGTGTACCCCGTTCCAGCCCTCGTACCACTTTTCGAATTTCGTGGTAGAGCCGGGAATCGAACCTGGGTCTCCGGGGGTGGCAGGTAATCACACTATCCACTACACCACAGAGGCGGACGATATTAAACTATACAAACCATAAATATTCTGATTCAGGGAGACCTCCTCTATCATTTACAACAAAATTTAAAACATTTATTTTTGCCCCCACGTTCACGTCCAGGTCATCTTAAGTGCTGGCGTATCTACCGACAAGAAGTGACTTGTCTGAGCACCTTAAAATACCTACGAACTTGAGCTCAAAATCCAGTACTCTACCGTCTGAGCTACCCATCCTGGCTTAAAAATAACAGTCCCATCTGTGCTCACTTTAAATTTCTTTATATGCAGACATTAAACCTCTATCCATAACTGTGCGATCTGAGACACGGACCATGAAATGCTGAAGGGCGGTACCTCAGATCTTTGCTGCTTTTCGCGGTTATTCTGAAGTTGATTTTTTTGTTTTTCCTCGCTCACATCAGGTATTTTCTCGTAGAGTATCTCATTTCAACCCACGAAGCACATTTCTCAAACCAGCTCTTCAGTGATACAGAATATGAAACGGACATGTTGGAAACGGTAAGGAGACTGAGACGTTTCCAATGATATCGCTCACTCCTAAATGAAACAGAACATCATACAGAATGTCCAGAAATTAAGTACTGATTACCTTGAAACAGTGACGTAAATTTTAATGTTCATAATGATATGGGTTTATCACATGTTACATTAAACATGAGCACCATTCATATCGTGACACATGTCGATTGTGGCACGAAAGATGTTCGGAAGCACTCGTGGTGTTACGGCTGCAGCAGCTTGTCGAATTCGGTCTCGGAGCTCCGCCAATGTGGTAATGCGTTGGCAAAACATTCGTCCCTTGACAGAACCTCGCAAAAAATGTGTCCATTCAGAGAACACGCTGCTCATGGAACCTGCGTAATTCAAATACTGTATGTGTGAACCTCTAGGGCATAAAGGGGTGGTGCATCGTCCTACTGGAAGTAGACGGTGTTCACACGCTCATCCTGGCCAAGCTGTGGTAACAGAAACTCTTGCAGCATATCCAAGTATATCATTTCATTAGCGGTGTTTTCGGGGAAAACGAATGGGCCATTCATTTTGTAATGGATGTCCTTATGTCCACAATTCCGTCATCAGAGATTGATGGACGGCCTTGTCCGGGCTTTTTCTTAGCGGGCCATTGCGCTTTAACTTGTTCACACCAGTTTGTTTTGTCTGTAGTTTCAGGTTTATGGAATCGGCGATAAAATTTCGTCCGAATCTAACCATAAGAGGACCCTTGTAACCTCCAAGTTGCAATGGGTACCGTCTCTGGCACACTTAACAGCATGCACGTTCAGGTATCTGCAACAGCAGAACACATGTTGAGCTGCGGTCATGAAATGAATGCCCCTATTCCAGCAGCAGCTGCAAAGTTTACATCTGCAATACGCCTGCAATGCACTGACATACTAATATTACTCACACATTCCTGTTTCTACAAAATCGAAACTTAATTTCTGGACACCCTATATAAAAATCTGCACACATTTATCGCGTAAAAGAGGGAACAAAACAGTTGACCACAAATTGGACAGTGACGAGTTCGGGACAAAATTAAACTTCAGAGTCATGGGTGAAAACTTGTGAGCCTTGTGGATAAGAGAGTTAAACGCAAAAGAAAGCCAGGGCAAGGAAGTATCACAGCGAATATGATCGTGGTGAAAGGCAATCAGTGCCGATCGAAGATTGCGATTGACGGGCTCGTCCACGTCCACGTAGGACCTAGGACCTTCCCAACTCACAGCTCGTAAATGAACTCCTCTTTACGGAGATACCAAGAAGCTACAACATCCCGAGATTTAGACATGATGAAAGTAGAAAAATTCGAAAATTTAAAACATTTGGAAAAATTGAAATTTTCAGAGATCGATTCGAAAATGTTGTCAAAAACGGTCAAAAGGTGCTCTTTCCCGGCCCATTCAACCATGCTATGCAACCACTTGTTCTGGGTATATCCGTGGTCTAGAGAGGAAAAGAAGAGGAAAAGGAGAAAGAATTGACCAAAGTTTAAATTTTGATAACAAAATCTACTGAAATTATTTTTATTTATTGTTCTAATAAGACGATCTTTCTAAAAACACGTACAAAGATTTAGCAGGATGTAAACATAAGAAAGAAATACAAGAAAGCGTATAAGCTTAGTCAATTTACAATCAGGGGATAGGGGCTTCCATTTAAATACATGTCTTTCAGTGGAAACCCAGACTAATAGGTCTTGTAATTTTACAGAGATAAGATAATAGGCTACCCTTTACAAAAGATCCCTAGCAGGAGGAATATAATTCAGATCAAAGAAGAAGCCGTAGCTTTTAGAATGAAGTTACCTAGGCAGAGTCACGAACCCTGAACCACAATATGCAATTTAAAGTTCAGAATGGCCTCAGAGGCCTCTAATTTACATTGCATTAGTAGAAATGACCTTATGTCAAACAACACTAAAAGAGTGCACCTACAGCAGATGAAAAAGCTTGTTTTTTTTTTCTTGCTAGTTGCTTTACGTCGCACCGACACAGATATGTCTTATGGCGACGATGGGACAGGGAAGGGCTGGGAATGGGAAGGAAGCGGCCGTGGCAGTAATTAAGGTACAGCCCCAGCATTTGCCTGGTGTGAAAATGGGAAACCACGGAAAACCATCTTCAGGACTGCCGACAGCGGGGCTCGAACCTACTATCTCCCGAATACTGGATACTGGCCGCACTTAAGCGACTGCAGCTATCGAGCTCGGAGTAAAAGCTTGAACAGCTTTCGCTATTTAGATCCCATTGTAGTAGAGGAGCCATCATACAAAATGGATCGAAACATCCAGAAAATATACAGGGGCTGAAGCCCATACTACACGGCCGTGGACAAGAATGAAGGTGATTGTAAACGACCGAGAACCCAAAATGAAGTCGGAGGCTAAAGAAACCACACAAATGCTTCTAGAATAAGACGAAATATAACACTTAAGGGGGCATAAAGTCCGATGACGCAGTGGGTAAGCCAAACTACTTGGTGATTAAGGAAAGAAGTTAAAATATGAAAAAAAATTAGAAAAAATCGAAAACTATTCACCAGAAAACAAAGTGAAGAAGGGAAACGAGGGCACACACACGTGCGTCCTTACATATTACAAATCCCCATTAAGGGTTGACTAATTTAACTTCTAATACTGCCTAGAAAACCTACATCTTAAGTGCAAAGGGAATTACAATTTAAGAAGCGCAGATCAATCTAACTGTCAAATGTTAAAGGGGAACGAGGGAATCTTCACTTTTATCACACGTAGATAAGGCTCACATAGATGAAAATTCTGCCTTCACATGGTGATGTCACCTTCCCACGCCAGCCCCCAGCCTCAGCATCTCCCAACGGAGACCTTCTCATTTAAGTAAAACACTCAAAGGTTCGATGCAGATTGACACCTTAGCTCTAAAAACCCACATTATTTATATAGTTCTACAACAATGACGTAATGTGCTTCCCCATTGGTGGAATCTAACGTGATAAGTCAGATCTGTTTGGTATAAAATGTTTAAGACAGTGGTAACAACTCAAAAATAACAAACAACTGAAGAGTGATCAGGTTACCAGAACTCCAAACTTAAATATTCCCTATAAATTAGCTTCAAAACATAACACTAGATAGCACTACAAACTCGTCAGTAGAAACATCTTGCTAAAGTATAGCGAACTTCATGGACATGAAGTTTTGACAGGTCTGTGTTAGATAGCACAACAGTCGGAGATGCGGCTGCAGTTTAAACTTAGGAAGAGATCCAATAAATGGCATAATAATGAAAATCCACAACCTGTTTCAAGTCATTCGACCGGGTCAGGAATGGAATGAATGAAGCATCCATCTAGCGGCGAGGATTTGAAATGTGCCGGTAATGGCATAATAATAATAATAATAATAATAATAATAATAATAATAATAATAATAATAATAATAATAATAATAATAATAATATTATTAATAATAATAATAATAATAATAATAAATACAAACATACATACATACATTATCATTATAGACTGTTATGCCTTTCAGCGTTCAGTCTGCAAGCCTCTGTGAATTTACTAAACGTCGCCACAATCCTCGATTTGCAACTAGTATTGTGGCCTCGTTTAGTTCTATACCTCTTATCTTTGAATCGTTAGAAACCGAGTCTAACTACCGTCGTCTTGGTCTACCTCTACTTCTCTTACCCTCCATAACAGAGCCCATTATTCTCCTAGGCAACCTATTCTCCTCCATTCGCCTCACATGACCCCTCCACCGAAGCCGGTTTATACGCACAGCTTCATCCATCGAGTTAATTCCCAAATTAGGCTTTATCTCCTCATTCCGAGTACCCTCCTGCCATTGTTCCCACCTGATTGTACCTGCAAATATTCTTGCTACTTTCATGTTTGTTACTTCGAACTCATGTATAAGATATCCTGAGTCCACCCAGCTTTCGCTCCCGAAAAGCAAAGTTGGTCTGTAAACAGACCGATGTAAAGATAGTTTCGTCTGGGAGCTGACTTCCTTCTTACAGACTACTGTTGATCGCAACTGCGAGCACACTGAATTAGCTTTATGACACCTTGATTCAATCTCACTTACTATATTACCATCCAGGGAGAACACACAACCTAAATACTTGAAATTATCGACCTGTTCTAAATTTCTATCACCAATCTGACATACAATTCTGTTGAATTTCTTGCCTACTGACATCAATTTTGTGTTCGAGAGGATTATTTTCTTACCATACTCATTGCACCTATTTTCAAGTTCCAAGATATTAGACTGCAGGCTTTCGGCACAATCCGCAATTAAGACCAAGTCGTCAGCATAGGCCAAACTGCTTACTATATTTCCACCTAACTGAATCACTCCCTGCCATTTTATCCCCTGCAGCAGATGATCCATGTAAACTACGAACAACAAAGGTGAAAGATTACAGCCTTATCAAACCGCTGTAAGTACCCTGAAACAAGAACTCATTCTACCACCAATTCTCACTGAAGCCCAATTGTCAACATAAATGCCTTTGATTCATTTTGATAATCTACCTTTAATTCCATAGTCCCCCAGTATAGCGAACATCTTTTCCCTCGGTACCCTGTCACATGCTTCCTCCAGATCTACGAAATATAAACACAACTGCCTATTCCTCTCGTAGCATTTTTCAGTTACCTGGCGCATACTGAAAATCTGATCCTGACAGCCTCTCTGGGGTCTGAAACCACACTGGTTTTCATCCAACTTCCTCTCAATGACTGATCGCACTCTCCCTTCCAAGATGCCAGTGAATACTTTGCCTGGTATACTAATCAATGAGATACCTCGATAGTTGTTGCAATCCTTCCTGTTCCCTTGCTTATAGATAGGTGCAATTACTGATTTTGTCCAGTCTGAAGGTGCGTTACCAACACTCCATGCTAATTTTACTAGTCTATGAAGCCATTTCATCCCTGCCTTCCCACTATACTTCACCATTTCAGGTCTAATTTCATCTATTCCTGCTGCTTTATGAAAATGGGGTTATTTACAATCCTTTGCACTTCTTCAAGCGTAATTTCACCAACATCATTTTCCTCCTCCCCACGAGCTTGGCTGTTCGCAACACCACCTAGATGATTTCCTTTTACATTGAGATGATGTTCAAATTATTCCCTCCACCTCTCCAGTGATTCCCTGGGATCTATTATGAGTTCAACTGAATTACTCAAAACACTGTTCATTTCCTTTTTCCCTCCCTTCCTAAGATTCTTTATTACTGTCCAGAAAGGTTTTACTGCTGCTTGACGTAGCCTTTCCAGGTTATTACCAAAATCTTCCTACGACTTCTTTTTGGATTCAACAAATACTTGTTTCGCTCTGTATCTTTCATCTACGTACAAATCCCTGTCTGCCTCGGCCCTTTTTTGGAGCCATTTCTGATAAGCCTTCCTTTTACGTTCACTTCATTCCACCAAGGTGTTCGCCTTTTCCCATCTTTACACACAGTTGTTCCTAGGCATTCCCTTGCTGTTTCTACTACAGCATCCCTGTCTGCCACCCATTCTCTTTCTATATCCTGAACCTGCTTACTGTCTACTGTTCGAAACCTCTCACTAATCTTATCCATGTACTTCTGTCAAATTTCCTCGTCCTAGAGATTTTCTACCGTTATTTGTTTGCAGACAGATTTCACTTTCTCTACCCTAGGCGCAGAGATACTTAGTTCACTACAGATCAGATAGTGGGCTGTATCATCGAAAAATCCCCGGAAAACTCGTACATTCCTAACAGATTTCCTGAATTCGAAGTCAGTTAAGATATAGTCTATTATGGATCTGGTACCCATAGCCTCCCATGTGTAGCGGTGAATAGCCTTATGCTTGAAGAATGTATTCGTAACTGCTAAACCCATACTACCACAGAAGTCCAGCAAACGCTTCCCATTCCCATTAGCTTCCATATCTTCCCCTCACTTACCAATCACCCTTTCGTATCCTTCAGTTCTATTCCCAACTCTCGCATTGAAATCGCCCATTAGCACTATTCTATCCTTGCTGTTGACCCTGACCACGATGTCACTCAATGCTTCATAAAACTTGTCAACTTCATCCTCATCTGCACCCTCACATGGTGAATACACGAAGACAATTCTAGTGCTAATTCCTCCAACTGACAAATCTACCCGCATCATTCGCTCATTTTCGTGCCTAACAGGAACTATGTTGCGTGCAATGGTATTCCTGATAAAGAGCCCTACCCCAGACTCTGCCCTTCCCTTTCTAACACCCGTCAAGAACACTTTATAAATCTTATATCTCTTCCTCGTTATTCCCCCTTACCCGAATATCACTTACTCCTAGCACATCCAGATGCATCCTCTTTGCATACTCAGCCAGTTCGACTTTCTTTCTTTCTTCCATAAGCCCCATTAATATTGGTAGCTCCTCATCGAATTCCGTTTCGTTCGCCAATGGAGGTGAGCTGCATAGCTCCTCATCGAATTCCGTTTCGTTCGCCAATGGAGGTGAGCTGCATGTTCCATTTGAACCACATACCAGCCCTCCTGCCATTCAAAATTTCTGGCAGTACTGGGAATCGGACCCGGGCCCCCGAGGACGGCAGCTAACAACACTGACCGTTACGCCACGGAGGCGGAAGTAATAATAATAATAATAATAATAATAATAATAATAATAATAATAATAATAATAATAATACAGTATCCAGTATTCTGGAGATAGTGTGTTAGAACCGCACTGTCGGCAGCCCTGAAGACGTTTTTCCGTGGTTTCCCATTTTCATACCTTGATTTAGGCCATGGCCGATTCCTTTCGATTCCTAGTCCTTTCCTGTCCCAGCGTCGCCATGAAACCTATCTGTGTCGGTGCAACGTAAAGCCAATTGTATAATAATAATAATAATAATAATAATAATAATAATAATAATAATAATAATAATAATAATAATAATAATAATAATAATAATAATTGTTCCGGGGTATCTGTGGAACGCAGAGAGGTGAAAGAAGGTGTGGGGTTGAATGGGTCTAACTACAATATCAAGAATTTTATTAAAAGTTTAAATAAAGGTTATATTTCTTTTAGAATTTCAAACTTAACAATTGGGCTTCAGGCTCCAAATTTACAATTTTCGCAAATGTTTCGTTGATCAGATAAGGAGAGATGTCTCCCAAATACAAGAGCACTTGCTCCAAAGCTTACAATCTTTGGCCTTCTAGAGGCACCCCTCACAATTACCAAAACTTATGAAAGAGCTTACACTCTTTCAATTTCTTACAGCTTACTCAAGGCACCATTACATCAAAATCTTACACTCTCTGGCCTTGTGACGTACCCACTCTGCCCACAGATGTGTGACAAAATTATGACGTGGCAGGTCACCTTAATATTAATATGAATAAATGATATCTCATTGTTTCTCCATAAACAATATCCTATGGGCGCCAACCTTCAAGCTTATGGCTTGAAAACGATAGTTAATAATTAATAATAATAATAATAATAATAATAATAATAATAATAATAAAATTAATAATAATAATAACACGTAATGAGACTCTGAAGACTCCCAGGGGCGGGGTGACGGAACACTATCCATTAAGTACACTAACTTGGAAGTTAGAGATCATTAATAATAATTTCAGAAAAATACAAATTAAAACATCTATTTATTAGGATGGAAACGTGACGTAACGGCGTATTAACGTAATTTGAACTTACGGAAGCAAAAGAAAAATTGAATGAAATAAACTCTAAGAACATAAGTGTAATGCGTAGAATTGCAGTAATTTATGCCATTAGCTCACCATTTGTAAACTCTTATCTGGATACGATCTATGTAGTAGCTGATGATTGATGGATCTCTCGTACAGGCGGCGTCATCTCTTGTTGTGGATTTCAGTCCTACTTCTGCTTTGTGCATAGTACACTAGTTGTACTATGACTTTCCTGCCTGTAACACTTCCTACTGTATTCCTGACATAAAGTCGTAATGAGTCCTAATTTTAATAACAAAACCACCACGGGTTCCGTTCATGGAGAGAATACACTTGTATTCTTCCGTATTACGGAACAGTAGCGTAACTAAATTCATAACAAAATCTCTCCTGCCCTATACGAGTCAAAACCGGTCTCCCGTTGACTTTACCTCTCGTCATTGAGATAACAGGTCCCAGTGAGAGTAACGTTTTAGTAGTGCACTCCTCAGATGAGAAGTGATCTAAGTTAAGATCTTCTCCGATGTGCAGACGTAGAATCGTCGTAAGAGTGTCCTTCCAAGAGTGTCTGAGTCTGATTATCGTTCCAAGTGCGAGTGTCCAAGAGTACATAGGTACCAAAGTCTCCCTCCATCAACCATATCACATGGTTCAATAAGATTTGATGTACCATCCCTTCTCCTGTCCATTGCTATGAATCCATCACGTTGCTTCATTACGTCCATTCACATAGGTTGAACTTTCTCGCGGAAATGAAGCGTCAGGTAGCGAACTTCGAAAAATAGACTTTTACCAGGTTTCAAACTGTCTCCTCAGAGTTTGAAAGGGGTACGGTCTCTCGTAAGCTTGATGACGTACATTTCCTTGTAATGGGCTGAAATTAGCCTGCTGACTCTGGTCACCTCACTACGGCTATTGGAAAATTTACTGCAAGATATTAATACGAATGATGTTGAAATACTTTACACAATAAGTTGTTCGTTCAGAATACGTTATAGCCGCGATACAAAGAAATGAAATGATGATGTGAAATGGATGATTAAAACCCTATATATATTAATTTAAAAATGACCTACCAGTGGTTAAATATATACATCTTATCAATTAATTATACAGTTCAATAATTTAATACATGCAGTAATATCCCAAACATCACAGCCACACAAGGCACGATTTACAAATGGAAATAGTTTTGCACAGGGGTATCTACGAGTAGTACCCAACCTACTGGGCTTTTGCGGAAAAAGAATAGGTTAAATAAATGGCCCGAACACCAACTGAATGGAGGCTTAAACTTGCGCTCTTAAATAATAAAGAATTAAAATCCTACCAGGGCTCTCGACCCGATGATACAGGGGCTAATCCCAAGCTACTGAGGTGACTCGAATGAAAGTTAATTTAATACATTACAGGAAAGGAAACAGTTATGAAATCGTAGTCACCTCAAACCAAGTTGAAGGGGAGCTCGAGAGGGTAACTCACTCTCTAACCTCGATTTACAGTTAAGGATTTCATGACATTTCACATTATTCGAAGGAAAATATACATTTAGAAAAGGTTTGTTACATAGTTAAAAATTCGGACCTTCTCCTCGGATAAGCCTGCGGAGGTAGCTACAGAAAATTAAGTCTGGTGGTCATTACCTGGCTGATGTCCTGCCTGCCGAAGAATGAGGCGTCCCGCCTCCTGCCTTAAAACACACACTCAGACAGACGACGGTCAATGAGAGAAGGTAGCCAGAGCAGCCGCAGTTTATATACCCTCAGGAAAGATTTCGAGAAGATTCGGGACTATTCCGGACACACCCTCTCAATTTTATTGGCAGACATAAAAGTTACACCCAAAGAACCAAAAGGAAGCCTGTGATAGGCTAAAAATTAATTACAGAAAATTCCAATTGGCTAACTTCAAAATTGGCGGACTGAGAGATAAGTGTTACAAACCTTGAACTATATCAGAAAAACAAATGAAAGTTAATTTACCAAAGAAAACCCATGAACACAAAATTTCTTTCAAAAACTACTTCCTTTACCTTGCACCAGAGTGCATGACCAAATTTTTTTGGTAGTGACATCTATGGAAAAGTGTCCAAACTTCTTGATGTACAGCAAAAACGAAACTAAAAGAAATCCAATCAGTTTAGGAAACTTCACAATAACACAGTTACTTAAAATTTCAGTAGTGACATCTTCTGATTAAAGTTCCAACTTCCTGTAGTAGCAATTTCACGTTTTGGTCGATAGAGGGGTTCGTAAGGGGCTTCTTTTGAATGTGCGGCGTTGAGGTGTACCTCCCAGTACAGACCTTCCCCCCCCCAAAAGGGTACTTCCTTGGGGTGACGCAGAAAGATTTTGAGCGATAACAAATTTGTTTGCATAGTAACTTTTTTATAAGTCTTTTCCCAAAGTTGATTCGTAGAAAAATTTGTAAATCCAGATTTAAAAAGTCCTTGTGGTCGTAGAAGTTAAATACATGTTGATAGGCTTGACGGGAAGACCTGACGCCGCTGACGATACCCAGGTGAGGTCGCCTGGACCACGCAATTACCCTCAGATACATCACTCCCGCTACTATGAGAGGGATAGTCGTGGTGATGGTCGCCGCAGATAAGATGTAGATGTGCAGTCCCCAGATGGGTTGGCGGTATTGATACCGCACTTTAGCCCTTGCCGGAGGGCTGGAGCTCCAGCCCACCTTCCACGAAGAGTCTTCACTAGACTGGAGTGGGTCCATACCCCACTCCGGTATCTCTCACCAGATGTAGAACGACGGCCGCTGACGGCTGAGGGGATACTGAAACAATAATAACTGGGCGACAGATAAGTGTTGCGGGAGTTTTGAGAGTACGATCTTTATTGGTGTGAGGCAGAGGTGCGGGTGGCGTTGAAGGAGAGAGTGCCACTAATGTGTGGATGCAGGAGACGAGGGCTTGGTAATGGCAACCAGGAAATTGACGACAGGAGTAATCAGATGGTAAGATCGTATATATCCGGAAATACACAAAATTTTATTTTAAAAAACGGGGCAGAAGGCCTCGAATTAACATAATTCAAAGAAACATAACCTTCGACTCATGGCAAATTTTGATGGCCAACTTAATCAATAATGAAATTACACAGGTTTCACCTGAGAGAGGTGAACCCTAAAGATCCTCTCTGTGACTGGGTTACTGACTAATACTGTAACTGGTGTCAGAAAATCTAGAATAACACATGGCCCATAGAATCTGGGGGCAAGCTTGCCCGTACGAACAAAAGTTTTGACCATGACTTGTTCTCCGACTTTTAAATTGGTGGGCCTCCGTCCACGGTCATATCTTTCTCTAACCTTTTCATGTGAAACCTTTAAATTGTTTTTAGCCTTCTTCCATACATCTCTAATATTATCGGGATATATTGTCTCTGGTAAGATATCATTAAGTGACCAAAGATTAGAGAGCGGCGTGTTTGGAACAAATTTCAACGTGAAAGAAGCTGGCGTGAACTTATGGGACTCATGAACCGCCGAATTTAAAGCAAAGGCCAACAAATGCAGGGACGTATCCCACATGATCTTCATGATGAAATTCAATTAGAGCAGATCTAAGATTACGATTGACCCGCTCACTCAAAGATGGTTGAGGGTAAAAAGCTGAAGTAGTTACATGTGATATAGACAGGTCAAAACAGAATTTACGGAATAAGTTGGATGTGAATGCCTTAGCATTATCGGAAACTATGTATTGACAGGGGCCGAAAGAAGCAAATATGGTATTCAAACAAGAAATAGTGGACTGAGCGGTTGCCAGCTTAGTAGAAAATAACCAAGAAAATCTAGTGAAAACGTCTACACACACTAGAATAATTTTATTGCGTTCCCCTTTGATTGTGGGAAAGGTCCGACGTAATCTATATATAGACATTCCATGATGGAGCGCGACGCTTGGTGAAATGACAATAGATCTAGCTTACTGGACAAGGTAGGTTTACTAAGCAAACAAGGTTTACAAGCTTTTACCATTTCTCGAATTTCGCTGTCCATACTTTTCCAAATGAACAATTCTCGGATTTTTTCCCGAGTTATGAAGATGCCTAAATGCCCCCCTAATGGGGTCTCATGATAGTACTTGAAGATCATAAGCACAAGCACAGCTGGAACCACTACTTTCATTTTCTGATCATGCATCGACGGGCAACACAAAACCCCCGTTTCTCAACACATAAGGGACGACATGTTCCCCAGAAGAAATTGTTTCCATAATTGGAGCCAGCACTAGATCTTCACGTTGGGTTTTTTCAATATCCCGAAATAACATGGGGGCATCAGTTAGAATGGCATTAATGCCCGAAGGCATGGTCGTGGGAAGAGAACTATCTTCCTGTTCGGTGGTCTCCACGTCATGAGAAAACATGCGGCTTAGGCCGTCCGCAACTACGTTTTCAGATCCTCTGATATGCCTCACATCAAACTGGAAAGCGGAAATCCTGATGGCCCAGCGGGCAATACGACCAGTACGACGAGGCCTAGCTATGATCCAACTTAAAGCTTGGTTATCTGTTTCTAGGTCGAACTTGACATGTTCCAGATAGAGTCGTAGCTTCTCTAGTGCCAACAAAACTGCCAAACCCTCAAGTTCATAGATGGAATATTTGGCCTCTTGAACCGATAAAGTCCTAGAAGCATAAGCTATGGGTTGCCTTCCGAGTTCCGTTTCCTGAAGAAGGACAGCAGCAACCGCCAATGACGAGGCGTCGGTTTGGACAATGAATTTCTTCGAAAAATCTGGCATAGCTAATACAGGGGCGTTACAAAGAGCTAATTTCAGATCTTGAAAAGCGGCTTGCTGAGACGGCCCCCATTCAAATTTGACACCTTTCCTACGGAGTAAGTTCAAGGGCGCCGCTCTGTTAGCGAAGTTAGGAATAAATTTCCTGAAGAAATTCACCATGCCTATAAACCTGGTTATACATTTGATGTCCTTATGAGGTTTGAAATCCACGGATGGCCTGTGTTCAAGAATGATCAATGGACACACCACTGGGCGACACAATATGCCCTAAGAACGACATGGAAGGCTCCGCAAAAGCTACCTTGGATAATTTGACAGTCAACCCAGCTTTACGAAGGCGATTGAGTACCTCCTTTAGATGATCTAGGTGGTCTTCAAAGGTCTCAGAAAATACCACAACATGAAGATAGTGATACAAGTATTCAAATTTGATGTCGGAGAAGACCCTATCTAGCAATCTAGTGAGAACAGCTGCCCCCGTGGGGAGCACGAAAGGCACGCGGTTGTACTCATACAGGTTCCAATCCGTGGCAAAAGCAGTTAGATATTTCGATTCTTCAGCTAGGGGGATCTGATTGTACGCCTGATTAAGGTCTAGGATGGTAAAGAACTTGGATTTCCGAAACCATGAAAAACAAGAATGAAGATCAAGAAGGGGCACAGATTGTAACACCACCTTACGATTTAAAGCCCTATAATCTATCACATGCCTGAAGCCACCTTGGGGTTTCGGCACAAGAAAAATGGGCGATGAATACACCGATGTAGAAGGTCATATAATACCATCTTTTAACATTTGATCGGTGATCTCTTTAAGAGCCTTCATTTTAGGTGGGGACAGTCTATAAGACGGAAACCTAACCGGAATCGAATCCGTAACCTCAATCTTGTATTCGATAAGGTCAGTAACACCAAGAGTCTCCGAAAAAACATCAGGAAGAGACTGACAGAAATTACGAAATTTACGAATACCTTCAGCCTGCTCCTCAGGTAGATGTCTAAGTTCTAACAATATCTCATCCTGGGTAGGAAAAACAGATGAACATGATAAGGAGTTACACTTTAACAAAGGAACTTTACAATTATTAGCAAATTTTGAAGGTGCACGACTTGCTCTGAGTGTCGAGCACGAGATCAGTAGACGACATGAAATCTGCCCCCAAAATTACAGGGCAAGAGAAGTGTTCAGCCACAAACAATTTTATTTTCCAGGTGAATTCAGAAATACGAATTTTAGCAAAGATGAAACGCAAAATTTCTAATGGAGACGAGTTAGCCGAAACGCATTTGACAGAAGACGAACAAGGGTCAGGAAACTTACAAACAGTATTTAATTTAGAATACTATTAAGCCGAAATTATAGAACACACGCTCCCTGAGTCTAGTAGAGCAGTGGCAGGTTCACTATCCACTTCAATTTTAAGAAATGGTACAAGTGCGGGGGTCTCCGCCGCAATTCTGAGGCATTCTTTCGGGCCTTCAAACGATAGATTAGAAGAACCTTTAACCTTACCAGAGCTTTCGCCGGGTTTAACAGGGGCTGAGTCTTGGGAAGGTGAACATGCCGACTCAGCCGATGACACTAGTCACTTTCTGTTATTGGAGTTAGGAGATGTTGCACCAGAAGTTGAGCAGGAGGGGGTGCTATTGACATTAGGGCAATTCTTGGCGAGGTGGGTAAACGAGCCACATTTGAAACAACCTTTTAATGACCCTGCACCATTCTTTACCGAGCTCGATAGCTGCAGTGCGGCCAGTATCCAGTAATCGGGGCATAGTGGGTTCGAACCCCACTGTCGGCAGCCCTGAAAATGGTTTTCCGTGGTTTCTCATTTTCACAACAGCCCATTCCTAGGCCTTTCCTATCCCATCGTCGCCATAAGACCTATCTGTGTCGGTGCGACGTAAAGCAAATAGCAAACAAAAATAGCTCCATTTTTTGTCCCACCGGATTTTATCAATGGACACCCGCTGCACAAATGTTCCGTTGTCCCACAAGCGTATCATTTGCGGGTGGTGAAGGTTCGGCGAAGTGGAGGTCGAAAACTATTAGAGACGGTGGGGGTTCCTTCTGCTGACACCGCCATAGCCTCTAACTCTGCAAAAGTTTGGGGACGAGACGCGAAACATAAGTAAGACCTATAAGGCGGAGAGATAACTTCCACAATAGTTTGCACTATTTGGTCTTCCCAAAAGTGGATTGCGAACATCCTAGTGTAGAATTTAATGTCTTGGATGAAATCGGCAAGGTTCTCGTCCAATCGCTGTAATCTGAAATAAAACTTCTTTATTAAAGATGACATTGCCCTAGCCGAAACGAAATTTTCCAAAAGGTAGGCGTGGAAGTCTTCTATGGATGAGCGATCAGCAATGTCCTTAACTATTTTGTCCGAGAAACGCCTACTGAATATGGATACATGATTTGAAGGATTTGAGAATGAGAGGGGAAAACACTAGTGCGTGATCTTGAAATTCGACTAAGAACCTTAGAAAAGAGATTACGTCATTAGTGGAGTTTACTGACAATTTTGAAATTTCCTTCAGCAACATAGCCAAAGGATGGGGCAAACTACTGAACCCCGGTGACATAATTGGTGACGGCATAGATGGTTGAGAGGTCTCAACCACAGCATTGTTCAAAACAAAAAGTGAAATTTGTTTAGGATGACCAGACTCAGTATCCAATGGGGCAGAAGTTTGTTGAGTAACCACGGATTTTCTACTTTCTACAACTTTGGAAGAATCCTCCTCAGCAGGCAAGTTGATCAAAGGGGCTTGATCAGTTTTGGGAGCAGCTGCCCTAGTCAAGAATTGACTGACTCTATTTGACATTTGTGAAAGGTGTTCAACAAGATTACTAGCCTCCTTAGCATGATCTTCTTTTAATTTGAGAGACAATAGGTCCGTAGCCCTGTTATAAAAGTGAAACAGCCTAGCCTGTACCCTCTTATGTTGGTTAGCAGGTAGATCGCTTACTTCAAAAAACTTACTACAGATGCTAGCTCGGTGGTGTTGTCCGTGATAGTGGATAGAGCCTCATCAATTTCCTTTTCCCCAAAAATTGGGATACAAATTGGCAATTCTAGGGATTCTTTTAGTTTTGCGCTATCTGCCACAACCGTGCCTCCAGATTGGACCTTTGTAATAACTCGTAAGTCAATTCCTCCTTGCGCAAGTACCCAGCGAACGAGAAAATTCTTAGAGTTTGGCGCGGATCCTGTTTTTAGCCGACAAAAGGGGCTTAAGTTAGACCCATTCAAGCACGCTCTGCCACTATTTCTTCCGGGGTATTTGTGGATTAAAATAGATAACCCCAGAATAAGGCATTTAACAATCGTGAGTATTGAGCTTCAGGCTCCAAATTTACAATTTTCTCAAATGTTTCGTTGGTTATATACGTAGGGATGTCTCTCAAATACAAGAGCACTTGCTCCAAAGATTACAATCTTTAGCCTTCCAGAGGCACCCTCCACTATTACCAAAACTTATGAAAGAGTTTACATGCTCTCAATTTCTTACAGCTTACTCAAGGCAACATTACTTCAAAATCTTACACCCCCTGGCCTCACAAGGCACAATTTACAAATGGAAATAGTTTTACACTGGGGTATCTAGTACCCAACCTATTGGGCTTTTTCGGAAAAGGAACAGGTTAAATAAATGGCCCGAAAACCAAGTGAATGGAGGCGTACACTTACGCTCCTAAATAATGAGGAATTAAAATTCTATCAGGGCTCTCGGCCCGATGATACAGGGGCTAATCCCAAGATATTGAGGTGACTCGAATGAAAGTTAATTTAATACATTACAGGAAAGAAAACAGTTATGAAATCGTAGTCGCCTCAAACCAAGTTAAAGGGGAGCTAGAGAGGGTAACTCACTCTCTATCCCCGATTTACATTTAAGGATTTTATGAAATATTACATTAGTCGAATGAAACTTTACATTTAGAAAAGGTTTGTTGCATAGTTAAAAATTCGACCTTCCCCTCGGATAAGCCTTCGGAGGTAGCTACAGAAAACTAAGTCTGGTGGTCATTACCTGGCTGATGTTCTGCCTGCCGAAGAATGAGGCGTCCCGCCTCCTGCCTTAACACACACACTCAGAAAGACGTGATGATGATGATGATGATAATGCTTGTTGTTTTAAGGGGCCAGCATCGAAGGTCATCGGCCCTCAGAAAGACGACGATCAATGAGACAAAGTAGCCAGAGCAGCCGCAATTTATATACCCTCAGGGAAGGTTCGAGGAGATTCTGGACTAGTCCGGACACACCCTCTCAATTTTATTGGCAGACATAAAAGTTACACCCAAAGAACCAAAACGAAGCCTGTGATGAGCTCAAAATTAATTACAGAAAATTCCAATTGGCTAACTTCAAAATTGGCGGACTGAGAGATAAGTGTTACAAACCTTAAACTATATCAGAAAAACAAATGAAAGTTAATTTACTAAAGAAAACCCATGAACACAAAATTTCTTTCAAAAACAACTTCCTTTACCTTGCACCAGAGCGCATGACCATAGTTTTTTGATAGGGATATCTATGGAAAAGTGTCCAAACTTCTTGATGTACAGCAAAAACGAAACCAAAAGAAATCCAATCCGTTTTGGAAACTTCACGATAACACAATTACTGAAAATTTCAGTAGTGCCAAAATAGATCAAATTTACTTCCTGTTATTGGAGAGCGAATTATACATTATGCTTGCAAGCAGACCTAGCGATTTCACTGCGCGGTTTGGGTCACGTCGCCGTGAGCTTGCATTCGAAAGGTGATGGGTTCGAACGCCACTGCCGGTACCCCCTGAAAATGTATTTCCGTGGTTTCCCATTTTCACACCAAGCAAATAGTTTACTTTACTGTCGTTTCCTTCCCAGTTCCAGCCCTGCTCTATCACATCGCCCCGTGTCGATGTGACGTGAAACCAATAGCAAGCTTGGAGGAGAAATGATCCAAAAATTTCAGGTATAATTCTTGAAACCATTTCTTGTTGCGCCTCTGTTTCATAACGTCATAGAAGCTAATTTTTATGACTTGTTCAAACATGTTCATTGCATACATTAATTTTCTAAAGTGCATGAATACTGCTTCCATCTCACAACACAGTTAAAAAGAAAACATTTAGCTCTTTGTCCGCCAAATGACTGCTGCCCAGATAGATAAATACAGTTATTGGATTTAAACACAATCAACGTGACGTCCACAGCCCGGTATGGCTTTCTTGACCGGGTCCTCTGTCCCTCGTATAAGAGATCTCCTCAGTTGGTCTCACTGAGCCAAGTGAACCCTACTGTAGTCCTCAGTCCAGAATTAAATCCCTGGACTGGGCGAAAATCAAACCAGGGACATCCACTTAAGAGGCAGGCTACACCACGGGGGTTGTGCAAGACAATTCACATTTAGGCCTAATATGTGTATGATCTATCCGCTTAACTTACATGTCTGAGGCCATTCTACTTGTCTTTGAAATAAATAGACTGGTGCCGAATTTCTACTCCACGTTGCCTTAGAGCACTCTGTATATTTAGGTGTAGCACCTTCTGTAGTCAAAAATGTTCATCGAAAATAATTTGAAACTCCTAAGGCTTGCAATAGGAATTTCATTTCACAGAGAACCGTATTTACAGAATGTATGATCATTTCGCTCGCTACCTTGGGACAGTTGATGTTCCATTTCACTAGATTTTAGCTTGGTAGTAGTGTATACTTAATTTATGTATGACCGTGCGTACGTTCATATGATAACAACCATGTTCCTTCACGTGATGTCGAATCGCGGGGGAGGCAGATTTCGTGCAACAGATTGGGTAAAAAAAATCCCTGAGCACTGTTTCAAAATAAATAGTCTCTTTGACAACGCTCTATCTGTATATTTATTTACAGTTATTGGCTTTACGTCGCATCGACAGATAGGTCTTATGGCGACGATGGGAGAGGAAAGGCGTAGGAGAGGGAAGGACAGAGCCGTGACCTTAATTAAGGTACAGCCCCGACATTTGCCCGGTGTGGAAATGGGAAACCACGGAAAACAATCTATAGGGCTGCCGACGGTGGGATTCAAACCGACTATCTCCCGAATACAAGCTTACAGCTGCGTGACACTAACCGCACCACCAACTCGCTCGGAGACCCTGTACTTTATCAAGATGGATAGGAAGTGTACCGTGGCCAGCGATGATAAGACCACCTTCCGCAAGCCTAGATATTTCCGTAATCATTATAGAGAGCGCTCTCGTAGTACTTGTACTGTTATACCAAGTTCACTCACGCTCCATCATAGCTCTGACAAATACACTATTCAAAGATCTGAGATTCAAATCCCAGCACTGAGAGAAGCTATCCTGTTTGTGGTCTTAACAGTATCTAACCATATTGAACTGAACAATATACTGAAATAGTACACTATTTTAAGTCCCTATAAAGGGTGTAACAATAAGATTCGGCCAAACTTTCAGGACACATTCCTCACACGTAGGGGAAGAAAACCTATATATATAAAAGAACTTGTCCTGACTGACTGACTGACTGACTGACTGACTGACTGAGCCAAAACTGCTGGATATAAAGAAATGAAATTTTGGGGATACATTCATATTAACATGTAGGTGCTCGCTAAGGGAGGATTTTTAGATATTCCGTCGCTAAGGGGGTTAAAAGGGGGATTAATTTTTAAAATGAGTGTATCTATATCTCAAAACTTTAAAGGTTTACAGATGTAAAAATTGCCATTTAGAATCTCCTTTAAAAGTAATGCAGCACGCATTTTTTTTGTTTTCAGAAAATCCCAATAGGAGGTCTGGGAAAGGGTGAAAAAGGGATTGAATACCTTAAATGAAGCTACTTATATTTCAAAATCTGAAGATATTACAGACCTGAAAATTAGTATTTGCGATCTTCCTTAAAAATAAAGAAACCCGCATTTTTGTTTTAGGAAAATCCGAATAATGGGAGGGTGAAAAGGGGGGTGAATTTTGAAAATGAGAGTATCTATATCTCATAACTTAAAAAATTTACAGATCTAAAAATTGTTATTTGGAATCTCCTTTAAAAACAAAGTAAACTTATTTTTTGTTTTCGGAAAATCCTAATAGGATGGGTCAAAAGGGGTGAAAAATGGTTGAATGCCTTTAATGAGGATACTTATATCTCGGAAAATGAAGATATTACAGACCTGAAAATTGGTATTTGGGATCTCCTTTAAAAATAAAGCAACATGACTTTTTGTTTTCAGAAAATTAAAATAATGGGAGTTAAAAGGGAGTGAATCTATATCTGAAAACTTTAAAAGATTACAGATGTAAAAATTGATATTTAGAATCCCCTTTAAAAATAAAGAAACATTTACTTTATATGTGTTCTGAAAATCCCAATAGGAGGGGTGAATAAGGGGTTGAATGCTTTTAATGTGGATACTTATATCACAGAAACTGAAGATATTACACGCCTGAAAATTGGTATATGGGATATTCTTTAAAAATAAAGAAACACGTATTTTTGTTTTAGGAAAATCCAATTAATGGGGTTTAAACAGGAGTGACAAATTGGGGTTAACGTTCACAAAGATTATATCTGCAGTATATCTCAGAAACGTAAAATGTTACAGACGTAAAATTGATATTTGGAATCTCCTCTAAAAGTAAAGAAACATAAGTCATTTGTTTTTGGAAACTCCACTTAAGGGGAACTAAAAACGGGATGAAATGTTAAAATGAGAATTTCTACAGTATATCTCATAAACATAACATGTTACAGAATTGAAAATGGTATTTTTATCTCTATTAAAAATAAAAAACGTGTATTTTTAATTTTCGGAAAAAATATTTGGTGGGGGGGGGAAGTGACTGAAAAAGTGGTTGAATTCTTTTAATTGGGATACTGATATCTCACAACTGAATATGTTACAGACGTGAAATGTTGTATTTGAAATTTGCTTTAAAAGTAAGGAAACACGTATTCTGGGAAAATCCAATGAAGGGGGGCGGAGGTGAAAGAATTCAAAAATTAATTGAATTAATTGTATGAGGATACTTACATCTAATTAAAGCTAAAGTTGTTACAGCCGTGGAAATTGGTATTTTGATCCCCTTTAAAAACAAAGGAAAATGCGTTGTTTTTTTTTGGGGGGGGGGGAGAATCATCTTGGGGGGCGGGAGTGAAAAGGAGTTAAACTCCTTTCATGAGGACACATATCCCAAAAGCTGAAGATGTTACAGTCGTGGTAACTGATATTTAAAATATCCTTTACTATTGAAGAAACAAGTATTTTTGCCGGAAAATTCACTTAAGGGGAGTAGTGTTAAAAGGAAGTGAAAAAAGGTAATTATGTTTATGGGGATATTTATATCTCAAAACTGAAAGTGACAGACGTGAACATTGGTATTTGGAATCTCCTTTAAACAAAAAGAAACGCGCCTCCTTTTTTTGGAGGGGGAGGGGGGGGGTAAATCAACTTAACGGCGGTGGGGTGAAAAAAGAGGTGAGACCAATTGATTTTACCGTTCATAATGTACTTATAAGGAGCCTCCGTGGTTCACGTGGCAGCGTGCCGGCTCTCACCGCTGGGATCCGTGGTTCAAATCCCGGTCACTCCAAGTGAGATTAGTGCTGGACAAAGCGGAGGCAGGGCAGGTTTTTCTCCAGGTACTCCGGTTTTCCTTGTCATCATTCATTACAGCAACACTATCCAATATCATTTCATTTGTCATTCATTAATCATTGCCCCAGAGGATTGCGACAGGCCTCGGCACCCGGCGCACAATTCCTATCCTCGCCGCTAGATGGGGGCTTTATTCATTCCATTCCTGACCCGGTCGAATGAATGGAAACAGGCTGTGGATTTTCAATGTACTTATTCTGATTATAAACCGATCATGTTTAATCTTTCCTGGGTTCGTTTTCAAGGGCCATCTTTTCCTTTGGAGAATGTTCTTAGATTATAGTAGATTCTCCTGGCATGTATGTATGTTCAGTCTTCAGCCCTAAGGCTGGTTGGATTCTCAACAGCTCTGCCATCAGCTGTCAGAGATGGCCTAGGCATCGCTGAAGAGGCGTACTAGGGAAATGAGGAGTGAGGTAGTTTCCCGTTGCTTTCCTCACCGAGCCAGAAGTTGCTATTAAAATCAGTCTGCCAAGCCCACTGAAATGCATGCACCAACCGACCCCTATGAGCAACATTTTCACACGATTCATACCAGGGACTGGCTGCATAAGGAATGGCATTACTAACATCGCCCATACCTCAGTCACTTTCACTTTGTCAAAATCAAGGATAAGACAGAGACAGATCAATGAAAGTAACAAAATTGCTCTAGCCATACCAGAAGACATAGTGCACTGTAAACAATTGGTCCTGCCAGCAAAGGCATTCTCCTGGCATATAAATAAAAATTTAAACACACTTCAAATAAACTATAGGAATGAGATTGGCCGCGCAATTGTTAACCTCTATAGTAAGGTCAGTAATGCACGGAAGTATGTCATTCGTATCGCCAGAAATCCCGCGCACTTGCCTAACCGCGACAATGGTACTGGTCACATTTTCAGCAATGACAATGGCAGCAGATGTAATTTACCGCCAAGTAGCCATCTTGCATCTTGCTGTGGGGTCCAGAACAACAACAACAACAACAACAACAACAACAACAATAATAATAATAATAATAATAATAATAATAATAATAATAATAACAATAATGTCCTGGACCGTCGTCAAAATGTGCGGACCGCGCTGTAAATATGTCCTCGACGGATAATGACTACGAATGCAGTCTGGCCGCGGTTTCAGTACCGCCAAGGCACCCAAGACGACACCACGCCGGATCTCCTCAAGGATTTGATCCATATTAAAAATGCTTATAGGGAAAGATGGGAAAGATTTAGGGACCCAACTGACCGGGTGGAATATCTGGGAAGTACGAAATCGATTGCTGGAAAGAAAGATTGAAAAATCGGAGGAACATTGCCGTAATTTCTCAGAAAACGATTTAGATCGCATATTTTGGCGGATTCTCTCAGAAAACGAGTCAGATCGCGAATTTTGGCGGATTTTAATGAACCCTTTGGTCCATATCGAGGGATACCTACCTTTCTTACCTATCAGCAAAGTTCATGAGATCTGTCTCTTGGGTCGTATCGGGTTCTTCGTCACTTGCTGAGGTAAAGGTAGGGTTCAGTAATTCTAATCTATCTACTGGAATGAAAGGTCTGTTTAAAAGATTCCTATTTATTCAGGAAAATTCTGAAGCAATCTGATATGTCAACGGTATCATAGAAGTCAATTGTGTACACTGGACACCACAATCAATTTTTACATAAAGGTCAGAACACTGGTGGGAGACTTTAACGTAACTGCCTGATGGGCATTCTTACTAGAAACCATTGTCTCAATTATTAATTATTTAAGAAAGGAAAGTCTGGAAATCCATAAATTCGGCTTCCATGTGAGACCACATGTACTATCATAGTGATTCGTTATGGTCCAGCCCACGTAACACGAACTCTGGACTCTGGGTATAATTAAGGCAGTCCAATTGGTGTGTGCCACACAGTGGTTCTACGGCATGGACCCTTAATTGAATCGATGTGACCTGCATCTATGTCATGGACCGACATCTAAACTTCTAAGTTACTTTAAAGTCATTGTGGATGATGACCGCAAGGAAAATGATGCTACAGTGGCATATGGCCCTAATCTAAGTCACTGAGGTTGATGACCCCCTGACCATCCAAGTTTCTAGGCTGAAGGCTAAACACAATTAAGTTACATCGGTGATGACCAAAGTTTCCACTTTACTATCCCCAGCACATTCACTGCTCAATCAATCAAAGTTCAATAATTACAACAATAGCAATGCTCACAAACTTTGTGGCAGTAAAATCCATTTCCTTCGGATATGTCCCCTTAATCGTTCTTTACCATTTAAATATTCCCCAGACAACAAACTAACATTTCCAGAATGAATCCCCAAGTTATTCGCTTGATTAACGTTATTTCAAAATGCGGTTTCACTGAATTTAGTAATTAAATAAATTTATATGATTTAACGAAATGTTAAAGAACAGTAAATTTTATCTCCGTGGACTCTGGTTTCTTCACAAATTCCTACGCAGCTGTGATGTAAATTCAATCTTGTGATATTTATCTGGCTGGAAAGGAATTGTTACATAATTCATGTACAGTTATATATCTTGTCTCATGATCTCACACTTTAAATCTAATGTAGTCCTAACCGTTATTAACACTTGGATATCCTAATAATCTACGTACATACCAAACAACTCGCCATATAATTACGATGTCATATCTCGTCGTACCATTTATAAATTTTGCACACCCCTCCAAGACAAACCATAATCACAACCATCGCTCTATATTTTGGACAACCCTGAATTGGTTACTCTGTTCCTTATACTCGAAGTTCGTGATTTCAAATGTTCGTTACGTCCCCAATTAAACAAATTTTACAGTATTCCACAATACTCAGGTTATTACCGGCTATGAATTTCAACTAAATCCAGCATTTTAACGTTCTCCCCGGCCGAGAATACAATCTCAATTCCACGCCTGTCCCGTTATCCTACGGTGTAACCCTCTTAGCTGAGGCCTCTCGTCCCCAAGTTCGCTTGGCAGTAACATGAAACACCTGGTTTATTCCAGTTGACTGGCTTCTCAAAATGCTCCCTTTTAAACTCTGCCGACATAATTAAACAAATACGATATTCTAACCAACAAAATGCACAGATTATGCTTCAAGATGCCCACAATAAATATACGCGTCGCAAATTAATACCGTTATGGATTTCTATATATTTCTTTCCATTCCCAACATTATAAATATTCCTCGGGCTATCATGTCCCGGCTTCAATGACAGGTCTAACCTGATTCACAAATCTTATCTCAACTCATACGACAAACTAACCTCTGTTTCCCAACTCCACAACTATCACCGACAAAGAACTGGAATAAAATCCTTACTAGAAATCTCGACGTCTAATATCGCACAATGCATTAATCATGAATAACTCCGCATAACATGATATCGTATTTTTAATAACTTGATTTTTACGAAAAAATGACTGAAACATTCTACTAGATCTTTTTATTGTCAGTCAGTCACAGTTTAAAATGGGCCTAGAAAACGTTTCTCTCCGTGAAAAAAATCATCACACTTCTCTCACCCGACAGCGCGCTTCCACTCGATTGAAAATGAGTAACCATGGATTTCTATATTATTAACGTCAAAATTACAGACAGAAAATTTTTACGTCGAATGAACATCTTAATTTGACTTCACAAATTATAGGCAGTACACACACACGGAAATGGCGATCTACATTGGACGTGATATCACTTCGAAACCCTATTCAATAACTTTTTACAACATTATACGGCACTCGCAAGACTTCAAAATTTTATCCAAGTGAAAAATAAAACAAATGACTCTTTCAGTCGTATTCTCACATTTACAAAACTTAATAGGGGTGACCGCTGCGTCGTATATCCCCATTCAAATACACTTTAGAGATCATGAAACAAGACATAGTAGGTAGTAAGATGGAAAGTCACATTACTTTATGTAGTCACACCATTGTTCGTCATAGGGCTCACTTACGACCCTGGCACTTTTATTTAGCCATTTTTACATTCATGGCTTTACAGATCATTATTATATTTCTTCAGGTTTCCTGGAATAAAGCATAAAAAAAGAAAATACCCTTCACTTGTTTGTGGAGCGCACACGATGGACAATAATTACTTCCGCACACGAATTACTTTATCACATTAGAATTTATTCAGTACTTTAACCGTCCTATCTGGTACAATTATTTCCACTCAAGAAACTATCTCCACATGGAGTCAAGACCCCAGCCACATTGGCTAAAATCTGCAGTTGAACTCAGTCTACTTTTGTTGTTTGATTTCACAGAGCAGCTAACAGTTTTTCGTCCGCTTCGTACTCTAAATGTCGGAGAAGGAGACTTCGTCATGGCGTCCCTTCATATTTATACCAGTTACCCCCTCTCTTCGGGAATCTCCCTTTGCCGCCAAGAAAATTTCTATAAATTTTCTGACTTAACTAAACTGTAATTTCAAGAGTTTTGAAAGTGACTACATGCTTGCTACATTTCTGGCGGTAGTATTCATGGACATTTAAAATTTATACTGGTTCCATCTGTAGGATACTTGACCTCCTTTGATAGGCACTATATTTTTTGACGTGGCTTGTGTTACGCCATGTACACGCGCTTTGAAATAGTTCACAAAAGTGACTTGAGATTCTTCCGCCGTCGACACATGTGGCTGACGTCACGTATCCCAGAGCGTGGGACCGAAGGTAATCACCCCCTCGTCACGTGTCAAATCCATGCTATCAAGAATCGAACTTCTAAATGATTTGTCAATTTATGCATAATATTCTTAGGGCACAAAGGTCATGGGTTCATATTTCCCCCAAGACACGAATTCCTTTCGTACAGTGACAAGGAATTTCCTTTAAACAAACCAGATGGTGAAATTTCTAATTTCGACGTCTGATGAAACATGACGTTTGAACATAAATTCCTTTCTTCTCTCTTATGCAGTTGTTCATCTCCTGGTGTACGGATGTTGGTTGATGCCTTCAGCTTCCTGGTAGGTCTTAGTTACTTGGCGAGTTCGGGGTTGCGGGGTAGATCTCCAGTGAATTGTAGTTGACTTATTGGAAGTTAGGTGGTTTGTCCTTCCAACTTCTCGACGAACTTGCATTCACATCAAAATGCGAAGTTTCTGGGTTCAAATCCCTGTCCTCATTACTATCGTTGTCACTGCCTTTCTTCATTTTTGTAGGTGGTTTACCGTTCTTCTTCTTCATCATTCTCCTCATCTTCTTCATTTTTGCAGCTGGCTGACCCTTCTTCTTCATCATCATCCTCATCTTCATTTTAGCAGCTGGCTTACCCTCCTTATTCATCATCCTCCTCATCTTCTTCATTTTAGCAGCTGATTTACTCTTCTTCTTCATCATCCTCATCTTCTTCATTTTAGCAGCTGGCTTACACTTCTTCGCATTTGCTTTAGCCTTTCTTGACGGACTATAATCGTCATCGCTGGCATCCCCGTCTGAATTTTCGTCCCTGTCATCACTGCTGCTTTTCTTAGGCCTCTTCTTCTTATTGGCACCAGATCGTTTAGTCTTTGCTTTTTCCTCTTCAGACCCATGCTATAGATCAGAATGTCTGGATTTGTAATTATTCCATTTTCTATCGGCTTCATTTCCACGACGGCGTCTGCGTCTTTGATAAGAATCTGCCCGACATCGACCCTGGTTCCTTCTACATGGATCACGGCGTCCATTCCACTTTCCGTACGGTTAGCTATGTTGTTCCCATTTCTTACTATCCTGGTTTGGTATGGTTTCAAACCGTTGCCCATTATTCTCTTGTATGACTGCCTGCGAAACATCCCTATCCGGTCTACTCTCTTGGATATGGTTTACGATGTTCACTTGGTTTTCCACATGCTTAACTAGTTGTGACGCTGATTTGAGAGACTTCATGTCACCTAGCCGTCCAAGTATATTGTCTAGTCTAACCTCCATTGCTTCTACCATCTCCTTCATGTCCTTCATAATTTGGAAAACCTGCCCTTGGGTCAATTCTCCCTCTTGCATAGACATACTGTATTTAACAGAAAAAGATAGGTCATCGGTGAGCCCGAGACTTCCACGGCGTATAATAGGACTTCAACGATAAACATCACAACATCCTCCTATCTAACACATCACACTGTTAATGCAAAATTCTCTAAAAATTTATTTAATAAAAATGTGAAATTCAATGTTCACTCGATCAAAGTGATCGGTCAAAACCCTCAAACCAGTATTCAAAATTTTTGGAAATTACTCTAACACATACTTAAATTATACCTTTCATTCAGTAGATAAATTATTCTCATAGTGGTATCTCCTAGCCTTACTCATCGGGCGTTTATCTATTTCTTCGAGTTCACTCTCAACTCTGGCGCACGATTTTATCAACCATAATGTGGCATAGCCTCAACATTATTTCTCATTTCCTCTAGTACACGATTTTTCCAAAATATATTTATCGTTATCGTGACTTAGGATCAATCATCGTTATCGCGACTTACGCCCTTACGTTTGGCGCCATTTTACTGGTCGACCAACGTATAACAATCCTACAATTGGTCATCATTTCACTGATGTCAACCAACCTAACTTTTTTTTTTGCTAGGGGCTTTACGTCGCGCCGACACAGATAGGTCTTATGGCGACGATGGGATAGGAAAGACCTAGGAGTTGGAAGGAAGCGGCCGTGGCCTTAATTAAGGTACAGCCCCAGCATTTGCCTGGTGTGATAATGGGAAACCACGGAAAACCATTTTCAGGGCTGCCGATAGTGGGATTCGAACCTACTATCTCCCGGATGCAAGCTCACAGCCGCGCGCCTCTACGCGCACGGCCAACTCGCCCGGTCAACCTAACTTGTAGTTCTTCTCTCGATGTACGTAGGCCCTCCCTTAAGTGACTGAAGCCACCACGTTGGAAGCCATTTTAATGTCGTTACTTGCCGAGGTATAAGCTGGGGTTCAGTAGATAATCTATCTAGTTGAATGAAAGGTCTGTTTAAAAGATTCCTATTTATTCAGGAAAATTCTGAAGCAATCTGATATGTCAACGGTATCATAGAAGTCAATTGTGTCCACTGGACACCAAAATCATTTTTTACATAAAGGTCAGAACACTGGTGTGAGACTTTAACGTAACTGCCTGATGGGCATTCTTACTAGAAACCATTGTCTCAATTATTAATTATTTAAGAAAGGAAAGTCTGGAAATCCTTAAATTCGGCTTCCATGTGAGACCACATGTACCATCATAGTGATTCGTTATGGTCCAGCCCACGTAACACGAACTCTGGACTCTGGGTATAATTAAGGCAGTCCAATTGGTGTGTGCCACACAGTGGTTCTACGGCATGGACCCTTAATTGAATCGATGTGACCTGCATCTATGTCATGGACCGACATCTAAACTTCTAAGTTACTTTAAAGTCATTGTGGATGATGACCGCAAGGAAAATGATGCTACAGTGGCATATGGCCCTAATCTAAGTCACTGAGGTTGATGACCCCCTGACCATCCAAGTTTCTAGGCTGAAGGCTAAACACAATTAAGTTACATCGGTGATGACCAAAGTTTCCACTTTACTATCCCCAGCACATTCACTGCTCAATCAATCAAAGTTCAATAATTACAACAATAGCAATGCTCACAAACTTTGTGGCAGTAAAATCCATTTCCTTCGGATATGTCCCCTTAATCGTTCTTTACCATTTAAATATTCCCCAGACAACAAATTAACATTTCCAGAATGAATCCCCAGGTTATTTGCTTGATTAAAGTTATTTCAAAATGCGGTTTCACTGAATTTAATAATTAAATAAATTTAAATGATTTAACGAAATGTTAAAGAACAGTAAATGTTATCTCCGTGGACTCTGGTTTCTTCACAAATTCCTACGCAGCTGTGATGTAAATTCAATCTTGTGATATTTATCTGGCTGGAAAGGAATTGTTACATAATTCATGTCCAGTTATATATCTTGTCTCATGATCTCACACTTTAAATCTAATCTAGTCCTAACCGTTATTAACACATGGATATCCTAATAATCTACGTACAAACCAAACAACTCCCCATATAATTACGATGTCATATCTCGTCGTACCATTTATAAATTTTGCACACCCCTCCAAGACAAACCATAATCACAACCATCGCTCTATATTTTGGACAACCCTGAATTGGTTACTCTGTTCCTTATATTCGAAGTTCGTGATTTCAAATGTTCGTTACGTCCCCAATTAAACAAATTTTACAGTATTCCACAATACTCAGGTTATTACCGGCTATGAATTTCAACTAAATCCAGCATTTTAACGTTCTCCCCGGCCGAGAATACAATCTCAATTCCACGCCTGTCCCGTTATCCTACGGTGTAACCCTCTTAGCTGAGGCCTCTCGTCCCCAAGTTCGCTTGGCAGTAACATGAAACACCTGGTTTATTCCAGTTGACTGGCTTCTCAAAATGCTCCCTTTTAAACTCTGCCGACATAATTAAACAAATACGATATTCTAACCAACAAAATGCACAGATTATGCTTCAAGATGCCCACAATAAATATACGCGTCGCAAATCAATACCGTTATGGATTTCTATATATTTCTTTCCATTCCCAACATTATAAATATTCCTCGGGCTATCATGTCCCGGCTTCAATGACAGGTCTAACCTGATTCACAAATCTTATCTCAACTCATACGACAAACTAACCTCTGTTTCCCAACTCCACAACTATCACCGACAAAGAACTGGAATAAAATCCTTACTAGAAATCTCGACGTCTAATATCGCACAATGCATTAATCATGAATAACTTCGCATAACATGATATCGTATTTTAATAACTTGATTTTTACGAAGAAATGACTGAAACATTCTTCTAGATCTTTTTATTGTCAGTCAGACACAGTTTAAAATGGGCCTAGAAAACGTTTCTCTCCGTGACCAAACTCATCACACTTCTCTCACCCGACAGCGCGCTTCCACTCGATTGAAAATGAGTAACCATGGATTTCTATATTATTAACGTCAAAATTACAGACAGAAAATTTTTACGTCGAATGAACATCTTAATTTGACTTCACAAATTATAGGCAGTACACACACACGGAAATGGCGATCTACATTGGACGTGATATCACTTCGAAACCCTATTCAATAACTTTTTTCAACATTATACGGCACTCGCAAGACTTCAAAATTTTATCCAAGTGAAAAATAAAACAAATAACTCTTTTAGTCGTATTCTCACATTTACAAAATTTAATAGGGGTGACCACTGCGTCGTATATCCCCATTCAAATACTTTAGAGATCACGAAACAAGATATAATAGGTAGTAAGATGGAAAGTCACATTACTTTATGTAGTCACACCATTGTTCGTCATAGGGCTCACCTGTGACCCTGGCATTTTTATTTAGCCATTTTTATATTCATGGCTTTACAGATCATTATTATATTTCTTCAGGTTTCCTGGAATAAAGCATAAAAAAAGAAAATACCCTTCACTTGTTTGTGGAGCGCACACGATGGACTATAATTACTTCCGCACACGAATTACTTTATCACATTAGAATTTATTCAGTACTTTGACCGTCCTATTTGGAACAATTATTTCCACTTAAGAAACTATCTCCACATGGAGTCAAGACCCCAGCCACATTGGCTAAAATCTGCAGTTGAACTCAGTCTACTTTTGTTGTTTGATTTCACAGAGCAGCTCAACAGTTTTTCGTCCGCTTCGTACTCTAAATGTCGGAGAAGGAGACTTCGTCATGGCGTCCCTTCATATTTATACCAGTTACCCCCTCTCTTCGGGAATCTCCCTTTGCCGCCAAGAAAATTTCTATAAGTTTTCTGACTTAACTAAACTGTAATTTCAAGAGTTTTGAAAGTGACTACATGCTTGCTACATTTCTGGCGGTAGTGTTCATGGACATTTAAAATTTATACGGGTTCGATTTGTAGGATACTTGACCTCCTTTGATAGGCACTATATTTTTTGACGTGGTTTGGGTCACGCCATGTACACGCGCTTTGAAATAGTTCACAAAAATACTTGAGATTCTTCCGCCGTCGACACGTGTGGCTGACGTCACGTATCCCAGAGCGTGGGACCGAAGGTAATCACCCCCTCGTCACGTGTCAAATCCATGCTATCAAGAATCGAACCTCTAAATGATTTGTCAATTTATGCATAATGTTTTTAGGGCACAAAGGTCATGTGTTCAATATATAAAACGTAAAGCATCCAATTATAAATTTCAGTATAATACCGTTGATAAGCACGGGTATCTTGCTAGTATGTTATATGGACATGGATCCGAAAGCGCTTTATTTCCACGTTAGAACTCGTATTCTACAACACTACATAGTACATTTGAAATCGGAAACACGCAGGAACAGAACGAATCACTATGCCACATAAAACTCTTTCTTACATAATATGTTCAAGTCCGCCTCTGTGGTGTAGTGGTTAGCGTGATTAGCTGCCACCCGCAGAGGCCCGAGTTCGATTCCCGGTTCTGCCACGAAATTTGAAAAGTGGTACGAGGGCTGGAACGGCGTCCACTCAGCGTCGGGAGGTCAACTGAGTAGAGGAATGTTCTATTCCCACCTTCGCCATCCTCGAAGTGGTTTTCCGTGGTTTCCCTCTTCTCCTCTAGGCAAATGCCGGGATATAACCTAAGACCACGGCCGCTTCTTTTTTATTTTTTGTTCACGATCAGCAACAGCATAACGCCGAATTACAAAGATCCGAGCTATGTACAATAGATATGAATCTAAAATGAAAGATATATAAAAATTTGCAAAGAACACTAATATACACAGTAAAAAAGTACAATCGTATATAATACATATTTACATGAACAACGATATTAACAAGGAAAATACATTTACAGTAAATACAGGAACAGAACAGGAAAGAACAAGAAGGAAAATTAAGTTATATGAGAAATATCATGACAGAAGGAAGGAAACGGTACCTGTTGATAGATAATCTATTAAACATTGCTGGACTGCATATAGGAAGGGAGCTTTGGGTGAGAGAAAGCCGGGAGTAAGGAATATGGAATAGTGTTTTCATTCTGGTACTACGGGATGGGACGTGGAGAGTTAAGGAAACTAAATCTGGAGACCTAAATAGACCATTAGCTGCTTTGTATAGCAGCTTTAGGTCGGCTACTTTCCTCCGAGTAGAAAGAGTCTTAAGTTTCATTTTCCCAAGCACTTGGATAGTGCTTACGTTGCGACATGCAGGGACCCTGGCTCTGACGATAGCACAGAAAAAAGTCTGTACACGGTCAAGGTGGCTGAGATTTGAAGAAGCAGGAATGGACCAGTCTGGAGAGGCGTATTCAATAATAGGCAAGATACAGGAAACGTAGAATGCTCTGAGGGCATTTACATCTGTTTTGTCAGAAAACGTATAGCGTAAACCAATGAGTGACATAGCACGTGAGGTAACCCTGTTTATGTGCGAGACAAACAAAAATTTACTGCCAAAATGCACTCCTAAGTCGTTTTGATTGTCAACAAGAGCAGCGGGTTGGTTCAGCAAGTGATATTCTTGTAGAACAGGGGATTTACGAAGTGTGAACGAAATGGTGGAACACATGGAGGGATGAGGTTTAGGACGCCATGTAGTTCAGAGGGTCCCAGGTTCGATTCTCGACTGTGCTGGGGATTGTAATCGCGTCTGATTGATCCTTATGGCTCGGGGACTGGGTGTTTGTGTTTTTCCCAACACTTTTCTCTTCGTATTCATCTCTCCATATAGGATTGGCGTCAGGAAGGTTATCCTGTCGTAAAACAGGGCCAAATCCACATGTGCGACACAGTTCGCAATCCCGACCCCACAAGTGGGGGAAACGCAGTAGAATAATAATAATAATAATAATAATAATAATAATAATAATAATAATAATAATAATAATAATTGTCCCGGGAGGTACACCTCATTCCCGTGCATTTAAAGGAAGCACCTTAAAGAACGCTATCTAACTTACAAAACTTGAAACACCTAGTGCAAGAAGTTGACCCAAAGAGGTCACTACTAAAGTGATAGAGTAATGTTTTATCTTAAGGTTCCTAAACTGGCTGGATTTATTTTGTTTTGTTTTGATGTATCATTGGTTGCAACAACTATTTCAAGAAACTTGGACTTTTCTCCATAGATGTCTCTATTTTAAGAACTGACGTCATGCACTCTGGTACAAAGTGGAATAACTAGAAATTTAAAGAAATTTTGTGGGTTATAAGTTTTCTGAACTGAATTGACTTTCCTTATTTTTGATACTTCAAGGTTTGCAACACTTCTTACTAATCCCGCCAGCTTGGGAGTCTGGCCAATAATAATTTTTGTGTATTTAATTTTCAGCCAATCATAGGCTTCTTGTAACTTTTTTACTGTCCAATAAAATGAGAGGGTGTGTCCGGATTTAGTCCAGAGCCTTCTCGAACCTTCCTCTCGGGTATAAAAGCTGTCGCTTTTTCGAGTTAACTTGTCTTACTGATCGTCGCGTTATTGAGTGTGTGTGCTAAGACAGGAGGCGGGGCCCTCATTCATCGGCAGACAGAACATCAGCTAAGGTAATGGCCACTATTTTCTAACACAGTAGTTATCTCCGCAAGACCACCCGAGGGGAAGGTTCAATATCTTTAGTAATGTAACCGTAAATTTTCTATAATGTAAACATTTCTTTCTGCCCATGTAATAGTTCAAGTAAGTCAGACGTACTTAACTGTATATCGGGGATAGAGAGAGCGTTACCCTTTCGAATTCCCCTTCAATTAACCTTGAGGTGACTACGATTTTAATTACGGTCTTTCACTTGTAAATTGTAAACTAACTTGTCCATCTAGTCACGTAAGTAGTTTGCGATTAGCCTCTGCATCATCGGGCCGCAAGCCCAAGTAAGGTTTTAACCTTTGATTTCTAGGAGAGCAAGTGTACGCCTCCATATATTTTTGAGTTTGGGCCTGTAATTTAACCTGTTCATTTTCACGAAGGCCCGGTATTATGGGTACTCGATACTCCTGTATTGGTTCTTAAATACAACTGCTACAGTCTTGTCAAATGTAGGTTGTGCCAAGAGAGGCCAGAAATCGTAAAGTATTGTAAAAGCAAAGCAAAGTCATCTCCGTACAGGCCATGAAGGCTCTTGGAGGGGTGGAAGGTAAAGGCTTCCACCATTCGTAACCTTGGCACGTGATGGGATAGAGTTGTTAGCTCTATGCCCGGCCGTCTTTGCCCCCAGGAATTAAACTGGTACTCATTTTTGGTGTACGCTGAGTGAACCTCAGGGCCATATGCACCTCCGGAAGTGGAGATCTCGTTTCTTAAATTTTACGACTTCACGACGGGGATTCGAACCCATCACGCATTTACCGCCTCGGCCAGGTAGCCCCTGTAAAGTATTGTGCAAAGGTAAAAGTTAAAAGTTGCCTTGAGTAGGCCGTAAGAGTTTTGGAGCGCAGTCTCCTTGGTAGAATTTGTAGTTGTTTCCTTGTAATGTAACAGCTATTTGTGTAATATTGAGTGGTGCCTTTGGAATGCCGTAACCTGTAACCGTTGGAGCGAAGTGCTCTTGAAAATTGTGTTTTAGGAGATTTCTTTCCTTCTCTATCTAACTAAACGCAACATTAGCGATGTTGGAACCTTGTAAATTAGGAGCTTGAAGCTCAAAATTGTAACTTACCAATTCTTGGTTTTTCTGTTTGTCGATTTTGTACCAAACTAGTGAATAATATTGTTAACATTTAATATCCGAAAAGAAATATAACCTTTATTTTAAAGTTTTAAATTAATCTTTGACTATCGTCGATAGACCCATTCCAGCCCGCACCTTCTTTCACCTCTGCGTTCAACAGAAAACCCGGAATAATAATAAAAATATTTTTTTTGCTAGGGGCTTTACGTCGCACCGACACAGATAGGTTTTATGGCGACGATGGGATAGGAAAGGCCTAGGTGTTGGAAGGAAGCGGCCGTGGCCTTAATTAAGGTACAGCCCCAGCATTTGCCTGGTGTGAAAATGGGAAACCACGGAAAACCATCTTCAGGGCTGCCGATAGTGGGATTCGAACCTACTATCTCCCGGATGCAAGCTCACAGCCGCGTGCCTCTACGCGCACGGCCAACTCGCCCGGTGATAATAATAATAATAATAATAATAATAATAATAATAATAATAATAATAATAATAATAATAATAATAATAACTGCAGTGGTGCAGTGGGTTGGACGTCTTTCTGTTTCCAAGATTGTGGGCTCGATTGTAGCTGTGATTAGTGGAATGTTTGGTTGTTCAAATTCGACAACATCGTGATTTTGACTTATGCAACGTTAAAGAGTTCTTTATAGACACAATTCCGGCACCTTGGCGTCTGTCAAAATCAAAACCAATTGAAGAAACCGTAACATTGTTATCATCATCATAATAATCATCTCACTCACTCACCCACGATATCTCAGATGAGTGTGTTTGAAACATGTGGACTCAATTTCCAACTTACAATAATTCATTAGAGTCAATTCGTATAGCTCCTTGCATGTCGTTAATTACAGTACATACTTCAGGAGAATGTCCGCCTCTGTGGTGTAGTGGTTAGTTCGATTAGCTGCCACCCCCAGAGGCGCGGGTTCGATTCCCGGCTCTGCCACGAAATTTGAAAAGTGGTACGAGGGTTGGAACGGGGTCCACTCAGCCTCAGGAGGTCAACTGAGTTGAGGGGTTTCGATTCCCTCCTCAGCCATCCTGGAAGTGGTTTTCCGTGGTTTCCCACTTCTCCTCCAGGCAAATGCCGGGATGGTACCTAACTTAAGGCCACGGCCGCTTCCTTCCCTCTTCCTTGTCTATCCCTTCCAAACTTCCCATCCCCCCACAACCCCTGTTCAGCAAAGCAGGTGAGGCCGCCCGGGCGAGGTATTGGTCATCCTCCCCAGTTGTATCTCCCGACCCAGAGTCTGAAGCTCCAGGACACTGCCCTTGAGGTGGTAGAGGTGGGATCCCTCGCTGAGTCCGAGGGAAAAACAGACCCTGGAGGGTAAACAGATTACGTACGAACGAACTTCAGGAGAATAATGACAGTACAAGGAGGAAGAAAGAAAATGGAAGTACAGGAAGAACGAAAATACGTTGAGAAGAAATATTGTGAAAAAAAAAGAAAGACGAAAGTACACAGAAATTCCAAGATGTCACAAATTAATCAGAGTGCCTGTCGTCTTATGTGTCATTTTATTACTAGAAGAACGATTCTGCATTTTGATTTGTGGGAGTGTGCAGGAGAGAGCTTGTCACAGCTGCTTCCTCATCGTAGGGTGATGCTGTTAATTCCTGTCAAAAGAAGCCTCCTTGAACTATAACTACATCCTAAGATCTTGTTGGTATTGATTTACTCAAGGTACTTAGAAAACTTAACCTGTAGCTTACACAGTGAAATAAATTTACACAACTTACACCGATGGGTCCCAAGGACTCGAGGGCAAATTTATCTTTTTTTCTCGCAAAGCGTAACTTTCCAGATACTTTCTACAATTTCAGGCGTTATAACGCTCAATCTGGAATGAAAATATTGATTTTACATTTCCTTATCTTTTCACATTTTTTATTTAATTAATTTTTACGTTACGTGTTCACTGTGAAAACCATGCCCATAAAAATTCTCTTCCTGGAGTCATTTGTTTATTGAAATTCATATTATTAACAAACTTTTGTCACAAAATGACGCAAGTTTTAGGTCGTCTTTGAAATAATCCAGTATATCTCACGAAAAAAAAAATTCACAAACGTTTTCTTCATACTAGAAAATATTACATTTCAATGTATGCTTGAAGTGTTCTCACAACAGTGTTGATATACAACCAATGAGAAAAGCAAAACAAATAAACATGAAGGTAGTGACATTGGAATATCAAATAACAAAACCAATTTGAAAATATCTTCACATTTTAGCGAACTTTGAACAAATCACTGTTCCACAAGACCCGCAGAGTGCAGTTTCGCACTTGCCACATACTCGGCAGGCTTTTCTGTCTTTCTTTACTTGACATTGGAAACATCTTTTTCTTTTCGATTTTTCTGGCTTGGATGGCGCCAAACAGATCCCTTGCGGCTCCTCTTTACCCAGACAGTGGAATACCATACCTCGTAAATTCCGTGGGAGTCTCGGGTTCGTTCCAGGAGTGAAGAGATCAGCTGCTTTCCCAACTGCAGCAAAAATGACCTATGTTGTGTATCCCTTCCTCTTGGCATAATACCATTGTAAATTACATGAGCATTTACAGCAGCGATATCCAGAACAGCGAAGAAAATTGCCATCGGCTATCTCTGAGTGTGTAGTTATGACACTTTTCATCCAGGGCATCTACACCACCTTTCGTATCGGTATAAAATAAAATCATCTCTGCCTTGTTGGTTTCAGGACATACAGAAGCCTGGTGATGCATAGTTGACACTAAATTTACTATCTTTCCTTTTTTAGGTACAAACTATAGCAAAGTCTTTTTCCCCGAGAAGCCAAATACGGTGGTTGAAGGTATTGATCTTCCTCGAGGATGAACAAACTTTACTGGCAGTTCTCGCTTGTTTCTTCGTATAGTCCCTACATAGGTTAGATGCATCTTTTGTAGTTCATCCAATAACTCCATTGAAGTGAACCAATTACCTCCGATCACATTTATATTGGAACCAACAATGGGTTGTACAAGTATCTTGACAACCTTTGTTGGGTTTATGAGCTTACAGGCGTTCGAACTTTCTTCTGTTCTTTTGCCGCAGTATATTTCTGCATTGAGGCAGTAGTGCATTTTGGCATCAGCTAAGATGAAAATTTTCATGCCATATTTTCTAGGCTTTGAAGGTATAAACATTCGAAATCGACACTTCCCTCGAAATCCTACTAGCATCTCGTCCGTTGTTGTGTTATCTCCCACAGAGTAGTTGTCTTGACAGTGTGCTATAAACTTGTTGAATAGCCCTGAAATATATGCCAATTTGTCATTCTTCTTGCGCTCATCTCTTGTTGAAAAGTCGTCAAATCTGAAACATCTACGAAGGCCATCCGGAAAGTAGTTCCCGTTTGCGCAATAAAGACACAGGAGTAAATATTAATTAATGTACACATTTTTATTGGAAAGAGCATATTTTACAATACTTCTCCACATAATCTCCAAGCAAATTTAGGCACTTGTCATAACGTGGGACGAGTTTTTGTATTCCAGCGTCATAGTCCTCCGCCGCCAGCGTATTGAGATACGTAGTCACGGCTCGTTTAAGTTCTTCAACGCTGTCAAATCTTTTTCCCGCCAGAAAGTCTTTAAGCTTCGTAAAAAGATGAAAATCCGAAGGGGCCAAGTCCGGGCTATGCGGGGGGTGGTCGAAGGTTTCCCACTTGAATTGATGCAAAAGTTGTCGTGTTATCACAGCTGCATAAGGCCTGGCATTGTCATGAAGTAAAATGACGCTTGTAGACAATAGATCTCGCTGTCTATTTTATATTGCCCGCCGTAATTTCCTTAATGTTTCACAATACGCATTAGCATCAATTGTGTCTCCACGGGCCATAAAATCAATGAGCAGTACACCTCGGCGATCCCAGAAAACGGTTGCCATGAGTTTCCTGGTGGACAGAACTGTCTTGAAATTTTTTGGTTTGGTTGGTGAATGAGCATGATGCCACTCCATTGACCGTCGTTTACTCTCAGGTGATGCATAACAAACCCATGTTTCGTCCCCAGTAATGATGCGAGTCAGGAAAGAGTCTCTTTCATCGGAATAACGTCCCAGAAACGTCAGTGCTGCAGCCATACGCTTGGTTTTGTGCTCCTCTGTAAGCATGCGACGGACCCACCTTGCACAGATTTTGGAATAATGCAGATGATCTTTGACAATTTCATGAACAATTGTTCGAGACACATTAGGAAAATGTTCACAGAGTTCATCAATTTTGACGCGCCGATCGTCCCTCACGCATTCGTCTACTGCGCTCAGCAGTTGGTCTGTATTGACAGATGGTCTCACTGAACGCTCCTCATCGTGTGTATTTCCCCTTCCCAGGTTGAAGTTGCGACACCAGCGCCGAACATACTACTCGTCCATCACACTGTCTCCATACACCTCCGTTAATTGGCGATGAATAACACAAGGTCGAACGTTTCATTAAGAAATTTAATCACGGCCCTCACTTCACAACTGGCGGGGTTCTCAATTTGTTTAAACAGTTTAAACGATTACAGACATAACACAGGCAATGCTAGCGTCACGCAACCTCGCACAGAGCCGGCAAACAAGCCACTGACGCGGTCTGACCTTGCCAGCGGCTACCCGAGTCGTCAGCGTTTCATGCGGCGCTAACGGGTACTACTTTCCGGATGGCCCTCGTAGTTAAAAAGTAGAGCCGATCTAACGACATAGTTGCGCGAAATATATCCCTTCCAGTGCCATCAGTTGCATAAAATGATGACAAGTCTTCGTTGTGGGATTTGAAAACACCCCATAAATAGCATAATGCAAGAAAAGCTCGTAATTTGTTATATTCGTTCCACTCTGATAAGACTTCTTTTGTAGATCGGCGGTGACTTTCCTAATTTTTTCATTTGTGTAAGAGACAATTTCAAAGAGCATATTATCTGAAAATAGAAGACTCCAGCATTCAGATGCAGTTGATGCTGATGTAAGGCGTAAAGCTGGGCCTGCGATGCCAGGTAAATAGAAACGACTCAACATGAGATTATGCTGAGGGGTTCTCCCACGTACTGACGGTGTTGCTGACCATTTATACCTATTTCAAACATAAAATGAACTTGACGGTGTGTTTTGATCACTTTCCGTATCAACATCGTCCTCGCTTTCAAAACTTTCACAACTGTTGGAATCATGTTCACTGAATTTAAACTCACTCTCACAGTCCGAAATGTCACTTGTATCCTCCTCTAATAAAACACGAACTTCATCGTTAGTTAGTACCATTATATGCCCCAAACAAAAGCACCGAGCTCGATAGCTGCGGTCGCTTAAGTGCGGCCTGTATCCAGTAATCGGGAGATAGTGAGTTCGAGCCCCACTGTCGACAGCCCTGAAGATGGTTTTCCGTGGTTTCCCATTTTCACACCAGGCAAATGCCGGGGCTGTACCTTAATTAAGGCCACGGCCGCTTCCTTTCATTTCCTAGGTCTTTCCCATCCCATCGTCGCCATAAGACATATCTGTGTCGGTGCGACGTAAAGCAAATAGCAAAAAAAAAAAAAACTCAAGCAAGAATTTAAGACACACACATTTACGGAATGTCCCGTAACTTACACAGATGGGTCCCAGGGACCCAACCATGTAAGTTACGGGTTAAACACAGTAAATCATCATCGTGTCCGCCTCTGTGGTGTAGTGGTTAGTGTGATTAGCTGCCACCCCCGGAGGCCCGGGTTCGATTCCCGGTTGTGCCAAGAAATTTGAAAAGTGGTACGAGGGTTGGAACGGGGTCCACTCAGCCTCGGAAGGTCAACTGAGTAGACGTTGGGTTCGATTCCCACCTCAGCTATCCTGGAAGTGGTTTCCCACTTCTCCTCCTGGCAAGTGGCACCTAACTTATGGCCACGGCCGCTTCCTTCACTCGTTCTTGTCTATCCCTTCCAATCTTCCCATCCCCCACCAAGGCCCCTGTTCAATATAGCAGGTGACGCCGCCTGGACAAGGTACTCATCATCCTTCCCAGTTGTATCCACCGACTTAGGGTCTGAAGCTCCAGGACACTGCCCTTGAGGCGGTAGAGGTGGGATCCCTCGCTGAGTCCGAGGGAAAAACCAACCCTGGAGGGTAAGCAGGCTAAGAAAGAAAGAAAGAAAGAAAGAAAGAAGGAAATCATCATCGTAAAGTCTGCCTCCGTAGCGTAACGGATAGCGTTGTTAACTGCCGTCTTTGGAGGTCCGGGTTGGAATCCCGGTACTACAGATATTTAAGAATGGCAGGAGGGCTGGTATGTGGTTGAAATGGTACATGAAGCTCACCTCCTTTGGAGGTGTGCAGGAAAAGTGCTGCAGCATCTCGGGATGAGGACACGAGTTTACTTACCAGCGTAAAGACCATGGTGAAGAGTGAAAAATGAAGACTTCCTCTACACGTACCCACGATACTAAGTGGAATAGAATGGTCAGCCGCCTTTGCTCTCAGGAAAAACCTGGTATCAGTACTCATGTTATGTCGTAGACTGAGTGAATCCTGGGCCATGTGTGCCTCTGGGAGCAGAAGTCCCCTTTTATAAGGTCTCAGTTTTCTGATGGGGAATTGAACCCATGTGTTGAACCGAGCAGGCATTTATCGTCTCCGTTAGGCAGCACTGAAATGCAGTACACTCTCACCCTTTGTTCATTTCTACAGGTGACCGAACAAAATGTTCTTTCAACGGGATCGACTCCTTTTTTCACTCAGTTACTGGATTTGCCACAAATGGTAGAGACACATTTTTATGAACTATCTCTAAGAAATGCTCACAACACAGGTGAGAACTTTCCACATATTCTAAAAACAATTATATATGCATACTAGCAAGATACCCGTGCTTCGCTACGGCATTATAATGAAATTTATAATTGAATGCTTATTGTTTTATACTTAATCCGCCGAAATTCGCGATCTGAGTGGTTTTCTAAGAGAATTCGCCAAAATTCGCGATCTGACTCGTTTTCTAATAGATTACGGCAAGTTTCCTCCCATTTTTCAATCTTTCTTTCCAGCAATCGATTTCGTACTTCGCGGGCTAGGTCCAGGTATTCCACCCGGTCAGTTGGGTCCCTAAATCTTTGCCATCTTTTCCTATAAGCTTTTTTAATGTGGATCATATCCTTGAGGAGATCCGGCGTGGTGTCGTCTTGGGTGCCTTGGCAGTAATGAACCGGCGGCCGGACTGCAATCGTAGTCATTACCCGTTCAGGACCCGTTTCCAGCGCGGTCCGAACATTATTATTATTATTATTATTATTATTATTATTATTATTATTATTATTATTATTATTGTTGTTCTGGACTCCACAGCAAGATGTAAGACCGCTACTTGGCGGTAAATTACATCTGCTGCCATTGTCAATGATGACAGTATTACCAGCACCATTGTCACCCGTAGGCAAGTGCGCAGGACTTTTGGCGATACGAATGACACACTTCCGTGCATTATTGACCTTATTAAGAGGTGAACAATTGCACGGTCAATCTCATTCCTATCGTTTATTTCAAATGTGTTTAAATTTTTATTTATATGCTAGAAGAATCTACTTTAATCTAAGAAGGTTCTCCAAAGGAAAAGATGGCTCTGGAAAACGAACCCAGGAAAGATTAAAAATGATCGGTTTATGATCAGAATACGTACATTGAAAATCCACAGCCTGTTTCCAGTCATTCAACCTGGTCAGGAATGGAATGAATAAGCCCCCAGTTAGCGGCGAGGATAGGAATTGTGCCGGCTGCCGAAGCCCGTCGCACTCCTCTGGGGCAATGATTAATGAATGACAAATGAAATGAAATGATGTTGGAGAGTGTTGCTGGAATAAATGATGACGGGGAAAACGGGAGTACCGCCTCCGCTTTGTCCAGCACAAATCTCACATGGAGTGAACGGAGGCTCCTTATAAGTACATTAGGAACAGTAAAAGCAATTGGTCCCACCTCCGTTTTCACCCTACCGCGGTTAAGTTGACTTACACCCCCCCCCTCCAAAAAAGAGAAGGCGTGTTTCTTTTTGTTTAAAGGAGATTCCAAATACCAATGTTCACGTGTGTTTACTTCAGTTTTGAGATATAAGTATTCCCATAAAAATAATTCACTTTTTTCACTTACTTTCACACTCCCCCTTAAGTGAATTTTCCGGGAAAAAATATTTGTTTCTTTAATAGTAAAGGATAGAGGCTCCTTGGCTCACAGCGCGTCGGCCCCTCACCGCTGGATACCGTGGTTCAAATCCCGGTGACTCCATGTGAGATTTGTGCTGGACAAAGCGGAGGCGGGACAGGTTTTTCTCCGGGTACTCCGGTTTTCGCTGTCATCTTTCATTCCAGCAACACTCTCCATTATCATTTCATAGCATTTATCACTCATTAATAAATCATCTTGGGAGTGGCGACCCCATTCTGATAATAGCCTATATAAGTTTCATTCATTACATCCCTGCCCCGCCAATGACTGGAAAACAGGTTGTAGGTGTTCATTTTTAATTGTAAAGGATCTTCTAAATACCGATTATCTTCAGTTTTTGAGATATGTGTCCTCATGAAACGAATTCAACTCCTTACCCGCCCCCAAAGATGATTCCAGCCCCCCCCCCCAAACGCGTCCTTTTATTTTTAAAAAAGATCTAATTACCAATTTTCACGTCTGTAACAACTTTAGTTTTTATTAGATGTTAGTATCCTCATACAATTAATTCAATTAATTTTTCTATTTACACCCCCCCTCCCTTCATTGGATTTTCCGAGAATACCTGTTTCTTTACTTCAACAGGAGATTCTAAATACCAGTTTTTGCGTCTGTAACATTTTACGTTTCTGAGATATACTATAGGTATAGTCTTTCTAAAAAATCACCCCAAATTGTCACTCCTGTTTAACCCCCATTAATTAGATTTTCCAAAAACAAAAAAAGTAAATGTTTCTGTATTTTAAAAGGAGATTCCATATACTAACTGTCTGGTCTGTTAATATCTTTAGTTTCTGAGATATAAGTATCCTCATTAAAAGCATTCAACCCATTTTTCACTCCTTTTCACCCCTCCTATTGGGATTTTCCGAAAACAAAAAATAAGTGTTTCTTTATTTTGAAAAGTGATTCTAAGTACCAATTTCTACGTCTGTAAACTTTTACAGTTTCCAGATATAGATACACTCATTTTAAAAATTCACCCCACTTTTAACACCCCACCCCCCATTATTTGGATTTTCTGAAAAAGTTCGTTTTCCTTTATTTTTAAAGGAGGTTACAAATTTAAATTTTCATGACTTCAATTTTTGAGATATAAGTCTCCTCATGAAAGGTGTTCAACCTATTTCCCCCCACTTTTCACCCCTTCATGGGATTTTCCGAAAAAAAGTTACGTGTTTCTTTATTTTGAAAGGAGATTCTAAATACCAATTTTTACATCTGTAAACTTTTACAGTTTTGAGATATAGATACATTCATTTTAAAAATTCACCCCCCTTTCAACCCCCACTGTTTGGATTTTCTAAAAACAAATAATATCTGTTTCTTTATTTATAAAGGAGATCCCAAATACCGATTTTCAGGTCTGTAACATCTTCAGTTTCTGAGATATAAGAATCCTTATTAAAGGCATTCAACCATTTTTCACCGCCTTTCAACCCTCCTATTGGGATTTTACGAAAACAAAAAAATATGTGTTTCTTTATTTTGAAAGTAGATTCTAAGTACCAATTTTTACATCTGTAGATTTTGAAAGTTTTGGGATACAGATAAACTCATTTTAAAAATTCACCCCCTTTTCAACCCTCCAATATTTGGATTTTCCAAAAACAAAAAGTACATGTTTCTTTATTTTTAAAGGAGATCCCAAATACCTTTTTTCAGGTCTGTGATATCTTCAGTTTCTGAGATATTAGTATCCTCATTAAAGGCATTCAACCCGTTCTTCACTCCTTTTCGCCCCTCCTATTGGGATTTTCCGAAAACAAAAAATACGTGTTTCTTTATTTTGAAAGGAGATACTAAATACCATTTTCTACGTTTGGAAACTTTTACAGTTTTGAGACATAGATACACTCATTTTAAAAATTCACCCTATCTTTTCACCCCCTTTATTTGGATTTTCCAAAAACAAAAAAAGTGTTCTTTTATTTTTAAAGGAGGTTCCAAATTTAAATTTTTATGACTATAACATCTTCAGTTTTTGAGATATAAGTCTCCACATAAAAGGTGTTCAACCATTTTCCCCCCTTTTCACCCCCCTTTCATCGGATTTTCCGAAAACAAAAAAATACGTGTTTCTTTATTTTTAAAGGAGAAATCAAATACCAATTTTTATTACTCTAAACCTTTAAGATTTTGAGATATGGATATTCTCATTTTAAAAATTAACCCCCCTTTTCACCCCCTTAGCGACGGAATATCCAAAAATCCTCCCTTAGCGAGCACCAACATATTAATATGAATGCATCCCCAAAATTTCATTTCTCTATGTCCAGTTTCGGCTCGGCGATGATGAATCAGTCAGTCAGTCAGTCAGTCAGTCAGTCAGTCAGTCAGTTAGGACAAGTTACTTTATATATATATATAGATTAGACTGTTAATTTTGTGAAAACTCCGGACAATATTCCTTGCGTATGGATCTTTAAAATGATTTCCCCTTCGACTCCAGTCAATTGCAGCTTATCCGACCATGGCCGCTTTATTTCCATTCTTTGTCTAAATAGCAGGTGCCTACTCGAGTAATGCCACATTCAAACACAGGTTACACACGGAGTAAGCAAAGGGCATATAGTCTTGTTATAATTTGCTTTACCTCGCACGGACACAGATAGGTCTTATACCGACGATGGGATAGGAAAGGGCTAGGAATGCGAAGGAAGCGACCGTGGCCTTAATTAAGGTAGAGCACCAGCATTTGCTTGGTGTGAAAATGGGTAGCCAGGGATAATCGTAATCGGGGCTGCAGACAGTGGGGTTCGAACCCACTATCTCCCTAATGCAAGCTAATACTACTCGCTCCGCGACCCTTACCACACGGCCAACTCGCTCAGTGGGGAAAATGTTATATGTAATATTATTTCCCTGGGAAATAAGGATTAAGGAAATAACATTGCACATTTAAATCAGCTCTATGTTCTAGAGCAATGGTCTGCGAACTTTTAAGTCACGTCACCCACCACCCTTTGGAATATTAAATTCCATGCACCTTCTTCATACTTCCTTCTTTGCACACATGCTCAGCAGATCTAATGTTTAGGGCTATCTATCTAAATAATAATAATAATAATAATAATAATAATAATAATAATAATAATAATAATAATAATAATAATAATAATAATAATAATAATAATAATTGTTACCGTTTTTTAGCGGTAGGTAGAGGTGAAAGAAGGTGCGGGTGTGAACGGGTCTCAAGCTACGAGAGTAAAATTAATTTAAAATTTAACAAGGTTATATTTTCTTTTCAAAATAAGGAAATAACAAGCATGGCAGGTACAAAGTAGCAAGTCAAAAGGGTAGTTACAATATTTACAGGATTTGGGCTTCGCGCCCTGACTTCACAATGCTTGGGCAATCAGCTCAGTTTTACCCCAAACACAAGTTTCAACAGAGGGGCAGAAAACCCCATTCAGGCCTAGGAGCCCTTGCTCCAAATTACACTGAAAAGCCTCCACGAGGCATACAACACTCAATTTTCAAAAAGAGCCACTCGCTCTCAACTTTAAGCCTCTCAAAGGCCACACCAAACTCCACCTTCGAGTTGTCCTCACTGGACATAGACACAGGGGTAAAATACCCAACCTACTGAGGTCTATTAAATGAAAAGAAGGTTGATTACATGACCTCAAAAATAACAATTTGAGAGGAGGCGATCTGCACTCCTAATACACTTTGTTTTTAAAACCTAATTTGGCTCTAAGGCCACTGATGCAAGGGCTAATCCCATACTACGGAGGTGACTTTAGAAAAGAACCAAATTTACATAATGTTAAGGAAGAATAGGTTGAGAAAAAAAAGGTTCACCTCAAAACAATATGAGTGGGAGATCGAGAGGTTTAAGCACTCTCTATCCCAATACGCAGTTTAAAAGATGAAATAGATACAAGATTCTTTACATTTTAAGGAAGGTTACATAATGGAAAAAGCTTCGGACCCGCCCCGAGGGTTAAACTGCTGAGCAAGCAAGAAAAGAAGTAATTAATCGGCCATTACCTTGTTGTTGACCGCTGCCGGAGAAAGAGGCGCTTCCCGCCCCCTGCTATGAACTTTACACACAGAAAGATGGAACAGAAGTGGCCCGGAGACCCTAAAATCAGCAGTTTATATACTCTCGCGGAAGGTTCTAGGCGTTAGGGGAATGAGAACACCCGCCCACAATCACTTTATTGGGTAGGATACAGCAACATATTCAAGTTGGGGGAAGATACCTCGGATTGGTCAGAAATAAATTGAAGAAATTCGGGATTGGATACATACAAAACAAGGGGAAAGAGAGGGGTATACAGCCAACTTAAACAATAACAGAAAGAAATTTAACAAGAAACAAACTTTTGAAATAAAAATTTCTCCAAAAAAACAGTTCTTTCACTCCGCACTAGGGTGCACTATTGTTGATCTTCAGTAGTGTCCTCTAGAAGAGAAAGTTCACACTTCTTACTTCAAGCAAAACAAAAACACATCAAAAATGACACAGTTCTAAAACTCCAAAATTTACAGGTAGTGACATCTTCTGAGAAACTTGAAAATTAATACCATCAATAAGGTTCAGACTTCCTCCAGCAGAGGAGTTTCAATTGGCGCACATTTTAAATTAGCGGCGTGGAGGTGTACCGCCCGGTACAATAATAATAATAATAATAATAATAATAATAATAATAATAATAATAATCAAATGAACGAATGCATTTATGTGTGATCATAGACTACGAGTAGGCTTTCATATATATTAAAAATGAATAGTAAAACTAAGGAACTGTTTACTGATCCCTTGTCAGTCAGCACTTTTGGAGCTCCCTACAATTTACAGTTGCAGCAAATTAGTGTGCGGAATAAATTGCGGTTATGTTTTCTTTTACCTACAGTCTATAACATGTTACCCGAGAGAAGATTATCTCACTTTTTACAGTATATAGAAAGCTCCCTTTGAATTAAATCAACAACCACCATACTGCTGCCGATTTTTGCGTATTTATAAACATTAGTTTGAAATTCCACACACACAGCAACTAACATTTTTTCTTCTGCCTGGACATCTCCCTATTACCTGGGATTGGCACGTTGTATGGATTTAGCATAGTTTGACGGCCGGATGCCTTTACGAAGTGTTGTCTAAGTTAACCGAAAAGTTTGAGAGGGAGGAGGTGGATATCCGCAAACTGAAAGAAGATATGGAAGCTAAATGTGATTCTTTGAAGCAGTATAGCAGGTGGAACAATGGATGATTATCGGCTCCCTGAAGTGCGAACAAAACTCCAATGAACTAGCGCTGAACATGTGCACAGCTGTATATGCAGACATTTCCCACAGGGCAGGAAATGACTCAGAATTACGGTTTTTTTTTTTTTTTTTTGCTAGGGGCTTTACGTCGCACCGGCACAGATAGGTCTTATGGCGACGATGGGATGGGAATTACGTAAAAGTCAATTTTGTGAAGTGAGCGCAAAACGTACTACAAAATGTCAATGGCAGAACCAATTAATACTTTACATACCAGGTCGAACGTCGTGTTAATATTACAAATAGCGTTTCGTAAACTGCCCAAGGAGGAGTAATAAAACTCACAGCTGATTAGAAACTAAACGATCTCTAGTAATTTACTGCACAGTAAGTACTGCATTATAAAGGTATATGATCTCAAACATTGATACGCTCGCCCACGTACACGTGACCCATTTCCTTGACAACCGTCCCAGTATCTTGCGTACCGGGCGAGTTGGCCATGCGCTTAGGAGCGCGCGGCTGTGAGCTTGCATCCGGGAGATAGTAGGTTCGAATCCCACTGTCGGTAGCCCTGAAAATGGTTTTCCGTGGTTTCCCATTTTCGCACCAGGTAAATGCTGTGGCTGTACATTAATTAAGGCCGCGGCCACTTATTTCCAACTCCTAGGCCTTTCCTATCCCATCGTCGCCAAAAGTCCTGTCTGTGTCGGTGCGACGTAAAGCAACTAGCAAAAGAAAAGTATCTTGCATCATCGATTGGATGAAAGATAACAAGAACCAAACCTTTTACTCCTCAGCTAACTTCACCAGAGCTTTCTTCTAGACAACGGCATGGCGTGATGGGAGGGAGAAACCACCAGTCCACAGCCATATGAATATTAATCTGAAGGAAGAGATGAGGAGATGAACAAGAAGAGTGTCGTATAACTTCAGGGACGCAGAAATTTTCTCTGAACTGGGAAGTCAGCACAAAAGTTTAGGCACCAGCAAGAATCCCACCAACCTGATACCTAAAAATAATCGAGTTGCGCTGTTTAGCGTTGAGATCAGTACATATTGTTAGGAGCTGTGAAGAATTAAGTCAAATTAGCCTGGTTTGATTGGTCATCACACTCGGGTCTCTTATTGCGGCTCATGTTTGAAGGCTAGCACAATATTAAACATCCGCTAAAACACACTATTTATGATTAACAGGCCAATGCCTTTTATTTATTCAATCTTAAATAATAACAAAGGACACGCGTACAACCGCTAACATGTAAACACAGTGGTTCAGATTCTTAGCACTTTTGACTACATGTCACTATGAAGTAATTCGTTCTCAGTTCTTCCGCCAAAGGTTCTGCTGCTGTAACGTGGTTTTAAACTTGTTCAGTGACGTCCCGTCGTATGTCACGGGGCCTTTGTTGCATATTGATGGGTAGTAGAAGAAAGAAAGTATGAAAACACGGAAAACAGACATTTTCGGGGGGCCAAAAGGTAGGCGCCAGTAACAAAAACACAGTCGCCGTGGTGACCTGGCGCCCGGGATTTCTGCGCCTCTCATGTAACATATGGGGGAACAAAAACACAGAAATGCACGTTAATACTCTCTATGTGGGACAAATGATGAATCATCGATTCGAACGGATGAGAGGTTAAGAAGGATTAGACCGGTGCAGAGACCTCAAGATCATGAAAGGGTAAATTTTCAAATGTATACAGAACCGCTGACTGAAATTCCTCAAAACTCATGTCCATGATTGTTCTATTTCTCAGTACGTACAGCGATAGAAATAGCACCACACGCAGCATTAGTGAACTCGTCTCCAGATCCATGTCCTTCCCGAAATTTAGACCTGAGAAAATCGCTGGACACCAAAAGTATAGAAGAAGTAAACGCCCTCATCGCTCAGGATAAATTAGATGATGTTGTACAATGTATCAGTCGGTGGATCAGTAAAGCATTCGTCGCCAGAAGAAAGAGACACACACAAAACTGGTTTGATACAGAGTGCTACATCACCCGGAAAGCAACGCTGCGTGCGTTGTACAGAGCAAAGTGCACAAATGACGGAAGAGACATAGAAAAATACGCCAAGAGGAGGAAAGAATATAAACTGTTCCTTTAAGAATAAAATAACTGAACAAATTGAAGCCGATGCTAGGGAAACAGCAGAATTAGCGATAACAGATCCCTTCTTGGCTCTAAGAAAGTCACAAGTCCCCAAGGCGAGAGAGATCCTGATAGAGACATGGGTGAATCATTTCTCCGGGATCCTCAACAAGAATAGAACAACAACAGACCATCCAATCACAGCTACATATACCATCACTACAGTGGCCATCTAAATTACCCCATCGGAAATACAAACCAATATTACGACTGCTAAGAAGGGTAAAGCAGCACCTGACAAGGAATTCGTGGAACACATAATAGAGACACGAGACCTACGTCTCCCAGTATGAACAGATCTGTTCAATAAGTGTTTGATAATAGGTACTTTCCCAGTCAGCTGGAGAACGGCTCAAATGACAATACTGTACAAAGGTTACACGGAAGATTCCAATTCCTACTGAGGAATAGTTCTAGAACCTACAATAGTCGAGCTATTCTCCAAAATTTTAACGAATAGACTAACCAAGGAAGTGTAAATATTCATACCAAACCGCCAATTCGGTTTCCGAGAGGGAAGGAGCACTCTACAAGAAGTGGCACTACTGCAAGCAGAGTGGAACAGGCCTTGAGGCACTAGAAAGGCAAATACCACGTGGTCTTCATAGACCGACGTAATTAACCGGAGTACCCTCATACACAAACTAAAAGGGATTCTGGGAGACTCTCACTCTCTGGTGAGAATAGTCAAGGTAATTTTAGCATACAACCACATACTTATAAACGATAGCGTCGTCCTTTCAGAGCAGGTCAGGCAGACGAATTGCGTACTCCAGGGCGACCCCATGAGTCCCCTACTGTTTAACATCTTAACAGCTGACATTATGGACGCAATTCGAGACTACCTCACAGTGAAACTAATTATGTACGCAGATGACATGGCACTGGGATCACAGTGCAAAGGCGACCTGCAAGCTGCGCTACAGAAGCTTGAATTATGGGCTGGCGAAATCAACTTAAAGATCCATAAAGATAAAACAATGCATATGATCTTCAGAAAAGGAGGTAAATTAGCGTCTGATGGCCACCTATTTTTTTTTTGCTAGGGGCTTTACGTCGCACCGACACAGATAGGTCTTATGGCGACGATGGGATAGGAAAGGCCTAGGAGTTGGAAGGAAGCGGCCGTGGCCTTAATTAAGGTACAGCCCCAGCATTTGCCTGGTGTGAAAATGATGGCCACCTATTCCTGCAAGGATATATACTAATGACTATGAACAAATGCAGGTACTTAGGAGTGTACCTACAAAGGACCTTGTCTTCCTACAGGATACACATTCAAGGGAGAGTATCAGCAGCCACGAAGCCATACATAGATTATTTTTGCCATTTGCTTTACGTCGCACCGACACAGATAGGCCTTATGGCGACGAATACATAGAATTAAAAATATCACCAAACTCACTTTGCCTACTGCGATGGCATTATTTAAGGCAGTCATAATACCAGTTGTGTCATATGGAATAGAATTAATATAGGAGCAGCTCACAAACAGCGACCTCACACGATTAGAAAGTGTGAAAGCAAGATACGTGAAGAGAACTCTAAGAGTTGGGATAAAAACACCCTCAAGGATTGTCTATGAATTAGCAAGGGAAAGCTTCTTCATAGAGGAGCTGAGACTGCAATTCATGCTACCATCTATCGGTCCCTACCAAGCCCATCTCGAATTACGGCGGAGGAAGAGGAATGGCATCGACCCCGAATTCTATGGCACAGCTTCAATGATAGATCGGCAATGGGCAGAGACTGGGCAGGACCAAAGACATGTTGTAACTAGACTTGCTGTTCATGGCATTCCTCGCAAGGTCTGCCGAACACACAGGTTTCATCAACCTAACGAAGACTGTATATGTTCATTGTGTAAAGGGAAGTGTGACCGCTATCACTTAATAACGTGTGCAAAAGGAACAAAAACCATCAGAGTCTATAGTGAAAACTAATTACATCGTATGCCTCAGTTTTACGTATCGCTCTTTCGAGTGCCTCTTAATTTAATTAATTCTTGGTGTGTGCATGTGAAACTTTCAAGTTTAACTTAGCTCCGTCACACAACTGCAGATGCTAGCAGGAACGACGGATTCCGGCAACTTCGTTAATCAACCACATTCTTGAATGATGGAAACTGTGAAGCAAACAAAACATAGCAAACAACATAAGTCAATGTTTTTTTTTGTTGCTAGTTGCTTTACGTCGCACCGACACAGATAGGTCTTATGGCGACGATGGGACAGGGAAGGGCTAGGAGTGGGAAGGAAGCGGCCGTGGCCTTAATTAAGGTACAGCCCCAGCATTTGCCTGGTGTGAAAATGGGAAACCACGGAAAACCATTTTCAGGGCTGCCGACAGTGGGGTTCGAACCCACTATCTCCCGAATACTGGATACTGACCGCACTTAAGCGACTGCAGCTATCGAGCTCGGTCTAGGTCAATGTTGGGAAGAGTTATAACCACATGGAAAATGCTGCACTTGAAACTATACTTACGAAATATGTGAGTTTTAAGCGACACAGCATTTTATTTTCCTTTATTTTTGTCAAAGAAGGAAGACGCAAGGAGGAGTCTTAATACTCACAGGTGATTTGAAACCAAACAATCGCTAGTAAATTACATTAAATGCTGTATTATAATGGTATATGGTCTCAGACACTCTTGCGGATAATACCAGCTCGCATTGGGGACAACGCAATGTATAAGGCGCGATCAAAAAATGTCCGTTTGAGGGGTTGCTGCAGCGGACATGCAACGCAGTGCAACTCCGATGCGGATAGATAAGCACGGACATGTAGGCAAAGGGATCAATGTGGTAGTCGTCTCGTGCCGAGGTGCGTGCGTTAAATGCGGTCACATGAACTATGGTGACGTTATTACCAAATTCGTCCAAACAGGACCAACGTGCTGTTATTCTCTTCTTGGCTGCCGAAGGTCCAACTCCGGTGGGCATCCACCGGATAATCAAGACTGTGTATGGAGCAGCATGCCCGTCGAAAACCACCGTTGTGGAATGGTGCACCAAGTTCCGTGCGGGTCGCGTTTTGGCACAAGTCGCCGGTCTGTCTGGAAGGCCAGCCTCATCCAACAAGCGGGCGGTGGATGAGGCCTATAGTCCTGATCTCTCCCGATACGATTATCACTCCTTCGGTCCCCTCAAAAAAGCCTTGAAGGGTGGACGCTTCCTCTAGGACGAAAATGTGCAGCAGGCGATTACGGACTTCTTCACGCAGCAGGACACGGTGTTTTTCCACACGGGGATCTTCAACTTGGTGCGTCGGTGGGATGAGTGCTTCAATGCTAATGCAGATTTTGCCTGATTGGTATCCCTATTCAGAATTGTACGGCCCTAGAACGATGATGATGATGCTTGTTGTTTAAAGGGGCCTAACATCGAAGTCGTCGGCCTCTAATGGTACGAAATGAAATGACAACAAAAAATTCAAAATCATCCACTGACCAAAATAAAAAAGGTCATGAAGAAGGAATGAATGGACATGAACCAAAAACAAATAAACAACAACAAAAAACGAGCAAACAAAAATGAGCGGATCCAACTAAAAGAGATCATAGATAATTCATTACTGACCAAGGGCCCACTCATGAAGCACAATCCTGAATCGAGGATGCTTGATGTCTAAAGGGGTCCAAAATCCAGGTGTAAGGCCCCTCAGAATGGTACATGTCGCGAGTAAAGTAGAATCATGGTATTTCTGAAGCTGCGGTACTAATCAAAGGTAGCGTAAATTCACGGTGTTCCAACCTTTAAGGTACTACTCACAAGTATTGTACATCGTAAAGGTAACGCAGACCTATGGTGTTTCTCACAAAATGGCGCCACTCATAGCCAGCGCAAACCGATGAGGTTCCTCACCTAGGTGTACTAATCACTGGCAACGCAGACCCACGGTGTCGCTCATATAGTGGTACAACTCATAGGCTGCGCCCAGACCCGCGGTGTTGCTCACATGGTTACGACGCACGGGTACTGGAAACCCCCCAGGCCAGCCTCTTTACTGCTACTAATCACAAACCAATTTCGTACCAATTTAGTGATACTACTCGCAAATACACGCAACCCATGGTGTTCCCCGCATGATGGTACGAATCAAGAGTAGTTTCATGGTTCTAATTCATTCATCCCTTGATCGTCCCTGGTAGTCGCCTCTTACGACAGGCAGGGGATACCACGGGTGTATTCTATATGTGCGTCCCCCACCCGCAGGGGGTGCCCTCGAACGGAAACTCTTTGATCGCCCCTTATATTTCCAAAACACGACAAAATTTTAAACATGTTAACGAATATAAACACATGAAGTACACTTGCCGACAGAAAATGAGCATCCCCGCAACACATTCAGGTGAATGGATGGCTTGCTGAGTTACGTTCCATTTCGCTGTCCTTATACTGTTGTTACGTCTCTCGGCCTGAGACAAATAATATCCGTCCAGTGGCCGCATTGGTCGTAATGGTATAATATATGCACTCTATTTTTCCCGACGGTCTTGTTATAATCTTGCAAAGTGCCTCCAAACCTGAAAGCTGTGTCAGCCAAGGTGGTAACCGTGCGTGCAAAATAATAAGTTCCGCTGCTTGCTTCTAGTGTCAATAGTTCCGAGTCTCGGTGTGGTAAAATATTTTTATTTTTATTCCTGCACTGACTTATACGACGGGTCACGTAACTTTCTTAGATTTTTCAGTTCATTATTGACAGTGAGTGGGCTTATTTGTTGCCCTAAATAGAGCAATTGTGTGGTCCTCTCAGAAAGAGGACAACGCACCGCCATTGTGCATGACCTTTTCCAGGTGTGTGGCCATGAAATCGATTAGGACAGAAACATACATATTCTGCCACCTCGTCCCACGCCGCACTGATGTGAGTTATAGCATGATACAATATTTACACAATTGCTCAGTAGGAGTCAACACAGGTAGCCTAAAGAGTATTTTTAACGCTCTTATGCAAGATTACTACGCCCTCATAAAGTCATTGTTACATGCCCAGATAAGTATCGTATACGTTTCATGACTTTGAATCAAGCCACGAAAGATTGATTTTAATGGTCTTTTATCAAACTTGCATTAAAGTCTGTGAAGCAGTCGAATAGCGTGTAAAATTTGCCTACATAGTTCATCTACGTGCTACCTTCGAGAAACAAGTTCATCAGTGATTAACCCTGGAAAAGTTGTCCCTCTAACTCTAGGTACAGGATAATCGAAGAAGGTGAGTGTAACATCTAGTAACCCCTTATTCGTTGGTGTGTGGAATTTCACTGAAGAAGATCTATGACAGACTGCATCTGATTTTCAAGATTTTATTTACATGTACCTGTGTAAAAACATTCGTATTCAGCAAATAGAGGTAGCTGCCCATTCAATTTTATAAATACTATATAATTTATACCAGTGGAAAGCAACTTCTAGGGAATTAAGACAAAGCTGAAAGTTGGCAGGAACATATCCAAGAGTTCTATCAAGGTGAAGGTGTAGATAATTTGGTTCTGGAACAAGAAGAGGCTGTTGATGCTGATGAAATGGGAGACCCAATTTTGAGGTCAGAGTTAGACAGAGTTGTGAGCGACCTAAATAGGAACAAGACACCTGGAATTGATGGCATTTCCTCGAAATTACTGACTGCCTTAGGAAAAACCAGCATGGCAAGGTTATTCCATTCAATGTGTAAGATGTATGAGACAGGAGAAGTCCCATCTGATTTTCGGCAGAATGTTGTTATACCTATTTCCAAGAAAGCCGGTGCTGACAGTGTGAAAACTACCGCACCATTAGTTTAGTATCTCATGCCTGTAAAATTTTAACACGTATTATTTACAGAAGAATGGAAAAACAATTTGAAGCTGAGTTGGGAGAAGATCAATATGGCTTCAGGAGAAATGTAGGAACACGTGAAGCAATCCTGACTTTACGTCTGATCTTAGAGGATCGAATCAAGAAGGACAAGCCCACGTGCGTGGCATTCGTAGATCTCGAAAAGGCATTCGATAATGTTGATTGGACCGAGCTATTTAAGATTCTGAAGGTGATTGGGATCAGATACCGAGAACGAAGAATTATCTACAATCTGTATAAAAATCAGTCTGCAGTGATACGAATCGAGGGCTTTGAAAAAGAAGCAGCAATCCAGAAAGGAGTAAGGCAAGGCTCCAGTTTGTCCCCCCTCCTTTTCAGTTTTTACATAGAACAGGCAGTAAAGGAAATCAAAGAGGATTTGGAAAGTGAATCACAATCCAAGGAGAGGAAATCAAAATCTTGAGATTTGCCGATGATATTGTTATTTCATCTGAGACTGCAGAAGATCTTGAGAAGCTTCTGAATGGTATGGACGAAGTCTTAGGTAAGGAGTACAAGATGAAAATACACTGACTGACAGTGACAATGCAACACCACGGAGGAGTGGTTCGAAAGGGATGAAAGTTGGGGAAAAAACAGAGACGGCACGGATGAATAATTGATGTTTATTTCAAACCGATATGCAGGTTACACAATGCGCACGGCATCGACTCAGTAGGATGTAGGACCACCGCGAGCGGCGATGCACGCAGAAACACGTCGAGGTACAGAGTCAATAAGAGTGCGGATGGTGTCCTGAGGGATGGTTCTCCATTCTCTGTCAACCATTTGCCACAGTTGGTCGTCCGTACGAGGCTGGGGCAGAGTTTGCAAACGGCGTCCAATGAGATCCCACACGTGTTCGATTGGTGAGAGATCCGGAGAGTACGCTGGCCACGGAAGCATCTGTACACCTCGTAGAGCCTGTTGGGAGATGCGAGCAGTGTGTGGGCGGGCATTATCCTGCTGAAACAGAGCATTGGGCAGCCCCCGAAGGTACGGGAGTGCCACCGGCCGCAGCACATGCTGCACGTAGCGGTGGGCATTTAACGTGCCTTGAATACGCACTAGAGGTGACGTAGAATCATACGCAATAGCGCCCCAAACCATGATGCCGCGTTGTCTAGTGGTAGGGCGCTCCACAGTTACTGCCGGATTTGACCTTTCTCCACGCCGACACCACACTCGTCTGCGGTGACTATCACTGACAGAACAGAAGCGTGACTCATCGGAGAACACGACGTTCCGCCATTCCCTAATCCAAGTCGCTCTAGCCCGGCACCATGCCAGGCGTGCACGTCTATGCTGTGGAGTCAATGGTAGTCTTCTGAGCGGACGCCGGGAGTGCAGGCCTCCTTCAACCAATCGACGGGAAATTGTTCTGGTCGATATTGGAACAGCCAGGGTGTCTTGCACATGCTGAAGAATGGCGGTTGACGTGGCGTGCGGGGCTGCCACCGCTTGGCGGCGGATGCGCCGATCCTCGCGTGCTGACGTCACTCGGGCTGCGCCTGGACCCCTCGCACGTGCCACATGTCCCTGCGCCAACCATCTTCGCCACAGGCGCTGCACCGTGGACATATCCCTATGGGTATCGGCTGCGATTTGACGAAGCGACCAACCTGCCCTTCTCAGCCCGATCACCATACCCCTCGTAAAGTCGTCTGTCTGCTGGAAATGCCTCCGTTGACGGCGGCCTGGCATTCTTAGCTATACACGTGTCCTGTGGCACACGACAACACGTTCTACAATGACTGTCGGCTGAGAAATCACGGTACGAAGTGGGCCATTCGCCAACGCCGTGTCCCATTTATCGTTCGCTACGTGCGCAGCACAGCGGCGCATTTCACATCATGAGCATACCTCAGTGACGTCAGTCTACCCTGCAATTGGCATAAAGTTCTGACCACTCCTTCTTGGTGTTGCATTTGCTCTGTCAGTCAGTGTAAATAACTCCAAAACAAAGGTAATGGAGTGCAGTCGAACGGAGGCAGGTGATACAGGAAATATTAAATTAGGAAATGAAGTCTTAAAGGAAGTAGATGGATATTGTTACTTGGGTAGTAAAATAACTAACGATGGCAGAAGTAAGGAGGACATAAAATGCAGATTAGTACAAGCAAGGAAGAGCTTTCTTAAGAAAAAACATTTGCTCACTTCAAAGATGTTTTTGAAGACTTTCGTGTGGAGCGTGGCATTGTATGGAAGTGAAACATGGACGATAACTAGCTCAAAAAGAAAGAGAATAGAAGCTTTTGAATTGTGGTGTTACAGAAGAATGCTGAAGGTGAGATGGATAGATCGAATCACAAATGAAGAGATGCTGAATCGAACTGGCGAGAGGAGACCGATTTGGCTAAATTTGAAGAGAAGAAGATATAGAATGATAGGACACATCTTAAGGGATGCTTCACGTTATGGGTACGATCACGGTCTGCTCACGCCACGGTCACAGTCCGATCACAAGCAGTAGGTATTCACATTGGGACGAGCAGCCTAAGGGCAAGCTCCGGTCTTGACCAGTCAGTTGAAATCAGGGCGTTGTTGCTGTACGATGTCAGGCGAGTTCTCTACGAGAGAGTTGGCAATTATTGCCTAAAGAAAGAAGAAATGTGAACAAAAATGTAAAAGGAGGACATGTTGGATACATCCAAGTTTAATTAATAGGAAAAATGAAGGGGAATATTATACTCTCTTTCCTTATTTGTTGGACGATGGAAGCAAAATTTATACCGTACTTTAGTATGAACATTGGTACCTTCGAAATGATCCTGTAAAAAATTGCTTCCGAACTTCAGAAAACAAAGTCAACAATTTGAGAAGCCATAACTCCAAGGCAGAAGCTGGGGTGGGGACTGAAATGCGCAAGCACTACTGTACGCTCGCATGTGCGTAGCTTGCACGTCGTGTGTTCACACTGTCGGTCCGCCCATGGAACGGTACGATCACGCTCCGGTCAAATATTCTTTTTGCAAGATCGTAGCCTGCTCGTGCTCGTACCGTGACCGTACTGTGATCGCAAGTGTGTACAGTTCCCATCAAATCAGTTCAATAATATCTGACTGGACCGCGACGGTGGCGTGAGCGTGCCGTGATCGTACCCATGGTGTGAATAAACGTCAGGACACCCAGGACTCGTTCAGTTAGTTTTTGAAGGAAGTGTAGGTGGTAAGAACGGTAGGGGTAGACCAAGGTATGAATATGACAAACAGATTAGAGCAGATGTAGGATGCAGTAGTTACGTAGAAATGAAAAGGCTAGCACAGGATAGGGTGGCGTGGAGCGTTGCATCAAACCAGTCTATGGACTGATGACTCCAACACACACCGGGCGAATGGACCGTGCGGTTAAGGGCGCGCGGCTGTGAGCTTGCATCTGGGTAATAGTGGGTTCAAATCCCACTACCGGCAGCCATGATGATGGTTTTCCGTAGATTCCCATTTCCACACCATGCAAATGCTGGAGCTGTACCTTAATTAAGGCCACGGCCGCTTCCTTCCATCTCCTAGGCCTTTCCTATCCCATCGTCGCCATGAGACCTACCTGTGTCGGTGCGATGTAAAGCCACTATCAACGAAAACATACATACATTATCATTATAGACCATTATGCCTTTAAACATTCAATCTGCAAGCCTCTGTGAAAATACAATACGTCGCCACAATCCTCTATTTGCAACTTGTACTGTGGCCTCATTTAGTTTCATACCTCTTATATTTAAATCATTAGAAACTGAGTCTAACAATCATCGTCTTGGTCTCCCTCTACTTTTCTTGCCCTTCATAACAGAGTCCATTATTCTCCTAGATAACCTATCCTCCTCTATTCGCCTCACATGGCCCCACCACCGAAGCCGATTTATGCGTACAGCTACATCCATCGAGTTCATTCGTAACTTAGCCTTTATCTCATTTCGAATACCCTACTGCCATTGTTCCCACCAGCTTGTACCAGCAATCATTCTCGCTACATTTATGTCCGTTACTTCTAACTTATGAATAAGTTATCCTGTGTCCACTCAGCTTTCGCTCCCATGAAGCAAGGATGGTCCAAAAATAGACCGATGTGAAGATGGTTACGTCCTGGAGATCCTTCTTACAGAACACTGTTGATCGCAATTGCGAGCTCACTGCATTAGCTTTACTACACCTTGATTCAATCTCACTTACTATACTTAAAATTATCTACTTGTTCCAGATTTGTAACACCAATCTGACATTCAATTCTGTTGAATTTCTTACCTACTGACATCAATTTAGTCTTCCAAAGGCTAATAGTCATGCCATTCTCATTGCACCTATTTTCAAGTTCCAAGATATTAGACTGCAGGCTGTCGGCACAATCTGCCATTAAGAACAAGTCGTCAGCATAGGCCAGACTGCTTACTACATTTCCATCTGCCTGAATCCCTCCCTGCCACTTTAAACCTTTCAGCAGATGATCCATGTAAACTACAGCCGTGTCTCCCCTTTAAGTACCCTGAACTAAGAACTCATTCTACCATCAATTCTCACTGCAGCTCAATTTTCAAGATAAATGCCTTTGATTGATTTTAACAATCTACCCTTAATTCCATAGTCCCCCAGTATGGCGAACATCTGTTCCCTCGATACTCTGTCATATGCTTTCTCTAGATCTACGAAACATAAACACAACTGTCTATTCCTCCCGTAACATTTTTCAGTTACCTGGCACATACTGAAAATCTGATACTGACAGCCCCTCTGTGGTCTGAAGCCAAACTGGTTTTCATCCAGCTTCCTCTCAACCATCGCACCCTCCCTTCCAAGGTGCCAGTGAATACTTTGCCTGGTATGCTAATCAATGAGATACCTTGATAGTGTTTGGAATCCCTCCTGTTCCCTTGCTTATAGATAGGTGCAATTACTGCTTTTGTCCAATCTGAAGATACCTTACCAGCACTCCATGCTAATCTTATTACTCTATGTAGCCATTTCATTCCTGATTTCCCACTATACTTCACAATTTCAGGTCTAATTTCATCTATGCTTGCTGATTTACGACAATGGAATTTATTTACCATCCTTTCCACTTTCTCAAGCGTAATCCCACCAACCACGAACCTGCTACGCAGGCATAGCAGGGGGAGATGTGATACTCCCACGTGGCGCGTCCAAGGTGGCGGATAGGGAAGTCCTAACCAGCTTGCCGGCGGACTTGAGGGAAATAAAATACCTCTCGCGGACCAAACACACATCCCCTGTGGGTGGGGGAGGCAGACGAAGAATTCACCCACGGTATCCCCTGCCTGTCGTGAGAGGCGACTAAAAGGGGCGACCAAGGGATGATTGAATTAGAACCATGAAACTACTTTTGATTCGTACCATCATCCGGGGAACACCATGGGTTGCCTGTCCTTACGAGTAGTACTACTAAATTAGGTACGAAAGAGATTTGTGATTAGTACCAGTAAAGAGGCTGGCCTGGTGGTTTCCAGTACCCGTGCATCGTACCCATGTGAGCAACACCGCGGGTCTGGGCGTAGCCTGTGAGTTGTACCGCTATATGAGCGACACCGTCGGTCGGCGTTGCCTGTGATTAGTACCCACTATGTGAGGAACACCACGGGAATACCGGCGCCCGTGATTAGTACACCTAGGTGAGGAGCGTCATCGGTTTGCGTTGGCTGTGGGTGGCACCATTGTGTGAGAAACACCATAGGTCTGCGTTCCCTGTACGAAGTACAATACTTGTGAGTAGTACCATCTTGTGTGGAACACCGTGAGTCTTCGCTACTTTTGATTAGTACCCCAACATGACCAATACCATGGTTCTACTTTACTCGCGACACGTACCATTCTGTGGGGCCTTAGCATTGGATTTTGCACCCCTTTAGACATCAAGCATCATTGTGCTTTATAAGTGGTCCCTTGGTCTAATACTATTATTCACGATTTTTTTTAGTCTGATCCACTGTTTTTTGTTTGTTTGTTTGTTTGTTTTTTTTGTTGGGTTCATGTCCATCCGTTCATTCTTCATGATATTTTCATTTTATTTTGGTTAGTGGATGAATTCGAACTTTTTGTTATTTCATTTCGTACCATTAGGGGCCGATGACCTCGACGTTAGGCCCCTTTAAACGACAAGCATCATCATCATCATCATCAATCTCAACAACATAATTTTCCTCCTCCCCATGAGCTTGGTTGATCGCGACACCACCAGAAAGGTTTCCTTTTACGTTAAGCAGATATTCAAAATATTTCTTCCACATCTCCAGTGATTCCCTGGGGTATATTATGAGTTCACCTGAATTACTCAAAACACTGTTCATTTCCTTTTCCCCTCCCTTCCTAAGATTCTTTGTTACTGTCCAGAAAGGTTTCCCTGCTGCTTGACCTAGCCTTTCCAGGTTATTACCCAAATCTTCCCAGGACTTTTTTGGATTCAACAACAGTTCGTTTCGCTCTGTTTCTTTCATCTACGTGCGATTCCCTGTCTGCATCGGCCCTTGTTTGGAGCCATTTCTGATAAGCCTTCTTTTTTGCGTTTAAAAGTTGCTCTTAACTTCTTCTTTTTTTTTGCTAGTTGCTTTACGTCGCACCGACACAGATAGGTCTTATGGCGACGATGGGACAGGGAAGGACTAGGAGTAGGAAGGAAGCGGGCGTGGCCTTAATTAAGGTACAGCCCCAGCATTTGTCTGGTGTGAAAATGGGAAACCACGGAAAACCATTTTCAGGGCTGCCGATAGTGGGGTTCGAACCTACTATCTCCCGAATACTGGACACTGGCCGCACTTAAGCGACTGCAGCTATCGAGCTCGGTCTGCTCTTAACTCATCATTCCACCAAGATGTTCACTTTTCCCATCTTTACACACAGTTGTTCCTAGGCAGTCTCTTGCTGCTTCAACTACAGCATCCCGGTATGCCACCCATTCTCTTTCTGTATCCTTAACTTGCTTATTGTCCACTGTTCGAATCTTCCCACTAATAATATCCATGTACAACTGTCTAATTTCCTCGTCCTGGAGATTTTCTACCCTTATTCGTTTGCAGACAAATTTCACTTTCTCTACCCTAGGCCTAGAGATACTTAGTTCACTACAGATCAGATAGTGGTCTGTATCATCGAAAAATCCCATGAAAAGACGTACATTCTTAAGAGACTTCCTGAATTCAGTGACGGTTAAGATATAGTCTATTATGGATTTGGTACCCCTAGCCTCCCATGAGTAGCGGTGTATAGCCTTATGCATGAAGAATATATTCGTAACTGCTAAACCCATACTAGCACAGAAGCCCAGCAAACGCTTACCATTCCCGTTAGCTTCCATAACTTCCCCACATTTACCAATCACCCTTTCGTATCCTTCAGTTCTATTTCCAACTATTGCATGCTTCATAAAACTAGTGAATTTCATCCTCATCTGCACCCTCACATGCTGAATACACTGAAACAATTCTCGTCCTAATTCCTACAACTGACAAATCTATCCACGTCATTCGCTCATTTACGTGCCTGACAGAAACTATGTTGCGTGCAATGGTATTCCTGATGAACAGCCCAAACCCGCACTCTGCCCTTCCCTTTTTTAAACCCGTCAAGTACACTTTATAGTCTCCTATCTTTTCCTTAATATCTCCCCTTAGACGAATAGCATTTACTCCTAGCACATTCAGATGCATCCTCTTTGCTGACTCAGCCAGTTATACTTTCTTTCTTCCATAAGCCCCATTGATACTGATAGCTCCCCGTTGAATTCCATTTCGTTCACCATGTTGTTTCCAATAGGAGTTGAAATTATGTATATTATTTCGATTTTAGTAAGGATTCTTTCATTATTATAATAACTAGTACTATAGTAGTATTGGCTGATAACTAAGAGTGCTCAGATTCCTTTTTCTTCATGATTACCGGCAGCCATAGCTGCTCCAACACCCGTATCAGCATTAGTACATTCGTCGACGTTGGTTACAGCGGGGGTCTACTTATTAATTCGGTTTAATAGAGCGTTCGTTGATACTTGATTGTCTAAATTTTTATTGCTTATAGCCGGTCTTACTATATTTATAGCGGGTTTAGGAGCCAATTTTGAATTTGATTTAAAAAAGATTATTGCTTATCAACTTTAAGTTAATTAGGGGAGGGGACGGCGTTACTCCCATAGGTCCTAGGCTTGCTTAAAAATTTTGAGCTCGGTAAATTTATGAAGTAAGATGCTACCATACTTACACATACTCCAAGTGAGGATCGCTCGTCAAACGGGTTAGGAACCCCCGGTGGATTGTATAGTCCTAGCCGCCATAAGCACAAGGAGGGTCATGATTCAGAATATGTCCAAGATATCCACTCCAATTTCATAGCCACTGTATCCTGATTCTTAGGACCACTTACTAGGTCACTCAGCCGTTCCCCATGGTTCACGAACTAGGACGTAACTACAGTAACCCACACCGTGAACCATATATGATGTATCATTTATAATGATTAGGATAAATATTGGTTCAAGAAGAGATTCCTGTGGGACACCGATTGTTATGGGCAGTGTTTTACTATTTACATTATTGCTAAAGACAAATTGCTCTCTATCAGGTAATCAATGGACTAGTTTAATGCAATACTCCTAACTCCAATTGCTTCTAATTTCTTGATTAGAAGATCGTGATCAACAGTATCAAATGATTATTTCATGTCAATATATAATCCTGAGGCTACATTTATTGAGTATAAAGCACCTTGTAATTTAATAAATATATGTTCAATGGCATTATTTGTATTGGATTTAGGTAGGAATCCATTCTAATATATGTAGGAATAGCTATTCTTGGAGAGAAATATTCGTGACATTTCTTTGACCAGTGCCTCCAATTTCTTTGATAATATTGGAAGCATAGAAATAGATCTATAGCTGTTCACATGGTTTTTATCTTATCCCTTATACCGTGTGCCTCGCCCACCCCTTGCGACGTAGTTTTATGCAACTCGTGACGTTAACTAGAATTCTGAAAAACATCGCTCCCATTCCCTAATTAGGGGCAATAATACCAAATGTGTGGTTACGGGCAAGATGACAGCAAGAATAGTGAGTGCCACTATTAATTAATTATAGATATCCAGACTTAACCCGTAAGACGAGTACAGATACTAAGAACACGTACGTTACAATAGGAGGTACACATACAGACCAAGAACAGGTATTGTATAATCTGGGAAATGCTCGGTGCATGCACAGCCTCGCAATAGCTCAAAATGTTCGAGTGCGGCTGGAGTATGATAGTTGACAGTGCTGGAGAGCATGGAGGTTCACATCCCACGCAAGTAATGTTCTTCACCGACGATTACCTGGAGGGTGGCATGGTTGTTTGCTTAATAGTTTCCAGAGATTGATATGTTTATGTGGCCCTGAAAAGGCCGTTGGTATCGTGGTATAGCGTATGGAGCTGGGTTGACGAGCCAGGAATCATGTGAAAGTATCTCGTTTACCTACGTCATTTAACGCAGCATCTGCTCGAACTAACGACCTCCGTGGTGGATGCAGGCCTGCGTGTGATGTTATAAAGACCATCTAACATGTTGCAACAACTCCGGAGCAATGGTTCGGCATGCCTCGATGATGAGCTGTCTAAGGTGGCCAGGAGTGCCTGGCTATGTGCATACACTAGTTGTTTTATGTTGCCCCACAGAACCACAGGAAAAATTCTAGGGGCGTAAGATCGTGCGATCTGGAGAGTACCGATCCTCCACTTCGTATCCATTTGTCAGGATACGTCGCATGTAGATGGTTCCTGACGACCATCGCCGCGTGCGGTGCAGCCCCGGCATGTTGATTCCACATCGTGCAGCGATCAAGGAGCAGCACATGTTCGAACAACATCGTGGAAATATCGCAAATAGCTTGCTCTCGTCAGCTGAAAGAAATGGGGACCAATGAGGTGATCGCCCACGATGACACACCGTACATTCACGCTTCACTGTACCTGAAAAGCTGCCTGTCGTACCCACTGGGGATTATCCACACTCCAGTAGTGCATATTATGGCGATTAACGGTTCCATTGTTGTGGAACTGCGATTCATCTGTACATAATGTGTTCGCTAGAAAGACGGGATCAGTGTCCACATGCTGTACGGTCAATTGGTGGAACGCCACCCGGTCTTCGAAATCATAACCATGGAGCTCCTGGTGTAAGTGCAGATGGTACGGGTGAAACCGATCGGTGCTATATCCACATAACAGACGTTCGGCTGATGTTCATCTCCTGTGAAATGGTCCGTGTGTTAATGTGAGGATTATGCTGGATGGGTCCAACACAACCTTTTCATAGTGAGCAGACGTCATGGGATGATCTCGAACAAGCTGTGTCCTTCCCAGGGATGCTGTTGCACGCAGCCATTTTTCCACACTCCAAAATACCATGCCTGTCGGTTGTCGCCTATCCGGATTGCGTTCTTGATACGGGCGTTTTGCCAGGTATGCATTCTGTCTAGCTTCTCCATAGATAAGTAACATACCCATATACTCGTCGCTGGAATTCATCACGGGGAGTGAATACGCTGTGCATTGTGTTGTGACCTGCTTCAAAGGAGAGGAGTGTGCGGAGCTACAGACTTACTACCGTCACACGTTGTTATCGTTCTGATTTCACTTTGCTCTACCTCTTTGCTACGAAGCTTGGAACACGTACACTGTAGCTAACTGGAATATTTGTTGCAGGTGTCCTAGCCAAAGACCATCACCTCCTCATCTTCGTCCAATCTAGCTCCATACCCTATGCAACGATATCAACTGCCATTTTCAGGGCCACATAAGCAAATCAGTCTATAGAAACTATTAAGTATGCAACCTTGCCACGTCTCAGGCAATTAGCGGTTAAAAAATAACCATTACTTCCGTGAGCTATTGCGAGGCTTGACATGCAGCGGGCAGTTCCCAACGTTTACAGTACCTCTTCCTTGTATTCATGTGCACCTCCTATTGTAACGTACGTGGTCTTCGTATCTCTGCTCGTTTTATTAATTTATTTATTTATTTATTTATTTATTTATTTATTTATTTATTTATTTATTTATTTATTTATTTATTTATTTATTTATTTATTTATTTATTTATTTATTTATTTATTTATTTATTTATTTTTGACTTAAGCCGTGGCAAAGTTATGGATCGTGGCTCTCTCTTACACTTAGCCACGTAAATTAACGGATGAACGTATGGAATAGAAATGTCCTATTCTATTACAAAATCAAAGTTAACTTAGCTACAGTACCTGGCCACATTATTAAAACCATCAGCAATTTTTGTAAATTTTGCTTATATTTATGTAATTTTTCAATGAACACTAAAGAGCATCTACATAAAGATTTACATACAAATATACATACACATTGCGACAGTTTTTAACTTTTTAAAAACTTTTAGTTAGTAAAATAGATCAAAATTCAATTCTATGAAGCTCAATGTCAATTGTTTATATTTTGTGTGTCCTACTTTACACCGATTATTGCTTCAGTTCTTCGCGACATACTTTCAATGCAGGTCTGAACTACATCCTGGATCCTAGGACGATGGTTCTACACCTGGATAACCTTCACAATTACTATGATTTTACTTGTTATGTGTTCTTTGGCAACGTCTCTTTTCAGAAGTTCCCAAACGTTCTCGATGGGATTTAAGTCAGCAGAGTTACTCGGTCATGACAGAAGTTGGATGTTCTTTTTCAGTATAAATTTTTTTACCCTTTTAGCCGCATGGCAATGTGTCACATATTGCATGAAAATGTAATCTTAGCCATTTGGGAACCAGTCTCTTAACTGTGGAATGAGTCCCTTCTCTAGCAAACTGATATACTGGCCTTGTTTCATCGTTCTTTCAACAAGGTAAAGGTAACCACAATCCTTCCCTGATACTACTGACCACACCATAACAGATGCAGGATGTTTAACAGTTTAACGATGCACCTGTAGTTCCGATTCTCCTCTGTCCTGCGTTGTATGAATTTTGTTTTGTCCATCAGACATTGGAAATTTGATTCATCAGATAAACACACCTGAGTAAGAAAGTATTGAAAGTTGCAACAAGCACAGAATTGAACAAGACATTATAAACTACACCATTTTGAACATTTTTGGACCTTACTGTGCAATACTTGCCTTTTTTCAGTTTCCACAGTGAATGGTTTGTGCTGTATTCCCCACAGGATTCGCTTCTTCATCATGGCAGTGGTGAGTAATGGCGTTTAGATGGACGATGGCACTTGTAGCCCTGATCAAACAATCCCCTTTGCACAGGTGTTTCAGATACCATCACACCGCTGATTGAGTTCACTAGTTAGCTGATTAATGGACTTCTTCCGATTTTCCTTACAGGCTGTCACTATGGTTCTCTTTTCACGCGGCGATGTCTTCCTATGTGCACCGCACTTTCCTACACAATGGCAAACTGAATCTTTCCCACTTTCTAACATTTTCTTGAATTAACTCACAGACGCTTGGAATATGCCCTTTTTCCGGGCTATTTTCTGCTGCGGACAATCGCTTTTCTCGAGCATGCAAATGGCAGCCTTTTTCCTTGGTGTAAGATCACTTATTTTTTTCATCATAATAATAAAAAATTAGTATCTATCTACGTCAGAAGTAACTAAGAATAGTAATACATTAATGGCCTGTAACAATAAACAAACACAAATTCACTGTTCTCCAACAAAGCACCCGTAACAAGGATATCAACAACAGTCACATCCTGGTTGAAACTGTTCAGCGCCTTTATTAACACTTCCCGAAAACAAATGAGTTGCTAAAAATGCATAGCACAGTTATAAACAAACGTGCAGGAGAGTTAATAAACTTCCCTCAAGAATAAATTGGTGCCTAGAACAAGCATAAATTCATTAACTTAGAAAGAAAAGAAATCGAGGAATGATTATAATAATGTGGTCAGGTACTATAAATAACAGATTTGGAGAAAGGATATCGAAGAAAGAAAGGAGACCTCGACAAACGAAAGAAAAGGAATTCGGTGCATAAAAGTAAACAGAAAGAGTTCAAAATCAGAATGGAAAAGTTGTAAAATACAAACTGAAAAATATAAGCCAATGCATAATAGAACACAATATATATAATAAAGTAACAGGAAAACAAGTATGGCAATAAACACTGATCTATGTACATGAATTAAAAGCTAAATATTATGTACATTTACACTATAACATATCAATTTACAAATCAAACGGCGTCAATAGAAATGACGATAGGGTCTCGAACCTTCAATGAATTTAACCTAACTCATTGGAAACTGAGATGCCACTATAGCGCGGAGATGTAATCACAGATAAGCGCGACCCATGCTTGGCCAATGGTCCCGAAATTAATCGTCTATCAGTAAAAAAGAAATCGCATAAAAATTGGCATTCATCAAGTAAAGAAATCCCCAAAAATGTAGAGCACACAGATACATCTATCAATATTACACTTTGTATGAGACCGGTCTCTACAAACCTAAAAGTAGCACTGACTCTAGCTACGGTCATTTTCAGAGGGAGATCCCGTAATTAGCTGTCTAGCAGACATGTTTGAACTAAGTCAGAAGTATTACCTCGATTTCCTTATTAACTGGACCGCTGGCTGGTTAACATATCACACTCACACACAAGCACGCACATATACGTAATGAAAACAATAACATTGAGAAGGCACATCACAACGGTTTCAACACTCCGATAAACCACCTAGCCGCCTCATGTGTAAATTCAATTCACCGGGTATATCAATATGCAGCTGCTTTCCGTCATCTTGCTGAACAATAATACGGTTCTCCTGCGTTAAAACCCGGCGCATACCTCAGAAGTCCATACTTTATTTTAGAATTTCGCTCCGTGTGGTCGTCAGGGATTCCACGATGGGCAGTTTGTAACTTTCAGAGATCGCATGGCACGCCATATGTGGTCTCGTTCATGATACCCGAGGCAAGGCAGCTATCTATGCTGTCCATAAGAATATGAACGTTCAACGGGTTCATTCAGGGTACCTGTAATGAATTAATAGTGGTGCTCACAATTTCTGTTGTCTTCTAGCCTGTAATCACACATCTCATTATATTACTCGGATTAGAGTGCGGGACCTATGCTTTTCAGAATTGTAATAAACGCGGCAGGTTGCATAAACTATATAGCAAGGGACGGGTGGGCACCCTGATATATAACCAATATTTCAGCAGTTTTTAAACTTCTTTGAGACTTTACCTTGGCTGAAGTATTTATTAACAAATTCGTAATACAAGAAACAATGCTTGGAGCCTATTTTAAAATTACGTTGTTGCTTATTCCATAAATGTCACAACTAGATGTTTTAGGTTTTTTAAATTTTAAGCAGAACTTCATTATCTGCGGGGTATGAAAACAACACAGTAAGTGAACTGTATTCAGTGTTAATAGACACTGTTCCTGGTATCTTTGTAACTAGTGTTTGACCAATACTGGTGAAGTAGCAACTAAACGTATCCGAAATCTCCACAGAATATTTAACATTAATGCTGCTTGTTAGTTTTGTATGTATTTCTTTGTCATTATTGTTGTTAATGGTCAACTTTTCATTTACTGCTCTCCAGAAGTTACTTGTATTGAGTTCCTATTAACGAAATACGACTTTTATAGTTTTCTCTTAAGTTTGGTGACCATTCTACAGACCAGGTTATAATCTCTTGTCAGTGCCTCATATTCATACTTACAGCCTAATCTGTTCCTAAGCTGTTGTCCCTTAATTTTGGGCATAAGTATTTTTGTATCCAATTAGTGTCTTGAATTCTGGTGTTATCTACGGGTATGCTCATTCACTACTCCTTAGGCTACCAATGTGTGTAGTTAGTTTTTATGTCGTCTATTAATTTACCTGCCTTAATGTTACAGTTAACATTGTAATAATAATGTTATTGATTTTACGTTCCACTAACTATTTTTACGGTTTTCGAACACGTCGAGGCGCCGGAACTTTGACCCAATGGAGTTGCTTTACATCCCAGGAAATTTACTGACACGAGGCTGACGTATTTGAGCACCTTCAAACATCACCGGGCTGAGCCAGGATCGAACCCGCCGGCTTGAACTCGGAAGACCAGCGCTCAGCCCACTGAACTACTTAGCCCGGCGGTCATCACTATTAAAAGTTAAGGGATTAGATGGCATTTTGTTACTGATGTTTTAAATTTGTTTCTCCTTTGCAGGAAAGGTTTCCTGGTTGTTTTAGTTACGCCTACTGTGATATTTTGAAAATCATTTGATCAATAGTTTAAGGTCAATGAAATGATTGAGAATATTATAATTCTAAGATAGGACTCATATATGTATGACCTATCAAGGTGGCACTTTGATTAGTAATTCTAGTAGGAAAAATACTGTCATGTGGAGAATGGTTAACGTAAGCACATACTTACGTAATTGATTAGCCTGATAACTTTTTTCTAGTTTATTTACATTCAGATCTCCCTCTGAAACTTATAATGGTTTATTGTGTTTCTTCCACATATCCTCAAGGCAAGTGAGGGAGAAATCGGTATACCTAACACTACGATCGTAACAAGCCAGGATAATACAAATGTTGAAACCTACCGATTTCGATTATTAATAGGTTAAATGGAACATCAAATGAATTGACTGTTTCCTGAACTTTAACCCTTTAAACATGTTTAACATCAGTTATAACACCTCCCTTTCTTTTACAATTTCTCGTAGAAAATAACTGTTGTTTTTGTTGTTTGAGTCATCAGTACATTAACTATTTTGATGCAGCATCCATGTCACCCTATCCTGTGCTATCCGTTTCATTTCTACGTAACTGCTGCATCCTACATCTGCTCTAATATGCTTGTCATATTCACACCTTGGTATACTCCTACCGTTCTTACCCCCTGCACTTCCCTCAAAAACCAACTGAACAAGTCCTGTGTGTCTTAAGATGTATCCTATAACTATGATAACTATCTTAAAGTTAAAAATTCCTCTTTAATAATCCAACTTTCTACAATGACTATATCATTTAGACGTGAGCTCTTCTGAAGAACTTAGTCGACTTTCTGTTAACATCACAGACACCAGCAGCTTAATTTTCCTAAGTTAACAATATCGTCAATTGCCTTGATGGATACTGCAGTGAAACGAAAATCTTTTCTGATCAAAACCTTCCCTTGTCCAGACATACAGTATTTATATGCTTTACTACGCAAATCCTTCGTTCTTCTCAGGGGTCTGTTGGTTCTGGATGGCAGATGATCATTTACGTATATTGGCAAGCTTCAAGCTTTAGTGCCAACTCTTACAGACTGAATACTCTGACATTTATCGTGGCTAACATCAGTTCAGGCTTCTTCCATCCATTTGAAAACATGATTACTATCGGTCATGATAGTATTTTGTTGCTGGAACGGATCGCATGCGCAATATTAATGTCTTGTTTTCAAATTTCTTACCCTAGTGCATCACTTATATTCTTCACAATATTGCACACGTCTTTTACTTGAATTTCCGATGCACCACATATCTCAACAATGTTTCTTCGTAGATACTGGGTCACCTTTTCGTCACTTTCACTGAATTTTTGCTTCGAGTATCGTTTTTTAATTGTATCTTCAAGTTCTGTGATTCTCTGACCACGTGAACGTTGCTCCGCCCTCAGTTCATTGATCGCCGTGCTATTAAATTGTACACTGTCTTTTAATTTGGTATTATAACCTTATTTAACCACCTATCAAGTTAAGAGCCCATAAAGGATTTAGAACTCATTGCGTTATTTACGATCTCCTTCAGGTCCGTGGAGTCGCCATTGCATGTTAGGCAGATTACATTCCCTCCCTCATAGGAACATTGTTAAGTGGTCGCTATCGTTCAGTTGGTATTTCCTTACTGCTTTCTTCCCCTTACCTCCCATATTCTCGCGAAGATTTCACAGATTGCAATCGCAATTACTAACAGGGCCTTCTCGTCCAAGATTACCAGTATTTATCCATGCAAGAATACTCACTTCCAAAATAATTTCATAACAGTGATTTAATTTAGAAACACCTTTTTCTAGCTGAAACGCAAGTAAATATAAAGACACTAGTTAAGAGTAAATTGTTAATTCTCCATCTTGATTCTCTTCACTGTGTCAGTATCTGGCGTCGTCGTTGGACAGGTAATATTTGATTGTGTGATTAGGCACCTGCAATAATTTCTTAGTAGCGGTTGAGCCAAGTTTACATGATAAGGTCCATTCCTGATATCCTTCATCCGGCATTGGCGTTAGAGGTTGTGTATCTCTTTGTACGAGTTTCTAAACACAAGCTGGAGATCCGCATTCAGGCCTTGAAAACTTTTCTCCATTGGTTTTGTTTGAGTAGCTGGGATTATTCATTCCTTACTGGGAGGGTGTATCGCTGATCGCCACTCTTTATGCTCTGTCTTTGATTGTTGTTGTCACCATGATTATTATTATTATTATTATTATTATTATTATTATTATTATTATTATTATTATTATTATTATTATTATTATTATTATACGAAGACAATATTGACTTAATATCAGATCATAGAAGATATGGACCCGATGATGTTCTACCATGAAGCCTTTGCCTTTAAATTATTTTGTCCTTGAAGGCGTCCTTGTTGTATATTAACCTATATTTGATGGTTAACTGGTTCTGGGGACCCATTATATTATATTTTATTTTATGTCTGTTGTACAGTGATGGTACATGAGAAATGACTGAATAGGAGTTTTATGAAAGTGCATATTGATGGCAAATAGTTCTGTGTTCTTAAGAGAGATAATAGAAGGTACTGTATGGATGGATAAGGCACAAGGTAGTCGATCTGTTTCAGTCCGTTTCTTTGGGTGAATGGACAGCACTGTGGGCTGGGTATTTGTGTTCACCTTAATACGTATCTCATGATTCATACACAACACATTACACTACCAACAACCACTGAAACAAGCAATTGAGTACACATCCTTCCTCATAGGCTTAGCGTCAGTGAGAAAGGACATCCGCCATAAATCTGGTTCAAGTCCATGTGTGCGATACACATCACATCCGTGGCCCCGTGGAAAAGTGGTGGAAAGAAAGAAAGAAAGAAAGAAAGAAAGAAAGAAAGAAAGAAAAGTCACGGTCTGTGTCTATTATCATCAGATCGAAAGGTTTGTCAGTGTGGTTTTTTTTAGTGGTTTAACGTCGCACTAACACATCGAAGGTCTTCGGCGACGCAATGATGGGGAAGGGCTAGGATCGGAAAGGTAGCAGACCTGTCCTTAATTAAGGTACATTAAGGTACAGCCCTAGTATTTTCCTGGTGTTAAAATGTAAAACCACGGAAAACAATCTTCAGGGTTTCCGACGGTGGGACTGGAACGCGCCATCTCCCTAATGCAAGTAAACAGCTACGCGACCCTACCCCCACAGCCATCTCGCTCGGTTGATTAGTGAGAAATCATGGAGTGATAGTTTGGCATAGGCATACGAAGAATGACTCAACAAAGGGTAACCAAGAGCGCGGAATTAAAGTGATAACTATTAACAACGAGATTCGTTGCCACAAAGATGGGAAAACCATTTGGTCCTTTACTCGTTTAGATTATCTCAGAGACGGGTCTTATTAACAACTACAGTAGAGAGGTGAAGAGCGAAGGAAATGAGTCGTAAAGGACAACTAACACTGTAGCAGATCAGGTAAAAAGAGAGAAAAGTGGATTCATCTATCCTGTAGAAGGTCATTCATGACATTCTAAAAACAAAAACAAAAAAAACCGCAGTAAACTTGTTCCATCTCCATAACAGGTAAATTTTGACCCACATTTCAGAGATGTTGTCTAACATTAGATGACGATGTCGTCATCAGTATGAATAACTTACAGGTGACCAGATTACTGTAGAAGAACGAAAATCGTTTGAAGACTCGCTGAGGCCAGCGAAACTACCACTTAGATTTAGTCTTTCCACGTAGATATGAGAATTAATTAAAGAGGACCATTAATAACGGCAATTTAACATTAATATTATGGAGGAAAAATGAAAAATATATGTAGCCAAGTGTTGATGAGTCTAGTGGATCAGGTCCGGTCCTTCAGTGGAGTGGAAATCTTAGAAATAGAAAACTTAGACATTTTAAACATTTCGTTCAACAAAATAATTTAAAATCCGTGATAAAGGCGATGAATCATTTGTTTAGAAACTCATCTCTGACGTTTACCAAGTTATATAAAAACAAAAGAACAAACCCGTGGTGTAACGAACTATTAGGATCTTCGTCTTCCAGGATGACTGTTGCCCAACAAGATGGTCTGCAGATATCGGTGAGCAGCGTGGTCAACGTAACAATGTCCACAGCCGTGTTGTTTGTTTTCTTGACCAGGTTCAGTGCTTCTCGTGTCAGCCAGCTCCTCAGTTAGTCCCATGGAGCTGAGAGTATCCCGTTCCAGTCCTCAGTCCAGAATTAAAATTGCTGGATTGTTTGGGGATTGAACCCGGGCCATCCGGTTAAGAGGCAGGCGTGGTATCGCTACCCAAGGAGCTCACATTTTCCATGTGAACGGATAATAATCAAATGTTCGTCTACTTATTAAAATAATTACGAAAAGCCATTGAGCCGAAATCGTTGTGAACTTTTTTTTTCATTGTCTGAATTAGAAGGACTTGGTGAAGTATTTGTTCTCTTCAAAAATAGCTTTAAGTTAAATCGTAATAGAGAGCACAGAAGAGACGCCAAAGGGATGTTTCCGATATTAAGGGTAAAGAAAAGGCAAACTTAATACTAACTACATAGGACATTAGCCACCCCCGTGGTCTAAGGGTAGCGAGTCGGCCTCTTGTCCGTAGGCCCTGGGTTCGATTCCTGGCGAGCTCAAGGGGATCCACTCAGCTAACATGAAAACAATTGAGAAGCTGTCTGACGGTGAGGTAGCATCCTCAGTCTAGAAAGCCAAGAATAACGGCCGAGATTATTCTTCTCGCTGACCACGTGTCATCTCGTAATGTGCAGGCCTTCGGGCTGAATAGCGATCGTTTGGTAGGCCACGCCCCATCAGGGCTGCAGCCTGCAGTACTCTCCTTAACTGGGAGGAAATTGCAGGATTTCACTCGGATCAACATAGTTCACAAGACCTGTACGTCTAAGTGTATTAGGAACGCAGCAAGAACATGATAAAATTAAACTGCACTGAACATCGTCAAGTGGAAGAAGTACAACAAAAATGCTTCAGTACCTTTGGAACATTTCTATGTCAGCAGCAAGATGTACTTCAGATGATCATTATCTGTAACTCTGAGAATATTATTCGAAAGTCAGTTCATTTTTGTACACGCCATTACACACAGTAAATTATTATTCGTTAGCGGCACATACCATAGATTACATCTGCTCTGTTAGACAGGGTATTCTGTGTTAAAGGTTTTCTTGTATAAACAGTAGAGTTGTAGAGTTGTTTTCATTGAATGTGAGTCCACTTTTACCCTGCCCTCAATAGTACAGTAAGATAAGGCCTATAATCGAAATTGGATCCCGAATCACTACACATGGCCTCAGATGATTACGTGTTATTGTAACACCATCAACAGGGCCTTTTAGAAACTTTAGAAATACCGTAATCACTAGTGTTGTTAATTGAATCCTACATCCTATCTGGGTCTTGAGTTAGGCTCGGACCGGGCGAGTTGGCCGTGCGGTTAGGGGCGCGCGGCTGTGAGCTTGGATCCGGGAGATAGTGGGTTCGAACCCACTGTACCTTAATGAAGGCCACGGTCGCTTCCTTCGACTTCTAGACCTTTCCTATCCCATGTCGCCATAAGACCTATCTGTGTCGGTGCGACGTAAAGCAAATAGCAAAAAAAAAAAAGGCTCGGAGTTCTAAGTATACGAATTAGGCTAGGACATGCACGTACAGACCCCTACGTACAATATACAAAATATGACCGCGGTACCTGAGAGGTTGTGCTTCTCTGTACTATTGCACTTCATATCAGTCAGCAATGACCAAATGCCAAGGGAGAGGTGCAGATGTGTGTGAGTGGTGAGGGAGATTCAGATCATTTCTGTGTCATACACGGATTAGGAAGTCTCCGGGATATGGCAACTCGGCTTAAGCCCACATATCCGCACCGCCGCGTATGAGGCTAATAAACTTTTGCCGCAGGGTGGGGAGAGCCCCCTCTGATACACCACGTAACTACCTCATTATTCTTCATAGAAATGACGTAGTGAACAGCACAGCTGCACTTAATCACTCTCTTCTTTGCATGCATTTTAACTCTTCCTAATACACACAGTAAGTGTATGGAACAGCTGTATCGACGTTCTGTGGGTAATGAGCTACAGCTTCGTGGTGGTTGTCAAGCAATGCGGAGGGGAATTTCGATCATTTAAACACGAGCTTCATAAAAATACCATGTTCTTCAACGCAAGAAGTGGATTACGCTTGACTAGAGAAAAATGCACTTCGAGAAAGAAATATTTACTATAATAATAATAATAATAATAATAATAATAATAATAATAATAATAATAATAATAATAATAATAATAATATGTCCCCGACCACTGTACGTTCGGTTCATTGTTTAAAATGCATGCTGTCATACAATACGAGGCCATATTGCCAAAGATTTTAGTGATGAAATCATGGAGGTTTATAAAGAAATGCATTGCCTGGCTTCAGAAGCTATTTGCTTTACGTCGCACCGACACAGATAGGCCTTATGGCGACGATGGGCATGAAAGGCCTAGGAGTGAGAAGGAAGTGGCCGTGGCATTAATTAAGGTACAGCCCCAGCATTTTCCTGGTGTGAAAATGGAAAACCACGGAAAACCATCTTCAGGGCTGCCGACAGTGGGGTTCGAACTCACTATCTCCAGGGTGCAAGTTCACAGCTGCACGACCCTAACCGCGCAGCCAACTCGCCCGGTAAGCTTCAGAAGCATACACAAAAAGAGAATATTCTAGAAGAAAAGAGACCATGCGTTCATATTCGATTCAACAATACGCCTAGAATGAGCCGAACATCAGCCACAAGAAGTAAACCTCGAGAAACAATTAGCTTACCCGTCAGTGTTCTATAGGCTATCAAGGAAAACTGTCGCCTCAATACCGTCAACGTTTACGGTTTATTATTGGGTGCAAAAGGAACTCTACTAAATTCGATGGTTGATATCCGGAGGAAATTTCATACTAAATTTAATGGTGATATCCGATGAAAATTCCGATTAACGGTGGCTTCCTTACGAAGATTTCCGAGGTGGCGGTAAGAGGGCCAGTTCTCATTTGCTACAGGAACATACAGCACAGAAGGTGCGCGGGTGACGCCTCGCACCCCGAGAATGAAATTTTACAGTACACACTAAAAACCTTCCCAACCGTATTTTAAAGCTAATGTACTCATTTTATATTTCATCATCATCATCATCTGTTTACCCTCCAGGTTCGGTTTTTCCCTCGGACTCGGCGAGGAATCCCACCTTTACCGCCTCAAGGGCAGTGTCCTGGAGCTTCAGACTCTTGGTCGGGGGATACAACTGGGGAGTATGACCAGTACCTCACCCAGGCGGCCTCACCTGCTATGCTGAACAGGGGCCTTGTGGAGGGATGGGAAGATTGGAATGGATAGGCAAGGAAGAGGGAAGAAAGCGGCCGTGGCCTTAAGTTAGGTACCATCCCGGCATTCGCCTGGAGGAGAAGTGGGAAACCACGGAAAACCACTTCCAGGATGGCTGAGATGGGAATCGAACCCACCTCTACTCAGTTGACCTCCCGAGGCTGAGTGGACCCCGTTCCAGCCCTCGTACCACTTTTCAAATTTCGTGGCAGAGCCGGGAATCGAACCCGGGCCTCCGGGGGTGGCAGCTAATCACACTAACCACTACACCACAGAGGCGGACATTTTATATTTTATTCTAGTAATTAGCACTCTTTAACAATTAATGAAAATCTTTTGGTATTTGTCACATATTCCTGTACGTGGCTTACGAGCTTTTGCCATGGTAGATCGCTACCTGGCCAGTGGGTTAAGAGATTTTACAGTGCTACTGTAATAGTGGCAAATTATATTCCCTTTGTTTGATAACTTTCCTGAATCAATAATAATGAATAAACAATTGCAATAAGAACAAAATCTTGAATAAATATTATACTTTTGACTTTTACTCTGTGGATTATAAACGAAGATTACGAAGAATGTCATATTAATTTGGATGCAGGCTAAAATATTGTACCTAGCTGCATTATTTATTTTCCCAACAAACGTTTCTACACCTTTAGTACAACAACAAATATTAAAAAGTGCAATATGAAGTCATAAAAATTTGCCAGCCCGAGCAGTTCAGATGATCATAATTATAACAACGGAGTCGTCTTCCTAATGATCTAGTCACATCCTTAATCCCACAGTGATCATACTATAACATACTCGGTACACTAAACTTTGACAAAGTTTAGCATAGAATTCTATTTTGAATTAAGAGAAGGGTGGCCTGAGCCTCCGTGGCGCAGACGGCAGCGCGTCGGCCTCTCACCACTGGATACCGCGGTTCAAATCCCCGTCACTCCATGTGAGATTTGTGCTGAACAAAGCGGAGGCGGGTCAGGTTTTTTTCCGGGTACTCCGGTTTTCCCTGTCATCTTTCATTCCAGCAACACTCTCCATTCTCATTTCATAACATCTATCACTCATTAATACATCACTTTGGGAGTGGCGACCCCATCGTACTATTAAAAAAAAAAGCCTATATCTGCTTCATTCATTCCATCCCTGACCCGGTCAATGACTGGAAAACAGGTTGTAGGTTTTCATTTTCAGAAGGGTGGCATAATAATGTACTAGCAGGAAACTTTACAGTTCCAGTAAATGGTCGAACTTCAGAACTGAAATATTTAATCTTTTTTGTGAAGTGGTTTAACTTCGCTAGGAGGGATGTGTCCACTAGTCGTCGACGGATATCTCGCTATTGGCACTGAACATAAAAGTTCTTATCGGAGTTAATTATTTCTACTTTCCAGGCCTTTTACACTGTCACTTATAAATCACTCATATAACTCGTGTACCAAGTATGTGTAGAATTTTCCTTACATTAAAATGCTTGTTAGTATGTTTGTAAACAATAGGTCACCTCCTTATCCTTGTCTATCCATTATCTATCTCCTTTTCCTGACTTGCTCTATCTCTTTATGGCAACATGCTCTTCCCATTTATTTTCACTCAAATTACCAACTCCATGCTGTACACATCCGTTAAATTCGTCCTTTTTCCTCTTGTGAAGAGAGTTCTTTAGATTAATTGCTGTCACAGATATCTTTCTGCTAATGGGATTATCTCCAAATAATTCATATTTTTAACAATACAAGCCATAGAAATGGCTGAGTGTTCGAAATACAAGTACCTGCACTTCATTCTTCACTCAAGGCCGTCTTTCCCGCTGTCATCAAGAACATCGTGTCATCTGCGACAAAATGAGCAGGCCGCACTTCTTCATCTGCTAGATATCGGTTTGACAACTATTTTCTAAGTTTTATTCAAGCAAAGAGAAATCACGAAGAATGATACCAAAAGGTACTTTTTAATTGATTGCTCTGCACTCTTAGTTGTGGCACTTTGCCGTTTCCTTTTCTTATTTATCTGAAGTTTTAAAGACTGCTCCTATTTATATTTGAGTCTTTCTTCTTAAAATCATTCAACTAATATTTCCATTTGTAGCCTAATTATATCTATAGTCAACTTAAAGTTCCTAAATGTAATAGACCGGGTGAGTTGACTGTGCGGTTAGGGTCGTGCAGCTGTGAGCTATCATCCGGGAGATGGTGGGTTCGAACCCATTGTCGGCAGCCGTGAAGATGGCTTTCCGTGATTTCCCGTTCTCACACCAGACAAATGCTGGGGCTGTACCTTAATTAAGGCCGCAGCCACTTCCTTCCCACTCCTAGGCCTTTCCTATCCCATCGTCGCCATAAGACCTATCTGTGTCGGTGCGACGTAAAGCCCCTAGCAAAAAAAAATTATTATTATTATTATTATTATTATTATTATTATTATTATTATTATTATTATTATTATTATTATTATTATTATTCGTGAATGGTCCCTTTCGGAACACACGAAGCTTTATTTATGATTTCGTTTGCGGAGGATCCAGGATGCTTCCATCTGTTGACTAAAGATCCTCTTCCTTTCTTCCATCCACTTAGTACCTGCTCTTTTTGGTACTTCATTCTCTGGAGTATCTTCCCACTTGTCAATTTTCTTTCTATATATATTTCGATTCAAAATTTATTCAGGTTGACTTTGTGTGTTCTTCATGTCCGCTCTTGCTTGTTGTATCCGGGGGAAATTCTTCAGTTTATCAACTCCTTCAAGAACTTTCAAGTCTGGTTTCTGGAAGCCTCGTAACATGTCCATAAAATTTTAGGCTTCTTTTCCTGAGGTCTGCCGCAATTTTAGATAATTTTTCTGTGGATTTCCGTGTTTGAAGACGGTACCCTTCCTCCGTTTGTCTTGGTCCTAAAATTTTCCTCATGATTTTTCGCTCTTATTTTAGGATATTTTCCAGCTCGCCCTTTTTTATGAAGCGTTAGAGTTTCCCCTGCATATTAAGCCTCAAGTTTGATTACAGTATTGTAATATTCAATCTTAACGTGGAGAGACATACATTTTTTTTTGTAGATTTCTCTTGTTCTCCCATATTCTCTTGAGTTTTTGGACGCGGTTGTTTTGGACTATTTTTTCTTGTCCGGTTGGTTCGAGGATTTCGCCCAGGTATTTGAAGTGAGGGACTCTGTTGATTTGTCCATACTTTGTATTGAGACTATAGATGTCTAGTTTTGAACAGAAAAATTCAGTTTTCTGGAAGGAGATATGAAGTCCGACCTTTTAGGCACATTCTTGGAAAATTTCAACTTGCTTTATCGCTTTGACTTGATCGCTGGACAAAAGGGCCAGGTCATACGCGAAGGCTAAGCATGGAATTTCAAGCTTGCTTTTTGTGTCCCAGTGTTTACTGGGTTCCAGCTATTTTGTGCTTTCAGTTCTTTTTCCCATTCCCTCATCACCTTATCTAGGACGAGGTTGAAGAGGAGGGGTGACAATCCATCTCCTTGCCGGACACCAGTTTTTATCAGTAATTCGTCTGAGATTTCTCCCATGAATTTCACTCTTGAGTTCGTGTCAGTGAGGGTCTGTTTGGTCAAGCTTAGCGTTTCGGAGTCTAGTCCCTGTTCTTTCAGGATGCTGAACAGAGATCAGTTGAATCATAAGCTTTCTTGAAATCTACGAGGTACAGGTGATTGGAAGGTTTCTGAGGACCCTGAATTTTAGAGCGGTTTTGGGGTTGAAGATCTGTTCAGGGCACGATCTGTGAGGGCGGAACCCAGCTTGATATTCACCAATCTTATGCTCGAGTTGTTCTTGTAGTCATTTCAACAAGCATGCAGAGAAAATTTTGTGGCCGACTTCAAGGAGGGAGATTCCCCTATAGTTGTTGACGTTGACATCAGTTTTGTCTCCTTTTTTGTGAAGTGGGTGAATCAAGGCACATTTCCAGTCTTCGGGGAGTTTTTCGTTTTTCCATATTTTCTGTATGATTTCTGTAAGTTCTTTGAGTGAATTTGGACCAAGATTCTTAAGGAATTCTGCAACAATCCCGTCTCTTCCTGAGGTTCTGTTGTTCTTTTGTTCTTTAGTCATTTAATGTGGCTCTGAATTTCTTCCTGGTTTGGTGGAGGTGATTCTGGGTGAGTGAAACTGGATGCCTCGTCAAGAAATCTTTCAGTGGGTTCGGGGCAGTTAAGAAGTTCTAAGAAGTATCGTGCAAGTTCATGGCAGTTATCTTTATTAGTAAGCGCCAATTTTCCGTCTTGTTTCCTGAAACATAAGTTCTGTGGAATGTATCCTCGGATATTTTCTGTGAACGTTCTGTAGAAATCCCTTGTGTTGTGGTTTCTAAAGTTTTCTTCAATTGAGTCCAGTTGTTCTTTCAGGTGCTTTCTTTTTTCTTGCCTGATGGTTTTGGGTACATGTTTTCTGGTCTCATAAAATTCTTGTTGAGCTTTCTGGGATTTTCTACTGGTGTAATTCTGAAATGCAGATATTTTTATCCCTAGGGCTTGGTTGCATGTTGAGTTCCACCAGGGGCGTTTTGTATTCCTTTTTAAGGGTACCATTTCTCGTGCCTTCTGTATGATTTTGGTGTGGAATTCTTCCCATGTTTTCGCTGGTTGATTTTCCCGTGCTTCTTTTAGATCCGTAACAGGAATCCTTTTTATGTCAAATTTCTGTTGTTGGATTTTCTAGGGGGGGGGGGGTATTTTCTTGGAGTAAATTTTACTTTAACTCTTGTCAGATAGTGATCAGAGTCGATGTTTGCTCTTCCCATTTGTACATCGTGTACCTCTTTCTGTAACGGATTTGAGATATGAGACATGATTAATCTGAAATTCGCCAATGGATTCAATGGGGGACATCTAGGATTTTAGTTTCTTGGGATGCTTCCTGAGGGATGTGGACATGATTTTAAGGTCGCGCTGTTGATATAGTTCAATGAGTCTTGAACTGTTTTTGTTGGTAAATTTATGCGCCAGATAGAGTCTGACGGTTTTCCTGTGTTCCTTTTCTCGACCGATTTATGCATAGAAATCGCCTAAGAGGATTTCGACGTCATTATAATAATAATAATAATAATAATAATAATAATAATAATAATAATAATAATAAAATAATAAAAAATAATAATAAAATAATAATAATAATAATAAATCATCATCATTCCGTGTCCGGTCAGCATTTCCAAAATGTAGCAACTCCGATGGCCTTGTTGTTCGCCTCGATTAGGTCCTGTGTAGTGCAGGGATGTTCTAGTAGGGGACAAATGAGCAGGTGGTTCGGATCTTGTGTTACACCACACTCGCAGGATGCGTCTCCATCAGCTGGAAGTATGGCCCATTTTTGCATGTTGGTCTTGCAAAGAGGTACGCCCACCCTAAGACGATTAAGTGATCTCCAAATAGGGTAGGGCAGGTCATTTCCTGGAGCTAGCTCTTCCTTTGCAGGAGTATCAGACGGCAGCATGCTCTTCCACCTGGTGATGCGGTTATACTCAGGTGTTCCTACCAGTGGTTGAGTCCTGGTGATGAAGCTCTTTCTCGACTTCAGTCGACAGACTACAGCCTGGTGATCATGCAGTGGGTGGCGAGAATCATTAGTCTGCTTTGTCCTCTCTGCATCAGCAGCAACAGCCCTTCTGATAGCGGGGGGAGCTATTCCAACAATCGGGTAGAGTTTGTCAACTGGGGTTGGCTTCAGACATCCCGACAAGATACGTACGGTCTCGTTGATTGCAATGTCAACCTCCTTGGTGTGAGTGGATGCACTCCACACAGGTGAAGCGTACTCTGCAGCGGACACACACAAAGCAAGAGCAGAGGTTCTCAGGACGCGAGGGCTTGCTCCCCAGGTGGTGGCTGTGAGCTTTCTCAAAATACTGTTCCGTGATCTAACTTTCAGCCTGGTGTTGTGGCAATGTTTCTTGAAGGACAGTGTTCGGTCAAGAGTAACACCTAGATACACAGGTGTTGGACAATGTTCTAGTCGTTTGCCTTGCCATATAATTATTATTATTATTATTATTATTATTATTATTATTATTATTATTATTATTATTACTATTATTATTATTATTATTATTATTATTATTATTATTATTATTATTATTATTATTATTATATTAAGCTACGTGGGATTACTTTCAGACTATAATGTATTTTTTGGAGTTGGAAAAGTTCAACGAGTTTTCCATCTCAAACCACCCCTCCATCCCAATCCCTTTACCTCCCCCAAATCTATGCGACTGCATAAATGTGATTGTTTGGATATACACTTGGAGGATGTTTGCTTGTTAATAAATTTTAAACATAGCTGAACAGAATATTGTGAATTAACTGAAGATTCTAGATTTTTCAGATCTGTACAGCATTTGGTTTACGGCAATGTGACAGGTTTCTTCGGTAGCTTTCTCCTTATTAATTTAATTTTAAATGCAGACAAGCGCTTAATTTCTTTTCAAAGGTGTTTGTGAACAGAATTAATTAACACAACACTACTGGTACTGTACTGTACCGTACCCAGGGGTAAATACCCTCTAGGACGATGCCTCCATTCCTGTATGAACATCCGACTAACTCAGGGTTGGGCAGAGTGTGGGTTGGTTGTCGATTGGGTCAGGATAAAAAGTCGAAGTTCTACACTAAAATATCAATAAATGACAGGAAATGGAGGTATAACACGAATGAGAAACAATCATAGGGGGTAAAATGGATTTATTAATAAATATCCCCGATCATATCACAAGAAAATGATTAAATCAAGAAAGAAAAAATAATTTGTAAAAAAATGAACTAAAAGTATTAGAAATAAGTCGAAATTAGAACGTTAATTGAATGGTCATACCAAATTTGACATTAAAATAAACAAGTTCAACAAAGAACATTTATATAAATCAAGACTGAGTTTCTTCTTATAGTCCAATGTTTATATTGTATGGCAACAAGTGTACGCAAACACTGACATGTGGTATTTCCGTATGGAGTTTCACACTATCGCATCCCAACGATACGGTTTCAAAGTTAAGTTAATCCCGAGAATCGTCAAACTATTTCCGTAAAATAAAAGTTACATTATAAAGAAAAATTACGACGGAAAGAAAAATAATTAAGACGCAATGGATGCTATGTAAGTTATGCAAAATACTAGGGGCAAATCCTACACTATATTTACAACAATTCAAATAATCAAACTAGACACATCTATATACATCGGATATCGAGTAAAGTCTTAAATGCTACACTGATTCTAATGTGAATCCCGGTTCACTGCAAAAGATCTAGACAGAACTAGATAAACCAACAATACTTCAGCACTCGGGCTGTTCCCTTTAAAAACAATGAGACAAGGTATACAATCACAAATAATAATGTAAAACATCATCCTGTAAGGGAAAAACATATAAATAACCCTTGATATCATGAAGAAAGCAATGGGCAACATTGCCTCCTTCTGCTGCGTTTGAGCGCTCAACAGCGCGGTCATCCGTCATGTACTTCTGGGTAGATTACGAGCTGAAAAGAAATGTTGAACTCCACTATGCTAAAGATTGGATTTTGTCTCCCGAGGCCGCCACAAGGAAATACTGTCTCCTTCACACTGAGGCTTCGTGCACACCGAGCGCGCTTCGCATAGTGTGTCGCGTGTTGCTCAACGCTAAGCGTCACGCTAAGCATAAACCAGTGCTTTGTTCCCAAGCCAGGTGTTCACACCGTCCGCGCTCCGGTGCGCTGAACGCCTACCTTAAAGCTAAGCGAAGCGCCAGACAACGCGCACTGTTGGTTAATTGCTTAGCGTTACCTAGCTGGTTCTGATGCTATGGAAGAATAAATTATTCATGCAGTGTTTCAAAGAGAAGAAATATGGAACCCAAGAGACAAAAACTGTAAAAATGTAACTGTTTTGCAAAATAAGTGGACTTAAGTATCTACAACAGTTTCATCGCATTCCTACAGTAAACATATACAGTAATATTACTTCTACTGTCACATTTTACTGGGCTTAACATTGTGACAGGCTGAAATTGCGTATGAATTTTAGTGTTGGAAGTGTCCGAAGAGAAGTTCGGCTTGCCAGGTGCAGGTCTTCTGAATTGATTCCCGTAGGTGACCTGCGTCGTGATGAGGATGAAATGATTATGAATACACACATACACCCAGCCCCCGTGCCAATGGAATTTGCTAATTATGATTACAATATTCCCGACTCTGCAGGAATCAAACCCGTGACTTCTGTGGCCAAAGGCCAGTACGGTAACCATTTAGCCATGTAGCCGGACACTTTGTGACAAAGTGCATAGAAGCTCCCAGACTCTCTAATATCGGTTTGTAATTTGGCCAATGGAGGGTGGTAACATTAAGAATATCACTCTGCAGGCTAGTAGTGGGCTTGGAAGTAAACATTTCTATTTATTAATTATATTTGTCACACATTTACTCCACTTTTGTTACGATAATTAATTGTGTATGCTAATTGTAACAATATTGCAAAATACTATTTATAATTATAATTCATAATTATAATATAATATAATATAATATAATATAATATAATATAATATAATATAATATAATATAATATAATATAATATAATATAATATAATATAATATGCTCCGCCTCTGTGGTGTAGTGGTTAGCGTGATTAGCTGCCACCCCCGGAGGCCCGGGTTCGATTCCCGGCTCTGCCACGAAATTTGAAAAGTGGTACGAGGGCTGGAACGGGGTCCACTCAGCCTCGGGAGGTCAACTGAGTAGAGGTGGGTTCGATTCCCACCTCAGCCATCCTGGAAGTGGTTTTCCGTGGTTTCCCACTTCTCCTCCAGGCGAATGCCGGGATGGTACCTAACTTAAGGCCACGGCCGCTTCCTTCCCTCTTCCTTGCCTATCCCTTCCAATCTTCCCATCCCTCTACAAGGCCCCTGTTCAGCATAGCAGGTGAGGCCGCCTGGGCGAGGTACTGGTCATTCTCCCCAGTTGTATCCCCGACCGAGAGTCTGAAGCTCCAGGACACTGCCCTTGAGGCGGTAGAGGTGGGATCCCTCGCTGTGTCCGAGGGAAAAGCCGACCCTGGAGGGTAAACAGATGATGATGATGATGATAATATAATATAATATAGCCGGAAATTTAATTTCCATGTGTTTGCTGAACGGTGCTCCTAGACAATTCGGAAAATTGAATTTCTCCCAATACTTCTTTGCTACTTGTCGGCACATTTCAGTTGCAGGGTTTGGAAGGTCAAAGGTAATTTTTGTCGTTCTTAAGTAATCATAAAATTTATCGCGATAAAGTCTTGCATCTCTGTACAAACGATGGAATTCTCCGAAAGTAATTCGTTCTTCATTTTTTTCAATTGGCTTAACGTCGCACCGACAGAGATAGGTCTTGCGGCGACGACTTCATTAAATTCATGAACCCACATTCGATTCTTCTTTCTAATTTTCAATACGTCGATAACGGCATTAGTTTGTGACCACCCTAAAACGCCTCGCGCCAAACTAAGCTGAGAGCACGGCGTAGAGTTTTCGGTGTGAACAACAAGCACGCCTTGCGCTATGCATAGCATTTCACGCTACACGCGACACACTATGCGAAGCGCGCTCGGTGTGCACGCGGCCTTACACATAAACACAGGCCAGAAATCAGCTTGCCATGAGATAACGCCTTTCATCGGCTACACGGAAACTCACGTATATTCATTCCTTCTTAGCATGCTTGGGCCATTTAACAACATCAGACTCAATAGTCTGGAATTAACACTGTCCATTCTGATCACAATATACACTCAGAAGACACTAGGCAGGCACACACATCTGCACAATGCTCTTTATCTTGTCAGGCATACAATCAGCCTGCACCAATACATTATAATTCAGCATGCAATTTTTATCTCATTATTTCTCATGAATCCCACTGGCCTTCCCACATAATGAGACGCAGTTCATGTCCTTGACAGACCATCATGCAAACAGAATCCAACTTAACTTCAAAGATCTTATTTTAACAACGACGTTCTGCAGCTCCTTCAATCAGCTTCTGTAAAATCATGCATCATGCAAAATAGCTATACCTGTCTCTCTGAATAACCGAATAAAATGAACTAATACGTGTTTAACGTTGTATAAAAATGAACCTGTCCATCTAGCCCTTCTAGCATATATTTAAGGAAAACTCGGAATATCCTACGTTAAGTAACATACACAAATAAACAACAACTGATCCTATCAATCCCTCATTTTCCCAAACATCTAATCATAAAGCAAAATGAAAATAAAATAAACATGCATTATTCTCGTATCCGAATCTATCATAGTAACAAAATTAAACAAACACATGCCGTCAGGCTTACTTTACTTGAAAATTAAAAATTCTATCTACACTGCCCTAGTACCTTAACATAATTTACATATCATGCCATAAATAACACATGCGCCTTACTGTATTTACATGATGACTCTCGAGATACCAGGATAGCAGCTTACATCCCCACTGATTTAGGGATCTACACCATGTTAATCACAGCATTAACATGTGGGAATGCACTCCCTTCCTCTGCAGGCGTATCCATCATCTTGCTGGAAAATAATTCACTGGAACACAGAAGACTATAGTTGATAATATCTTCGCTGCTTAATGCTGCGAGCCGAAATACCCTTTCTCTTTGCAAGATCAGCTAAACACACTGATTCACATATATATTACACACTTCACTTAAAGGGTGAGAATACAGTTTAAAAAGCAGCACACGGTTCGCTACGGAAGTTCATCGCGAAACGCACCCGTCGCGGAATAGTGAAACAATAGCACGTTTCCACTACACTTGTTACTCAGCGGTCACTAAACACCGTCTTTATCAATTGAAAGTAAACTCTGCCAAAATTTACTATTCCATTTACTCAAGTACAGTAAAATATTGCAACTGCACAATTTAAAGTATCATTGAGAACCAGTTACTGTTACTGGAATAACACCACGTTAATCACGATCACCAATCAAAGTTTGTGCTTCCGCACTATCCAAGCCTTTAACACAGAGTGACGCTCTCCAGAGCTAGGGTTACTGAGGAGGCTTCGGTGACGCCATACTATTGGGGTTCCCGGGTGTCTGAACCAACCACCAATCAGAGAGTTCGTCATATATGATGACACAATACTTATTGTGATATACTTACAAAACACAGATCAAACACTAGCAAATCTCTTCCACCAATTTTTATATTACATTTCCAAATATATCTGACTTCTGAAACTGTGGAAAACCGATTTCCTACAGAAACTGACTTTATCAACTGAGCACGTTGGTCATCCTGGAATTAAGATTTAGCGCGGTGTAGCCTCCAGGTTTGCCAAATCCTTAAGTTGCCATTGGCTGAAATATCTTGCTTGGTCAGCATCTAATACACGTGTCGATCCTTGCCAGCGCTTGGGTACGCTATCCTTTCTCACGGTCATACGGAAATATGAAGCAATATCCAGCGATTCACTGTCTTGCTCAACATCCGGTATCAACTATTTTGTGATATGATGCTTTAACATGTTAGACTGTAACTTTTATGAATAAATTTTACATATTGGGTCAAATAATATTCTAATTATTATTATAGGCCGGCAGGATACGGCTCAGTACCACTGCATATTACTTCTATATTTCATATTAAAATACCACTGCAAGATTCCATTAATACACACGTAATACCTGTATAACGGTCACTACTGTGTGCTTTAACATTCACTTGCATCCACCCATGTATGGAGATGTAGAGCCCCGCACGGATGCGCGAAGTTAATGTCTTGGCTGATGCAAACTGTATGGCAGTGCGGATAAGTTTGCTATAAATAATGAAGTTTGTTGATTATCACTCAAGTATACTCTTATTTTTGCTTGTGTTTAGGCGACCCTTGACAGTGGTATGGTAGAATGGTGATATGTAAAAAGCCCTGAGACGACCTAAGCCTAACTGGCTCCTGCCCGCAGTTAATGGATGGAAGGAACAAAGGTCAATACGTCGGTAGTTGTCGCAAGAGAAAATCCCACATAAACCTGCGACTGTAAGGGTTCTGGTGCCAGGTGTCAGGCCTATTGTGTTATGTTAACAGATCTATCCGTTTCAATACCTTGGGTGGAGTATACTGTAGTTAAATATTTCCATTATCCGCGGATAACCATTTGCGGATGTGGATAACCACTCGTGGATGCGGATAACCACTATCGGATGCGGATGCGGGTGCGGATGAAGAAAGTGGGGATGGGGAGCGGATGCGGATAATATTTTGTATATCCGCACACGGCCCTAGAGATGGGAAGGCACAGCTACACTCAACTTGAAATACATTAGTCCCTTAGCAGGAAACAGTTCTAACTCCAGAGCTCCTTGAAACTGACCCCAGAGTACTGTGACCGTTCACGGTACTTTAGATACCATATCGTGACATCCCATATCAATAATATGCCGTTTTCCGCGTCATTCTACGACGTTTTGCCGCAAAGTTAGCAGGCCACAGCGCTGCACGGTATACGAACGATGCGCTGCTACTTTAGAGGACAAGGGGCTCTGTGCGCGTAATGACGAGGGCGAGTCATACGCTAGCCAGCAATTAGGATGTTTCTTTCTCCTGTGCGAGTGAGTTGGAAGGAGTAGAAGGTCATGTGACAGCCCGCCGGCCATGCTTAATAAGTCGGGTTAACTTGGGGAGAAGTAACTCCCTAAATATTTGTTGGTGATTTTAGTGGTACCAACCAAAACCTTCATTTGTTTCAGAATTTTCGGTATTAATAACAATAATAAGAATCATGTGACTATTGACTTACGCATCTAATATTCATAAATAAGAGCTTGCCGTGATCAAGGAATTATTTAGTTAAAGATGACAACGAAACATCTTCCAGTTATTCAACTTATCATTGATTACGTGATCTGAATCGGTGCAGAGAATTACAGAACGTCGCCACAGGTCTGGCGAGGTGAGCCTATCCTGGAGTTCGGCAAGACGTAAGTCAATCATTGCACAAGTTGTAAATGACGCTTTGACGATTATAATTAAACCGCCGATCCTAAGAGAATAAGATTCGATCAGTAAAATATGGAAGGTCAGAGCTATCTTTTGATATGCAGATCAACGCCGACAAACGGTTTTTTACGGAAGCGGCCCCCGACATGAAGGCGGAGTTAACCCCCACTCTTGATTTTTTCCTCTGTTTTACAAAAGGAATCGGACAGGAGACTACTTACCCATTATCTACTGTGTTTCCGTGTTGTTCGGACGTGTTGCTATTTTGCACGACCTGTGATATTGTGTAATACTTTCATCAAGTGATGAAGTACTGCAATTGTGAGATTTAACTAGCAGAAGTACTGCATAAATCATTATTTAAGCGCAGTGATTATTGACGTGCACTTATTGTGTAAATTTCGTGTATTTATAACATTTTGTATCATGGTGTAATCAATGAGGATAGTGAACGAGGACTAATCTACCTGTTAAGAGCTGCGTAGCATTCAAGCTACTGTAATATATGCTCGATGGATTCGTGTGTGGCTAGATTAATCCACTACTAGTCAAATACAGTGAAGTGTTGTGAGAGCACAATTGGAATTACAATTAGAACGTTGAAAAAGTGAATTTGTTCAGGAAATTGCGACTCACGCATAATAATAATAATAATTTGGGCAGCGTCTGCTGAAAGTACAAACGTGGATGTGAGTTGTCTTACATTGTGAGGGGATGTGAAATAAGCAAGTTAGTTACCCTTAACGTTGGATTACAGTGCAAGTGAATACGTGACAGTTCAGCAATATTTGGGATAAATTTAACCATGCCTGAATGTAGTGCGTGTTACAAAGTGACCCAATTATAACCATAGTGTTTTCCCCTTTTGCATATTGGAACGAGTGATCGCTGATCTGGGAAGAGGATACACGAGTCACTCACCTACCCAACATCTCATTGTGTTGGATACATCCGGGATTATTATGCGTGGTGAAGTCTACAAGATGGAGTTCATCCCGGAAACGAACCAAGGACCTTACGACATCAAAGGCAGCAAGATGATGGCTTAAGCTGTTATGAGTGTGCTGCCTCGGACGAGAATGATCACCCTAAGATAAGTGCATTTTCAAGTTTACTATGTTTGAAAGTCATTTTCCCTCCTGTAAATAGTTAGGATTAGCATGTCAAGTAGATTAAAAATGTGAATGATGATCGCGGGCTGTTCGAAGGGATTAAAATTTTTAGCTTGTGTAGTAGGAAGTTTGTACTGGCAATGATGACCAGCAGTTTATTTAAACCCCTTGGAAAGTAATGCATGTTAGTTATAAGATTCCTGTAATGATTTATTTTGTCTTCAAGAAGTGTTATGATGGATGGAAGTGGTATCCATCTAGGTAACCCCAGATCTTATGATAAGATGAGATGCTCTGCCTCTTCAAAAGAATACGAGGATGACTTGTATGTCATGTATAAGACGGAGCATATGAGGAGTTCAAATGATGTTTTTAGATGCAAGTATAATTTCTAGATCGTGAATTTAATATGTAAATTTGTTTTATAGAGTGGCATGAATTAATATCCCTTATGTAATTATATGCGAGTGTTCGTGGTATTGAGTTGGAAGTGATGGTCGGTGAATATTTATCAATTGATAATCAAGGCGATATAAATATGTGCCAGAGATAATTTATGCAAAGCGTGAAGACGTGTACCACGCCAGTTATATTGAGATTAGGTTGAATAGAACCATGTGAGCTTCAAGAAGCCGAGTCGGCCCGAATTTATATCGAGGCGGTTTATTAAAGAGAGATACCTTCCCCGGACTGTATGAAAGGGAGGCGTGCGGAGGTACCGTTACACTAGAGAAAGTGACAGATGAATACAAAGGCTAAGCAAGCTGTGGGCACGTTAAAAGCCTTGACTGTGGAGTGTTCGATGGCCATTTACTTTCTAACAATATCCGACGGACATTTACGCATAGAGTAGCTAATTGTCACCGCGACTGAATTAATATAGTAGAAACAATAGACTTTTTTTTTTTTTTTTGCTATTTGTTTTACGTCGCACCGACACAGATATGTCTTATGGCGACGATGGGATGGGAAAGGCCTAGGAAGTGGAAGGAAGCGGCCGTGGCCTTAATTAAGGTACAGCCCCGGCATTTGCCTGGTGTGAAAATGGGAAACCACGGAAAACCATCTTCAGGGCTGCCGACAGTGGGGCTCGAACCCACGAAAAACAATAGACTTCCTCCCAATTTATTTTGTTCATTCCATCCGATCTAGAAATTTAAAACATGCATCTTGCAGTGAGAAGACTACGAGTTCGACCCCTATCCAGGGCAACGTGTATCATTGTCATTATTTTTGGTAATGGAAGGACCATTCCTTCCATATAATCTTGTATACATGATAAAGGGTCATATTAATATGTTTGGTGGTAGTTGAGTGTATTATTACAAGTAAAATGTCGTGTTATTGTTCACGCGTCATCCATAAGCCCAGTATTATTATATGTTAATTGATCAAATGGTATTTTATTTTAATCCCGGCGAAACATGCCTATGCGATTTGTTATACCTTTGTAAATAATAATGAAGTTAGTTATTAGGGCTGAACATGACTTTCAGATATCTTGGAATGTGCTTGTCATAATTAACATACTGTCTTAATCCTTGATTGCGTAATAATATAATCACAAGAAATTATAATATTTCAAAACTCCAGTTTATGTATAGAAAGCTGGGATGATATCAAAAGGGTGATCATTATAGTGCCGATTATTATGTATAATTAATTAATTGATTAATTAATTAATTAATTAATGACTATCAATGTTGTGAATAATAGAGGTAATAACAAGTGAAAGGCCTCTAAATATCGGGATTATCGGTGTGGAATACTAATTCCACAAGACAATTAAATAATAATTTCATTAATGTGAATCCCGCCTTTTTCTCCTTTTTTTTAACTTTTTAACTTTGTGATCAAATGTTATATGGCACATTTCGTTTTAATTATGGATGTTCTTTCTCAGTTGATAATAAATCAGATATTCATAAAACTTTAAAACATCATTCTTCTGATTTGTAGTGACATTGTATTCCTCTTCTATACTGAGATCCCTACTTATAATTAATTTATTAATGCCTTTTAGTCCGAACGTACCATTGACCTGAATGCTCTAATATTATAGCCGTGGTTATTCTGAAGTAGGGATGATGATGAGAATTCGATTCTAAGGCCATTCGCCGAAGATCTCATCACGTATTTTCCATTCGGCCGATGCCCTCACGAATTATTATTATTATTGTGCCCTGAAGCCCCGGATAGGCACAGTACACTGTCAAAAAATGCGAGTACCGAGAAAACAATGAACATATGATTCTGGGAACTGCTCTGACAGAATACTAACGCAACATACAATCACAGCACAGTGAGATATAGGGGTAGTAATCAGGGGCGAAACCAACGGGCCCTCAGTACCCGCTATGGGTGTGGTGGGGGAAGGGGGCACGGGTTCAAAGGGCCCACAAATCCATTCTATAGTATACCCGAATACGTAATTTTATTTATATTTGTAATGAAACCAGCGTGCGTATTCTGTGCTAAATTAAATTATACAATGTAAAATAATGTTCTTGTTTTTTATACTCATGTAACATCTAAACATCACCTACTTACAGATGTGACTCACGTTGCGTTTGAACGTTGCGTATACTGATGCCACAGAGAGCCGATGCAATTTGGTGAATCCCCGAGCTGTGTGTTAACTGGCAGCTGGGCTGGGCTGGGATGGGACATGCACGCACAAGCACAAAAATATCAATACGGTGAACCTGATTGTCAGTCAGCGTTACCAGGTCTCCCTGCAATTACTGTAGGTTGTAGGCTCGGATTACGACATCCCTCTCCTTCCGTTGGACTCGAAACTCACACTTGATTATCATTCAAAGAGAAATCCCTGACCCGCAATTAGAATCAGATCAGGATGTTAATTCAGAGTTAGTTGTGGTCAGTTCAGTTCGTGACTTGGTGACCTGTGCTCAAGTTTGCACTATGAGTTCAAGTATCGGTAAATGAAAGCATTTAGGTAGTTTTCTAACCCGCAAGGGAGAACGTGAAATTTAAGTATCTCTTAAACAGTTGCAAAAACGTTTATTGTTTCTTTAGAAGTGTAGGTGAAGGTTATTTGATAGGTTCCAGTAGCAGTAGAGTTACATAGTGTGATAAATGCGAATCAGGCGTTTCGGTTGCAGATTTAAGAGAGAATGCAACACAACATACAGAGGAATGCAAAGTTTGCGTTAGTGACATTTCAGCACACCAGAATGATTTTGAAACTGATAGTGCGGAAAATATAATTGAAACTGATCGTGGCAGGTACAGTGGTGAGTTACATATATGGAAATAAAAGTTTGTGATCTGTCGACTGTAAAAGAACTCGCCAAGATTCTCATAGTTAGAAAACTCAGCCATTGCTATTAATATATTTAATAGCGCACAAATGTGCAGTAAAATACATTAATCTTTCGCATATTCTAGTAAAGATTTTGTTCTTTTGTTGCACTTGCTGAAGTGATAGCGATCGCAATGTTTGTCACACAACATACACACACAATGTAGAGATGGTTCATGGAAGCCTGATCGCCGGCATAGACGATGGTGAAACCCATGTACCGCCAGCCTATTCAAAGCACTTCTCATGCCATTATTTGGACCGGTCCAGCTGCGGTCAATCATAGCATCAGTTGAGTAAAAGTCCAGGCTGATTTCTGCTTGTTTCCTCTTTCGCTCTTGGAGAACTTCCTTTTCTTGCTGCGTATGTGGAAGCTGCATTCTCATTTTCAAATCTTCGAGTAAAAACGTTTCCTTGGATAATTCATACGCAAGTCGTGATGGTGACATTTTGGAGATGCCCAGTGTTCGTTTCAGAAATCTGGCCTTTACATTTTCAATAGTCCGAAGGTCGGACACCGTTAGTCTTTCCCAAATAAGTTCCATACCATATGTGAGAACTGGGAGGACCTTGGCGTAAAATAAGGCCATGGCTGTGTCTAGCGATAGTCTACTCGGGTTTGTAATGTCATATATGCTTCTGATGGCAGCTAAAGATCTTTCTCTTACGTGAATTCTAAATGAGGTGACCGTAGGTTGTAAAGTGACACCCAGATATGAGAACGAGTTCACTATGTCTAGGTCCACCCCTCCACATTGTATTCTGTCACTAGATGCGATTTTCCCCCCTTTCCGGAAAACCATCTGAACTGTTTTATTCTTATTTATCACAAGGCTGTTTTTGACTGCGTACTCTTCAAGTTTGTTCATTGATCTTTGTAGCTCTTCCCTGCTACTCGAACCCATAACAATATCGTCTGCATATTGATAAAGTACAACTGAACTGTTGTCAGTGACCTGCATGATATCTGCTAAGGTTATGTTGAAGAGGAGGGGGCTTAAAGGGTCGCCCTGCAATACTCCGTTTCCCTGAGTTATGTTGTTCGATGATGATTTCCCATCTTGTACTGTGATCTGATTGAAGGCTAGGATATTGTTGACTGCTATGGTTAGTGGATTATCTTGTCCAATCATATTGGCCAGTTTTGTAATTATAATTTTTCTGTCAAGTAGATCGAATGCCTTTTTGAAGTCAACAAAGACTGCAAAGAATTTACCATTTTGATGTCTGATTGTGTCATGTATGCTCTCGATGAGGTTTGCTACTGCATGTAGTGTTCCTCTTCCTTTCATAAAGCCGAACTGCTGTTCTGGAATATTTGTGTAGGTCTCTGCGACGAGCCTGTTCTCTAAAATTCTTGAATACACTTTGTAGATGTTATTTTCTAGAGCAATTCCTCTATATGAATCAGGATCATCTTTGTCTCCCTTTCCTTTGTACAACATTTTTAAGTTTGATTGTTTCCAAATTTCCGGAATTTTCCCTGAAGTGAGACATTTGTTAAACAGAGTGGTCCATATATCTAGTAGTACATCGATAGTGTCTTTCAGATTTTCATTGAATATGCCGTCTGGTCCCACAGCCTTTTTATCCTTTGAGCTGAGTATTGCTGCTTTAACTTCGTCCTGTGTTATCGGCTCGGACACTGCTTCCGTGTTCTCACGAAGTGGTAGAGCTATTTGAACATTTTTTGCGTTTAGAGTCTTAGAGAAATGCTGTTCCCATGATGCTATTGGGAAGTCTGGGGTGATACAATCCTTTCTCTTCTTTAAAGCGATGAAGGGGTCCCTCTGAGCATCCCTAGCTTGCGTGAGAGCTTGGTTTTCAAAGAATATAGCTTTTTTCTTCCTGATTGTTATTTTATATACTTTTCTCTTCGCCGCATATTCTGCCAGTATGTCATTACTGTCCGACTGTCTTGCTTTGTGCAGAAGTTCTAAAGTCTCTTTTCTAAGGTCGTAACATTCCTTATCGAACCATATCTTTGCAGTTTTGGGAGGTCTTTTTAGTTGGGCTTCCTTAATGAGATTCAGCGTCATGTCCAGCGCTAGGTCAGTGAGGCCCTCCTCAATCATTTCTGGGATTTTCTCTAGGCTGCTCATCTTCCTTTCAAGGACTTCAAGATCTGTGTTCCTTGTGGTGAGCATTTGAAAATTATTCTTAAGATTTCCTCTTGTTTTACCGAAGTCAACAGATACTGAAATTGGAATGTGCTTTCTTAATGTGGCCACTGGGTCTTGGTACATAACTTTTCGAGCAAGTATTTTATAGCATTCGCCTTTAACAAAAGCTAGGTCAATAGTACTTTTCCCATTGGGACTAATGTAGGTAACTTCTTCCGTTCTATTAATCAATGTGTATCCTTCATCATATAGAAGGTCAAGGATAAGTCTGGATTTGTGATCGAGTCTATCAATTCTACAGTTGATATCACCGCCCAGGACCACGTTTTGGTCTTCTTTTGATAATGTAATGGCTTTCACTATATGCTCAATTACATCATCTACCTTTCTAGCCGGGCTTATGTAGATACCTATAACAGTAATTTTGTTTGTTCTGATAAGTATCATGTTTTCTTCTGTGTGAACTTCCTTTACAGCACCTATGTTGTTTTTGTGGAATATGCTGACTCCACCTTCCGGTCTTCCTCTTTCTTTTGGAGTGGCTAAGGCATGCTTGCTGTACAGATATGGTATGCTGATTTGCTCTGTAAGGAAGGTTTCAGTTGCTATGATTATATTAAATTTGCACCAAAAGCTATCTGGAATTAGCGAGATAAGTGACTTAAGTCCTTCCGTATTCCAAATTAGAATGTCCAAATGAAGTTCTTCTTCCAAAGATTTACTTGGGATTAATGTTGTTTTAAGGTCTTCAGTATCACACGATATTACATTTATATTTCGTTGATCGATCCTCTTCGTTTTGTTCGTCGTCGTCTTTTTATTCGAGGTTGACTCCACTGTATTGTTGCCTTACAGTGGAGCCATTGCTATTAGTGACCCTGATTTGTATACAGTGCAGCAACTTTATGTCACTTTACCGGTCATAACAGCATCCGCCGAGAGATCGCTAGCAAACTAAAGACATACCTGCGCAGTACCATGTCACAGATGAGGTTAAGTTCATTGGCTTTACTCTGCACTGAGTGTAATGAAACCAGCAGTATTAATATGGGAAGTGGGGTTAACGAGTTTCTGTCAACGAAACACTGAAGCTTCGGAAGGTTATGGTGGATGCTATTTCAGATGAGTTTTAGTTAATTATAATATATCTCTAGTGTCTATGAGTAACGTAGGAAACACCATTCTCGCACTATGTCAGAATTTATGGAAGGAGGCACAAAGTAATATGTTGCGGGGAAGAGGTCCTTTCTTAGTTACTCCACTGGTAGTAAGATCTGGTGAGGCCAGACTCCGATGGCCATTACCCAAAAGCCACCACAGCTAATAAAATACTTATTATTTAGAACTCTAGAGCACCCATAACCCTGCATCACAGCTCCAGCTCTAAGCTCTATAGTAAGATCGAATACTTCGTCCAGTGGAGCGTTATTAGCTTTATTCAAATGTTTAATGTGATTAAACTTGAAAACGAAATGTTTCACAAATTCGACCCTGGATACTACAATCATTTATAAAATTAAAAGTTTTTTGGCTTACGTAAGGTACCCCTAATATTTGTGGCCCAACATTTCCTTTTTCTTATTCTTCTTCTTCGTCATAATCATGAACATTGTCTTGAATCATCATTGGCGATTATCTTGCTCCACGACATTCTAGCGCAACTTGCTTTGCAAAACCGAATAGTTAACATCTCAGTCCACGTTTGGATGTTCTTTATCCACGAAGACGTTCTTCCTCTTGGTCCTCTCTTTTCAGAATGAGTCTGAAAAGTTGATATTTCTCATTCCTTATGATATGGCTGAATTAATTCATTGTTCGCTCTTTCGCAGATCTTAAAACCTCCTTTACCTTACTCAGCCTCTGTAGGACGAGACACAAGATGTTGGGAGTATTAGACGATAACACCAAACCTCAAGCGGGCCTATTTGCTGCATTCCCTCTTCCATCAGTGCCCCTTAAACAAAACATACGTATGGTGTAGTGATAGCTTCATCAAACTGCAGACACACGTTCTCTTTGCACTCCTAGCTTCATAATATTTATAAAGTATGGTAGATAACCAACAATTCCTGTAAGTTTCCATAAGGAATCATTTCATATTGCTATCGGTTGAAAACATTCAATAAATTCAGGTTACTAAATCGTTTAAAGCGACGTAAAGCCCCTAGCAAAAAAAATCGTTTAAAAATACCCGTTTTTCACCCCAGTGCGGCATTGGGCTCTTCAGCTGGCAAAGACACTGGCCGGCTAGTACACCGTTGTGACAACAGCACTATTTCTACAACTACTACTAATCAAAACTAAACTTCATGGCGCAACAGCCCTGAAGGGCCATGGTCTACCATGCGACCGCTGCTCAGCACGAAGTCTTGCAAAGTATGGGGTGTCGTGTGGTCAGCACGATGAATCCCCTTGACCGTCATTCTTGGCTTTCCAGACCGAGGCCGCCATCTCACCGTCAGATAGCTCCTCAATTGTAATCACCTAGACTGAGTGAAACACGAACCAGCCCTCAGATTAAGGTACAATTCCCTGACCTCATCGGGAATCGAACCCTGGGCGTTCGGGTAAGAGGCAGGCACGCTACTACTACACCGCGGGGCCAGCCTACCACTAGTACAACTACCAAATGTTTCCATTCCGTACCCTGAAGGGGTCATTGGACGTAAGTAGATAAATTAAACAAAAACCAATTAATTGGGATATAGCCTCTGCGCCACCGCATCAGTTAAACTTGTTACGCGCTAAAAGGCACATAAAGCACGTTGGAAACTTAGACCGTCATTTGCTTGGAACCGGTCGAGTGTCTACGAACATGTGTTCACTCATTTCACGGAGCAAAGTTTCTGGGAAATCGGGTTGTTACACTTTGCGGGTTCCCCTCCTGAGAACTGCCTCGGCATTCGCCCTAGTGCAGCAGAATGGACAAACATTCTCAGGACAGCCGATTGTGTTGGCCAGCCCATCTCTGTCTCCCGAATGCAGAGCCATCGACCCATGGTAGAGCCAGGGGGGTGCACTCAGCCGTGCGCAGATGGTGTTGCATTTTCCTCGTTTAGCGCATGACGTCACAGTGGAACAGCTAGCCACGCGGGATCAGGGTAGATCGCGGCAAATCCTTCAGTTATCACATGTATCGGATGTATTTGTTTACGTTTACAGTGCGTGGGTGTTTAAGAGTGTCAGAGGACCTAGTTTCTTTTTTCGTTTGTGCTGTTCGACTATAACTTACGCGGTACAAGGCATGCGATTATTGTGAATTGAAGCTTTAAAGTGTATTCACAGAGAGATCGCTTAACAGGCTGTCGTGATACGGTGACGACGGTTCTATTCTTCACAGTGCTCTACAATTGTGACAAACAATGCCGGGCTGCACTGTAGTAATCTGTAAATCCCACAACCGAAACACCAAAGAAAGTGAAATAGTTTTGCATGCTTTCCCGCGTGATATTAAACTACAAAAGGTTTGGGTATCGAAGTGCTGCAGAAAAGACTCGGTAAATATTAAAAATGCTCGAATATGCTCTCTTCATTTTCAGCAGTCAGACTACATAAAGGACTTGAGGACTGAATTGTAAAATTTGCCTTGGAAGTGGGTGCTCAAACCCGGGGCTGTTCCCTCACTTATGTTGCCATGCATTAACACGAATACTGTTTTAGTGAATAGGAATGATAACATGCCTGTAGTTAGTGCCTGCATGATCTCGCTTACTGCAGAAGAGAGGAAAGAGCGGTACGACAAAAGACTAGTGCAGAAACGAGCTCTTGAGACTTTGAAACAACTATCACCCATTAAGAGAACAGCTGGCAAATGTACTGACACACAAGATAATCCTACTGCCACCTCAGAAGAGGACAACTTACTAAAAACTATTGCAGCTCTTGAAGCAAGAAACGCTCGGTTGTCTGGTGTGAATATGAAATTGCGAATAAGCTGTCCCTTTCACAAAGCAATGTTCACAAACTAAAGAACATGAGTACTTTAGTGTCTGACGAAGTTAAACGAATATTGAGGAAAATATTTTCAGCCAGCCAAATAAGACGTCTGTTAAATGGATCTAAACGAGTTCAATGGAATAAGGAGGACATTTGTAAAGCGATTATTCTACGTGCTGTTTCGCAGAAGTGCTACATTTACTTGCGAGAAAAAATGGGATACCCACTGTCTGCAGTTTCAACGCTAAGAACATGGATAAACCGCTCCTTTCGCTGTCGGCCAGGCATACTACAAGACGTTCTACTTCTGATGAAAATGCAAGTTGAAAGACTGAGCGACAAATAACGAATCTGCGTTGTATCATTCGATGAAATGAACATCGATAGCAGAATTTGTTATGACCAAGAAGACAGAATAGTAGGCCCACATAGCAATGTTCTCGTTGTTATGGTACGAGGGTTGTTTTCATCTTGGAAACAACCTGTCTACTTTGATTTTGACGTACAAATGACAGCTACGCTTCTGAAAAGAATAATATTGGCCGTAGAGTGCGTCTCGTACAGTGTTGTCGCTACTGTAGCAGACATGGGAGCCAAGAATGCATCTGTGAGGAAAGAACCTGAGGTAACATACCTAAACACTCATTTTCCTAATCCTCACAATGCGAGCAGAAATGTGTGGGTGTTTGCTGACGAACCTCATTTATTTAAGTTAATGAGAAACCACTTCTTGGACAATGGTATTGTACTACCTTGCAAAAATACAGCAACGAAAAATGTGATTGAAAAATTATTGGCTCTGGATAGTGGTAAATTTAAAATGTGTCCTAGGCTTTCTCAGCATCATATTAATGTGGTAGGCAGGGAGCGACAGCGTGTACGATTAGCAGCGGAGTTATTTTCTAACACAACAGCACAGGCTATCCGGTACTTGATGCCACAGGAAGAACATGTTAGTGCGTTCATACAGCTTGCCGATGAGACACTAGACATCTTGAATTCTAGAATACCTGAGAGTGACAAGCCACTTGCATGTGGGTTTGGCATTCATCGCTATGAACAGGAGAAATGCCTCACAGAATTTTATGAATGTTGGGAGAACATAGGGGCTGCCTGGCCGAGGCGGTAAAGGCGTGCTCGGTTCACCCGGAAGGACGTGGGTTCGAATCCCCGTCAGGAAGTCGTAAAATTTAAGAAACGAGATTTCCACTTCTGGAGGTGCATATGGCCCTGAGGTTCACTCAGCCTACATAAAAAATAAGTACCAGGTTAATTCCTGGGGGCAAAGGCGGCCGGGCGTAGAGCTAACCACTCTACCCCATCAGGAGCCGAGGTTACGAATAGTGGAAGCCTTTACCTTCCACCCCTCCAAGGGCCTTTATGGCCTGTACGGAGATGACTTTGCTTTGCTTTGCTTTGTGAGAACATGCGTGTTGGCTCTGCGAAACATATGCTTCCATTTCAAAAAGGATTTTTGAAAAGTATCCGTTCCCTGCTTGGTCTTTTCAAAGACATGGAATTTTTCGGCGTTAAATACATTCTCACAGCACGTTTGAATCAAGATTGCCTGGAAAATTTCTTTTCGTGCCTAAGAGGTCTTGGATATTTTTACGATCATCCATCTCCACCTGATGTCAAAAATAGGATCCGACTGTTGTTAGGAGCCAATTCCAGCGATATTCCTCTTTCCAATGTGTCACCTGTAGCTCCTGCCGAAGGAGGAGAATTTGTTACGTCGGCTATGTTTGGCAACATCCTCCCGGATATGACTGAAGCTCTGGCGATGTCTGAGGGTGACAAGGGTATTACTGACATTGAATTGCCAGCTGTTGATAGTGATGATCTATCCTTACAGGAAGATACTGACTGTAGTGTGGAGGGATTCAAATACGTTGCAGGGTTCATCGCATATCGCTGCCGAAAATTTGACAGGTCCCTGGGCACGCCTACAGGAGAGTTGTTGACACCGCCTGATGACCCAAGTCTGGGGTGGATACACATGCTGTATCGGGGAGGTTTGCTCGTCCCTTCCGACGATTTCATGGAAATGATCACTAAATTCGAACTGATATTTGTTGAAGTTCACGGACGAACAGATTTGAACAGGGAACCAGAAGTTGTGAACAATATGTTTGTGAAGCTGAAAAGCCGTTTTCCTGACGTCCATCCCCAAGTCTTGAAATCATATGCTAAGATCCGAACCTTATTCGGTTTGCGTTGGTTGGCTGCAAAACAGAAATCCAAAAAACTAGAGGCTGCCCGTAAGCGAAAAGCGAGAATGTGGCATTTATCAACAAAATAAATGTTTTCAAGGTCAAGAAATGTTCGTTACCGTTGTCTTTGTTATTTTAAACTTCATGTACAAAGAACTCGGAAAATAACTTATTTCATACCCTGTCTTAATTTCATCGTCTACGATTCGAACTGTAGCCCTTTTGATGAAAATCGAGTAGGTAGTGAATATACTAGATTGTGATACTCTTCTTGTCTTATGTGAACGGAAAGAAAGACCAACCATTTATTTGATGCTAGTGTTCCAAGACTTGAAGTTATGACATATCGCACCGTAACGTGTTGAACAAATTAACAGTGTCTGTGATATAAAACAAACCCCACCTGTCAGTCACAGTGAGGTGCAGATTCCATGCATTTGTTCATCATCATCTTCACTGGGGTAAGAGTGAATATCAGTTAATATAAATAGCCTTATTTGTCCCGAATCTGTTGATTTAAACCTAACATATCGCGCACTTCTAAGTACCTCTTTTATTTTGTAGCGCTACGATGTGACACATACTTTATCTTATACACAATATATGTTTCTATATAATACATTGGATGACGTTCAAAAATTCTAAAATATCACTTCGGTATATTATTAAAATGTGAAACATTACCCGCGCGCTAATACAATCTGCCGTCAGCGGCTACCAGCAATGTTCCATGGTGACGTCACAGCGACAGCCAATGGCAGCCCGTAACGCGGAATGACTAACCTTACTGTTCTCTATTAACCTTGGGTAGAGCCATGGCCACCGGTAACTCAAAGCCTACTCTGTTCAGTTGGTCGGTCAGAATGCAAAGCTGTCGAGCCACGTTCCAGCCGTGGCCACTAGTAAGCCGAAGCCCACTCTGCAAGCCCTTCTGTAACAATGTAGTGACGATATACCAGGGGAGATATACGTCTCTCCGCGGCTTTCAAGATCAAACATTAAGTTTCCATATGGAAACTTCAATTTATTGTTTCCGATTGGAACACGAAATATATTCGGGTTACTCTATCGTAAAAATACCAGTGTTTCACCTCAGTGCGGGATTAGACTATGTCAGAACATGTCCTCTGTTACTAGAATCCAATACTGATGGTAAATTTTACATCATTTCAACTTCTAAATATGCTAATGTGGCTTGGACAAACGGATTTTATAACTAAAGGAATGGGTTGTAATATAATTCAATAGTATTTACTGAAAACGGGGTCCACTCAGCCTCGGGAGGTCAACTGAGTACATGGGGGTTCGATTCCCTCCTCAGCCATTCTCGAAGTGGTTTTCCATGGTTTCCCATTTCTCCTCCATGCAAATGCCGGGATGGTACCTAACTTAAGGCCACGGCCGCTTCCTTCCCTCTTCCTTGTCTATCCCTTCCAATCTTCCCATCCCCCGACAAGGCCCCTGTTTAGCATAGCAAGTGAGGCTGCCTGGGCGAAGTACTGGTCATTATCCCCAGTTGTATCCCCGACCCAAAGTCTCACGCGCCAGGACACTGCCCTTGAGGCGGTAGAGGTGGGATGCCTCGCTGAGTCCGAGGGAAAAACTAACCCTGGAGAGTAAACTGATTAAGAAAGAAAGAAGAAAGTATTTACTGAAAATATTTATAACACCGAGCGTCTTGGAGCGCTAAGGCTATGGAGCCAAGATCTGCTTTCGGGAAGTGAATGGATTCGAATCCCAAATCCGCTGTCCTGACTATGGTTTTCTGTGGTTTTCTATTTTTTACTTCCAGGCGAATGCCGCGACAATTCCTATCCGTAGGCCACAGCCGATTCCTTCTAACACCTTACCCAGTTTAATTCACCATCATTCATTTCATTCCATCAGTACATCAACTGAGATTGGTATCAGGAAGTGCATCCGGCCGTAAAAAGTGTGCCATAAATTAAAATCTCACCTCATCCCAGATCCCGTATCAGTAAACAGCTCTAAGGGTTAGACATACATGCTGAAAATATCTGTATCGTTAATTCCCTAAGAACGACTTTACTCGTAAACAGAAGGTTCTTTTCGATGTTTTCTGCTTCACTTTCAGCCGAATACTGAGAAGGCACCTAATGCATAAGCCCAAGACTGATTCCGTCCCAATAATCTAAACCCAATTGGAAATACACACATCAATGCAGACAACACAGTGTATCAAATAACTTTAAGTATACGAGGCTGTTGACCCAGCTGCCCCATGAGCTTCATATGATGCAAATAAACAACTCCTAGCTTTGAAGTGACGATTACTAACACCAGGAGTTTTCTGTGACGGATTATCTGGTAAAAAGTGCCTCCATTAGATCATGATTTTCTTTATATCCTCACTTAAACACCATTCGATCAATGCATTGTAATGACACAGCATTTCATATGTCACGAGCCAGTTATATATAATATATATATATCCTCACGTTGAACTAAATTTACTTATTCTGTTTCAACACTCAAGAGAATGAAGATGATAATATTGTTACGAACAAAACACTGTCTCTTGTATAGATGTAATTTCATTCTAGTATTACCCAATTAGTATACAAATCTATACTCATACTATTACATTCGACCCTGAACGACCATACTTTACTAATATTGCTGTCTATTTTCAAGTGCCTCACAGCAGGACTTCAGCTGGGCGATCTTTACCTGAAACGGGCTATAATTTTTATTGGCATGTTTCGCTTTCACTTTTGCTCGGCATGCTCATGTCCTCTCATAGTGCTTGTGGCTCAGTTTCCCCACTACATTTCAACGTACGTGAAACATATTGAAGGAATTGTAATTGTATTTTAGTGTACGGTTATTGAGATGGAGGAAGGTCCCTTAATATCCATAAGGAAGGGAGAAGTCATATAATTAAAAGAAAGCCTCACTAGTGGACCAAGAAGACTGCACCCTCATGATGTAAATAAAATGAAATGTCGTATGGCTTTTAGTGCCGGGATATCCCAGAACGGGTTCGGCTCACCAGGTGCAGGTCTTCCTATTTGACTGCCGTAGGCGACCTGCGCGTCATGATGGGGATGAAATGATGATGAAGACAACACATACACCCAGCCCCCGTGCCATTGGAATTAACCAATTAAGGTTAAAATCCCCGACCCGGCCGGGGATCGAACCCGGGACCCTCTGAACCGAAGGCCAGTACGCTGACCGTTCAGCCAGCGAGTCGGACTATGATGAAAATAGAAACAAATCGATAAACCTTTCAAATTTCTGCTTTATTCAGTTAATGTAGAGCAGTTAACTTTCGTCCACCATTATTGCATTACATTTCATTTTCGTCCTTATTATTACAGCCAATGGACTCAACTCTGAGTTTATCTATCATGGCCAGCCGTGTGGTCTAGGGGTGGTGAGCCTGAATGTTACGACAGGTTCGAACACAGAGCTACTGGTCAGCATGACATACGACGTGTGTTCCTTGGCTCGACTCCAGAGAAAGTCCGCCACACATACAATCATCCCATGTCAATTCACATAGCCGCTCCACACAGTGAACTACTCAACACTGGGAACTAACCAGCGGTCACTTAACAGGAACAACTTAATATTGCTAAACAGCACTGCAATATTCTTTACAACAACGACAATTAGCACTTCTCCAGCTCCACTCACACCCGCTGTTCCACACACTGACTACACATCGGTACGCATACAGTACTCCAAGGCAGTACACATATAGTACTCCGCTCCAGGACGACTCCTGTAGGACACTAACGGCAGCCAAGCACTACTGCCATCTCACTCCCACTACTCCAACTACTGACTTTTTATATACAAATGATGGAGTACTAGAATCTTCGGGGTTCAGCTAAGGGCGAAAGATTCCCCTTTCGTCTTCGAGAAGGCACACGGGGAAACTAGCCGAAAGTACAATAGAAGAAGAGGTCGCGCCCTGTTTTCGGGATGGCTGGGAGGTCCTCGGTCTGGAAGAGAGCTACGACAGGGCTGGCACGAAACAATATTTTGGAATGCATACACTTAAAATTGCTTTATTTTACACCAAAAACAAATTACTAAACTTCATCATTGTTGTTTCGTTTTATCAAAATTTTGTACATGAAGTTTTCTATTCGGTGCTTCAATCCGTAATCCGATATCCCTGTTGTAGGCCAAGGTAGTACATCATGATAAAAGTCTTGAGCTACGATCGGCACACATTGAAATATTTTATTTACAGTATTCCTGGAATGACTTTACCTCTCTTTCTTAAACGAAATGTGTGTTCAACGCGTCCTCCAATGAAGGAAAGATCAAATAATTCTTCAGTAGGACTGTAATTGAACTCCTTACAACTAGGGCAGTCATAGCTCCATCTGTTTCGTTTTAAAATATATTTCTAGTTTAGTCCTTTTTATACAAAGTAATATTACGGAAGGTATTCTGGTTGTACTTCTTAAATAATTATTAATTAATTAATAATTATAATTAACCAGTTTATCATATTATGGCCAGCCCTGCGGTGTAGGGGTTGTGAGCCTGACTGTTACACGGAGGCCCCGGGTTCGATTCCCAGCCAGTTCAGTGAAGGTCATCTCAGCCTACTTTAAAACAACTTGAGGAACTTATCCGACGGTGAGATAGCGGCCCTGGTCTAGAATCCCAAGAATAACGGCTGAGTCGACTCATCGCCCTGACCATGTATCACCTCGTAATCTGTAGGCCTTCAAGCTGAGTAGCGGTTGCTCTGTAGGCCAAGGCCATTAGGGCTGTAGCGCCATGTGGGATGGTGGTGCTCATCCTATCTCCGCTAGCACGTTTACAGAAGTTGTTGAAGTAATCTCAGTTATAGCAATTCGATTCCCGAATCATTTAATTTCATTATAACGTCAGTATAAAATATATGTTTGAATATGTACATCATTTATTTTGTAAGTCTGTCTTCTTGGTTCCAGCATAGACTTCAATTTTTGTATCTTCGCGCAGTAGGCACGTTTACTTCCTAAATGAAAGAAGTAAAAACTACATTGTCGGTAGTGGTTAGGTATTATAGAACTCTCACTTACTTTTCTACCATATCTAATGTACTCCTGGATGGAATCCTTTTTCAGTGGTAGAAAAGAGCGATTATCACTTCGAGCTGATCACACTATCCTTGCACTGAAGGGCACGAATGTGCAGAACGTTACTTTTAACGTCCGCCAGTGGTCACTAAACAGTAAGAAAAGGATTGCCTTTATCACCCAACCAAACAATGATGTGCTGAGAACAAACTCGACGATGCTATCAGTATTGAACTGTTCCTAATCTCGATTTGCACTGATTGCGACGCAACATTACTGAGGCACACACTAAAGTGCCAACGTGAAAACGGTCACCACATATGAGGTGGTCCGTTGCAAAACTCGGCTTATCCACCGTAAGTGGGGTTTTTTTTTCAAGAAAAGCGAAAAACGTATTTAATTGTATTACCGTACATTCAAGCCTAAGGGCAGACTGTCGTCTTATTGAGGAATTATAAGTATAATTAGTAGAACGTCAATAAATTAAATTTCTATTTTGAATAAGACGAGTTTTGGACCATCCAGTGAGAAAATCGAACATTTTACCAACCACTACTTATTAAAGAAACAAGAAAAGAGAAAAACTACTGAATGTAATATTATAATACACTGACTGACAGAGCAAATGCAACACCAAGAAGGAGTGGTTCGAAAGAGATGAATGTTGGGGAAAAAACAGAGACGGCACGGACGAATAATTGATGTTTATTTCAAACCGATATGCAGGTTACACAATGCGCACGGCATCGACTCAGTAGGATGTAGGACCACCGCGAGCGGCGATGCACGCAGAAACACGTCGAGGTACAGAGTCAATAAGAGTGCGGATGGTGTCCTGAGGGATGGTTCTCCATTCTCTGTCAACCATTTGCCACAGTTGGTCGTCCGTACGAGGCTGGGGCAGAGTTTGCAAACGGCGTCCAATGAGATCCCACACGTGGTCGATTGGTGAGAGATCCGGAGAGTACGCTGGCCACGGAAGCATCTGTACACCTCGTAGAGCCTGTTGGGAGATGCGAGCAGTGTGTGGGCGGGCATTATCCTGCTGAAACAGAGCATTGGGCAGCCCCTGAAGGTACGGGAGTGCCACCGGCCGCAGCACATGCTGCACGTAGCGGTGTGCATTTAACGTGCCTTGAATACGCACTAGAGGTGACGTGGAATCATACGCAATAGCGCCCCAAACCATGACGCCGCGTTGTCTAGCGGTAGGGCGCTCCACAGTTACTGCCGGATTTGACCTTTCTCCACGCCGACGCCACACTCGTCTGCGGTGACTATCACTGACAGAACAGAAGCGTGACTCATCGGAGAACACGACGTTCCGCCATTCCCTCATCCAAGTCGCTCTAGCCCGGCACCATGCCAGGCGTGCACGTCTATGCTGTGGAGTCAATGGTAGTCTTCTGAGCGGACGCCGGGAGTGCAGGCCTCCTTCAACCAATCGACGGGAAATTGTTCTGGTCGATATTGGAACAGCCAGGGTGTCTTGCACATGCTGAAGAATGGCGGTTGACGTGGCGTGCGGAGCTGCCACCGCTTGGCGGCGGATGCGCCGATCCTCGCGTGCTGACGTCACTCGGGCTGCGCCTGGACCCCTCGCACGTGCCACATGTCCCTGCACCAACAATCTTCGCCACAGGCGCTGCACCGTGGACACATCCCTATGGGTATCGGCTGCGATTTGACGAAGCGACCAACCTGCCCTTCTCAGCCCGATCACCATACCCCTCGTAAAGTCGTCTGTCTGCTGGAAATGCCTCCGTTGACGGCGGCCTGGCATTCTTAGCTATACACGTGTCCTGTGGCACACGACAACACGTTCTACAATGACTGTCGGCTGAGAAATCACGGTACGAAGTGGGCCATTCGCCAACGCCGTGTCCCATTTATCGTTCGCTACGTGCGCAGCACAGCGGCGCATTTCACATCATGAGCATACCTCAGTGACGTCAGTCTACCCTGCAATTGGCATAAAGTTCTGACCACTCCTTCTTGGTGTTGCATATGCTCTGTCAGTCAGTGTAAAAACTAGTAAAATAGTACACTTTTCTCCTGTCAATATAATGTATTCACTAATAACTCAAACACTCCAGTGTGATTTGTCACATTTACATCCTATCGATCGCCACTCATGACTCGGAGGAAAATCTTCCCTTATAAGCTACACTGCACTCACAATGGAACCAAATTCAACAATAAAACATCACTTCGTTGTGTTTGTTCTTGTTAATAATGCATTTTACTCTCAAATCTGATCCCTCCTCTTGAGATCCATCACAAAGAACTTTTGTTTCTTCAACAAGATTTGCGAGATAACAAGTAGCTTGACCTTCAAGCTTGTCGATTCTGCTAAAACTGTAACCTTTGTATTAATAAATAATAATATTATTGGTTTTACGTCCATCTAACTGATTTTGAAGACGTCGAGGTGCTGGAATTTTGTCCCGCACTAGCTCCTTTACATGCCGATAAATCTATCGACAAGAGGCTGATGTAGGCCTACTTGAGCACTTTTAAATACCCCCGGACTGATCCGGGATCGAACCCACCAAACTGAACTCAGAAGGCCAGTGCTCTACCGCCTGAGATACTCAGCGCTATCCATTTGCGCCTGTGGGTTTGTGTATTCAGAGTTCTGACGAGACTTGAGGAGCAGAGGAATAAAATGTTTCAATGAAGACAAAATTAAACTGCTTCAAGTCGAGAAAATATAATTGTCCCCAACAGAAACACATTAATGAGGTTTCACTATATATTAAAGGTGGAAACTCTCAACTAAAACATCAGGATGTAAATATTCATAGCCCCTTCTCTCTTTTTTCCTTAGTTTTTCTCCAGGAATGAGGACCAGACTTCGTTCTTCAACCTTGACCTTCCTCAACAAAAGTAATATTCTCCGTCATTCTAAAAGGCCTTCACCGTATTCAGAGCACAAAACTGCATGAAATACTAGCATATTTCAAGAAATAGTGACATAAACCGCGCGTAAATTGTAGCGTGAAGTCGCGTGCTGAAATTGTTCTTTTCTATTGGTTGATTGTCTACGGCGAGTTTTGGAACGACAATTTAAATGTTGTGACAGATTCATATGGGAAAATGCAAGTTTCGACGCCTACTTTCGAGATTGAATTATCACAAACCTAACCAAGAAGGCAATGCTACCTCTTACTCACGTTTTTCAAAATTGGATAAGACAAGTGTTCTCAAGGAGTGTCATTGCGTACAGGATGCTTTCTGTCAAAAACACTCATAACCTTCCTGACAACTAAGTAAGTGATTGTGTCTCACTTTGCCCACTACATTTCAACGTACGTGAAACATATTGAAGGAATTTTAATTGTGTTTTAGTGTACGGTTATTGAGATGTAGGGAGGTCCCTTACTTTCCAAAAGGAAAGGAGAAGTCGTGTAAGTAAAAGAAAGCCTCACTAATGTACCAAGAGGACTGAAACCTGATTATGTAAGTAGAAATAAATCGAGACACTTTTCAGTCAATATAGAACTGTTAAATTTTCGTCCACAATGATTGCATTTCATTTCATATTCGTCCTAATTACTACAACCCATGGCCTGTACAGGTTTTAATCAGACTTTGATATCCATTCTCTAATTAGGGCCATTCGTAGTGAAATATTGACACACGCCGTTATGCTTTTATTCCAAGGAAATATTGGGATAGGATTAAGTACTGGGGCTCCTTACTGATCAAGCACCCCTAAGTAAACATTCAGTCTAGTGAAGACACTGCAACAGATTTCATTGTAACGTCAGTATCTACGATTTTATTTTTGAATATGTACATCATTTATTTTGTAAATCTGTCTTCTTGGTTCCAGCATAGACTTCAATTTTTGTACTTTCGTACAGCAGGCACGTTTATCACCCATCTTCAGCCAGTGAAGGAAGCAGTAACAGTGAAATGATCCTCGTATTCCCTGTGGTCATCTCTAGCAGATGGTATCACAATTTGAGAAACCTATTGTCGGTCTCTAAATTATACATCGGCCTAACTAAAGCGTCGTAATTATTTATTTTCTTCCCTCTTGTATACAAATTGTTCATTTCATCGGAGTTTGGTTTCCTCTTACACTGAAACATCTTATAAATTGTTTCGTATGGGTGGATTTCCTGTGGATGTTGCACTCTATAGAAGCGGGTTGATACATACAGGACAGTAAATCGTAGATTGACATAGATAAAGTGGGCCCTTCCTGCATTGAGTTTGGCTCGTTAAGCCGAAACCCCCTGTTGTCTGGTAGAGGATGCCTCTCTTCATTCAGTCGACACGCTCATAGTGGGATGGCAGGCACAAGAGTAGGTATCACGCAGGAGTTCCTTCAGGAGCTCCTGGCTGCAGACGACCCTCACGCCTCCGTCGATTCCTTCGAGGTAAGTAACAGTAACATCGTCAACTGTTGTCCATTCACCTGTATATGACAGTCCTAGAAACATATATTCACGAGGAATGTCATGAGGTCTCATATTCCACTTTGGTTTGTTGTTTAGAATATGTGGTTATGTCGATAAACCTAGTCATTTAAGGTAATGCCTGAGAAATGCAGCAAGAAAGACTGATTTTTATTACAATACACTTTATATTATAGTTGAAATTATTCCAGAAGTCAACTTAATTCATAACTGAATACCTACGTTGATCAGGAACTTGATGCAGCAGGAGGAAATATTCTCCGTCTCAATTACGTGAGTGTGTTGGTTCCAGTAATCGATGCTCATTATAACCCTCACAACATAACAATATATAGCTGTTGCGTAGCTCATCCTAGTCACTTCTGTAGCTATTGTGGCACAGTTTTGATTTTGAGTGTTGGTTTATTTAATGCCGTGTAATATCTTGTATTATATTCGAAAAGTACTCCGTAACAAATCAAATGCTTCTGGTACTTACCATGAGATTCAGTGCGGATTTGCCTCAACGGGAGACCCTTTCTGAAAGCCAACGTATTGTTATCTGACGATTACGAAGGAAGATATTGTCGTTTAATCGTCATGGCAAGAGACTGAATAGGGAACAATATTGGGTCAAAATTGGAATATTACTTATTTGGGAGTACCAATGATGACCTCTGACGTATGCTTCCCAGCTCAGTCACTGGACTGGACTGGAACGGTACTTCTTCGGCCCCAGGTAAGACACCTCAGTAGAGAATTGGTTGAAAATTCTACTCCTGGACATTAAAATACTGCTGAGCGTCATATCTTTCAAGATACAGGCTCGAATATAAAGGAAATTCCAACCCATTGGCGCCAGGCTCCTTGACTAACCGTTTAACATGCTGGCCTTTTCTCAATTCTCGACATGGTCAGGGATTTTCACCTTCATTGGTGTCCGACTCGTTGGCTGAATGGTCAGCGTACTGGCCTTCGGGACAGAGGGTCCCGGGTTCGATTCTCGGCCGGGTCGGGGATTTTAACCTTCATTGGCTAATTCCAATGGCTCGGGGGCTGGGTGTTTGTGCTGTCCCCAACATCCCTGCAACTCACACACCACACATAACACTATCCTCCACCACAATAACACGCAGTTACCTACACATGGCAGATGCCGCGCACCCTCATCGGAGGGTCTGCCTTACAAGGGCTGCACCCGGCTAGAAATAGCCACACGAAATTAAAAATTAAAACCTTCATTGGTTAATTCCTCTGGGTCGAGGACTAGGTATGTGTGCCGTTTTCAGCGTTAAATTTTCATGTTAAGTAGGCTCCCATTCCCACACATACGCAAGTCACCCATTGACGCCAACTAGAAAAACCTGCACCAGACTTCTTCGGAGGCCATTCGCCATTAAATTTTAAACTCATTGGTTTCCCACTTCAACTGTAAGTGAATGGCGGGATAGCTCCTACTATGTAGACCACGGTTGCTCCCATTTCAAACATCAGCTCTAACTAAATACGCAAACCGTCGCTGTTAATCTGAAAATTCCTATCTCCAGAAATCTAATATTTTCAGAAAGAACAATAATATTGATAGAGACCGAGCGATTAGGTCGTGCGGTTAAGGTCGCGTAGCTGTGAGCTTGCATTCGGGAGATGGTGGGTTCGAATCTCACCGTCGACAGCCCTGAAGATGGTTCCGTAGTTTCCCATTTTTACACCAGGAAAGTGCTGGGGCTGTGCCTTAATTACGGTCATGGCCGCTAACATTCCCGTTCTTGCATCGCCGAAAACCTAAGATGTGTTAGTGAGAGGTGAGAGGTTAAAACATTAGCAAAAAAGATAGAACGTAACTTTACAATAAGAATCAGAAAAAAAGTGAATACGTGTCATTGTTAATGCACATTTAGAACTCTATTCTAATGCAAATAATTGAAAATTGAAAATAGAATAACAGGTCAAATCATTTGGAGGTGCGAGGTTTCATGAATAACTTAATATCCAACTCATGAATTTACGAAAGTGCAGGACTGACTGGTTCAGTCCGGTGTTAGGTATTTGAAAGTGCTGAAATAGGTCAGCCTCGTGTTAGTACTTACGTGGACGTAAGGGAACTCCTGCGGGATTAAATTCTGGCATCACGAAGTCTCCGAAAACCGTCAAAGTAGTTAGTAGGACATAAAAGCAATAACATTATTAAAATTTACGAAGTGTTGTGTTAACACATTAAAACTTTAGAACATCAAAATATCTTATGTCCAATTTACGAGGTTTTGTATTAGCCGACATATGAGCATTCCATTTATACAAAAATATATATTTGTTGCAGCATAAGGTTCTATAGACATCTGAGGACCGACATTTCCCATTCAGTGTAAGTTTACTCGAAATTTCTCTGGAGTTACGAGATGTTGGAGTAACAACGACAATATACACACTAACGCAAACTCCACGTAAACGTAGATTAGGTCATTTTATTTATTTATTTATTTATTTATTTATTTATTTATTTATTTATTTATTTATTTATTTATTTATTTATTTATTTCTTCTTTCTTTCTTTCTTTCTTTCTTTCTTTCTTTCTTTCTTTCTTAATCTGCTTACCCTCCAGGGTTGGCTTTTCCCTCGGACTCAGCGAGGGATCCCACCTCTACCGCCTCAAAGGCAGTGCCCTGGAGCTTCAGACACTGGGTCGAGGGATACAACTGGGGAGGATGACCAGTACCTCGCCCAGGCGGCCTCACCTGCTATGTTGAACAGGGGCCTTGCCGGGGGATGGGAAGATTGGAAGGGATAGGCAAGGAAGAGGGAAGGAAGCGGCCGTGGCCTTAAGTTAGGTACCATCCCGGCATTTGCCTAGAGGAGAAGTGGGAAACCACCGAAAACCACTTCCAGGATGGCTGAGGTGGGAATTGAACCCACCTCTACTCAGTTGATGTCCCGAGACTGAGTGGACCCCGTTCCAGCCCTCGTACCACTTTTCAAATTTCATGGCAGAGCCGGGAATCGAACCCGGGCCTCCGGGGGTGGCAGCCCCACAGAGGCGGACTGGACTACATTTACGAAATAAAAAACTTACGCCTCAAGCCAAGATCGACCTCTCGACCTCCTGCATGCTAACCCAAAACTCTATCCACTGCACCAAGTGTACAGCACGACTGATATGCTGCGACGCCCGAGTGCGCGAATTTCAGTTCAGCCTGTATAACTAATAGTATGACTATTGGACTCGCCATTGCTACGATCAACCTCGTTCCATCATGTGCCTGTCTGTGTGCGTGTCACAGAGCTATGCAGGGGTTACATCTTTTCACACCTTTAGAGTAGGTCTATTGTTCCAAAAGATAGGTGTGTTACTGAGTTGGTGTAGGGTATACCTATTTTCGCACTTCTGAAGTAAGTCCACCGTTTCACGGGTCTGGTGTAGACACACTATACAAAGCAGCATACTTCAACTACTCAGGTTCTTTACTCCTCCCCTTTCACTTTTGACCAAGAGCTGACCTTTGTTCATAGGATACTGTTTGTGCACCGGAGTTTACTTCAAGCAAAGAAGATACTGTCACATGAGGGCACTGGCGTGGCGAAGAATGTTAAGGAGAATCTATCAACATTAGACAAGAGAAAACACTATTTGAAACTAGATGCATCAGCACGATTCCGTGCTCTTGTCTGTAAATGTTTCAGGTTCTGGGACATGCATCTCAAGAGGTTTTTTTTTTTTTTTTGCCTGACATCAGACAGACACAGAGAGGACATATGGCGATTATGGGCTAGGAAAGGGCTGGGAGTGGGAAGGAATTAACCATGGCGTGATGGTAGGCTACAGCCCCAGTATTTGCCTGGTGTGGAAATGGGAAACCACGGAAAACCATCTGCAGGGCTGCCGACAATGAGGTTCGAACCCACTATCTCCCGAATTCAAGCTGACAGTTACGTGACCTAAACCACTTAGCCACTCGCCCGGTATATCTCAAGAGTAGACTGTAATGTTTACTGGAATATCCACTATTTTACAGTTGCTACAAAAAAGAACCTGCATAGTTTGATTCGCTCAAAATTATTCAAAACATGTTGTAAAATTATTATATTATACAGAACGAAGTTGGTTTTCCTCACTGTTTTGCTAAGTGTATGAATTTTCGGTATATCGATGCTACCACATGTCTCGTCTTCCTACCTATGATTTTTAAGGTAGCAGGAGCATTTGCTACTCTCAATTCTTCTTCTTAATCTGTTTACCCTCCAGGGTTGGCTTTTCCCTCGGACTCAGCGAGGGATCCCACCTCTACCGCCTCAAGGGCAGTGTCCTGGAGTTTCAGACTCTAAGTCGGGGGATACAACTGGGGAGGATGACCATTACCTCGCCCAGGCGGCCTCATCTGCTATGCTGAACAGGGGCCTTGATGGGGAACGGGATGATGGGATGGGAGAGACAATGGAGAGGGAAGGAAGCGGCCGTGGACTTAAGTTAGGTACCATCCCGGCATTTGCCTGGAGGAGAAGTGGGAAACTACAGAAAACCACTTCCAGGATGGCTGAGGTGGGAATTGAACCCACCTCTACTCAGTTGACCTCCCGAGGTTGAGTGGACCCCGTTCCAGCCCTCGTACCACTTTTTAAATTTCGTGGCAGAGCCGAGAATCGAACCCGGGCCTCCGGGGGGTGGCAGCTAATCACACTAATCACTACACCACAGAGGCGGACGTTCTCATTTCTCCTTTCTCAAATATCAGCGTGGGGAAGAAATGACCTGCAGTGATTGCGGACTGACTGTAAGTACACCATTAAATTTAACAGCATTACTAGAAAGCGTGGTAAAGTATACATAAAAATATGTATCTCTACAATTTTACATTTACCGGGCGAGTTGGCCGTGCGCGTAGAGGCGTGCGGCCGTGAGCTTGCATCCGGGGGATCGTGGGTTCGAATCCCACTGTCGGCAGCCCTGAAGATGGTTTTCCGTGGTTTCCCATTTTCACACCAGGCAAATGCTGGGGCTGTACCTTAATTAAGGCCACGGCCGCTTCCTTCCAACTCCTAGGCCCTTCCTATCCCATCGTCGCCATAAGACCTATCTGTGTCGGTGCGACGTAAAGCCCGTAGCAAAAAAAAAATTACATAGAATTCGAAACACAAGAAATGGTTTTCATAATGTGACAACTTTGAAAGTCTGTATACTGCCTACAATGGTGTTGATTGAGTCTCAGCGACCATCTTCCACTGTGCACACGCATTGGAGCCCTTGCCTCTGAAACTGTGTTAACAAAATATTACCTTCTGGTGTAGTTGCGATGATCGTCTCATTCGGACGTAGTTTTGTATTACATAGCATTCCTATTGTACTCTCTTTTGGATGCGTGAGTTTATATATCCTTCATATTATTTATTGTTAGAATTCGTTTGGGACTAGACCATGTTTTTGACCCTCATCCTGTACGTTGAGTAGTCAGTCCGAAGGCTGACTGGATCATCAACAGCTCCACCATCAACTATCATAGGGGGCCTAAGGTGTCACTGAAGAGGTGTACTAGGGCAATGAGGAGAGAGGTAATATCCCGTTACTTCCCTCGCCGATCGACACGTTGCATTGCATATCAGTCTGCCAAGCCTACTGAAATGCATGCACCAACTGACCCTATGTGTAACACTTCACACAATTTATGATAGAGACTGACTGCGTAAGGAATGGCATCACTTGCACGCTCAAACCTCACTCACTTTCCTATTGTCAAAGCCAAGGATGAGACTGAGACAGGTCAATGAAGGTAACAAATTTATTCTAACCAATACCAGAAGACGTAGAGCACTATAAACACTAGGTCTCGCCAGCAAATGCATACCTGTTTTTTGCTAGTGGCTTTACGTCGCACTTTTTTTTTTGCTATTTGCTTTACGTCGCACCGACACAGATATGCCTTATGGCGACGATGGGATAGGAAAGGCCTAGGAATTGGGAGGAAGCGGCCGTAGCCTTAATTAAGGTACAGCCCCGGCATTTGCCTGATGTGAAAATAGGAAACCACGGAAAACCATCTTCAGGGCTGCCGACAGTGGGGCTCGAACCCACTATCTCCCGATTACTGGATACTGGCCGCACTTAAGCGACTGCAGGTATCGAGATCGGTTTACGTCGCTCCGACACAGATAGGTCTTATGGCGACGATGGTATAGGAAACGCCTAGGAGTTGGAAGGAAGCGGCCGTGGCCTTAATTAAGGTACAGCCCCAGCATTTACCAGGTGTGAAAATGGGAAACAACGGCAAACCATCTTCAGGGCTGCCGACAGTGAGATTCGAACCCACTATCTCTCGGATGCAAGCTCACAGTCGCGCGCTCCTAACCGCACGGCCTACTCGCCCGGTCAAAGGCATACCGTCAGACTAGCGAAAATAAATGTATGTCCTTACATCTACTGCTGACGATCAACATTGTGACTATAAATCCCTTCGTTGAAATTTTGTCAAAGGGACAGTCTCGATGCACTTCCTCCCCCCTCTCGCCCTTCTTCGAATTTCGTAGTGTCCATCTCAGTAGGCCTACTGGCAGTCAGGTATCTGATAGCCAGTAGCGTAGCCAGGATCGGCCAATGGGGGGGGGGGGGGTTGCAGTTACAAAATTAAGATATAACATAATG